>NC_136893.1:20616244-21028744 GCF_949152265.1 Phoxinus phoxinus
GTATTCTGTACATGTGCTCAGATATGCTCTTCTAGATATCTCTCTCAAGTCTGATTCATTTTAGTAAATCGATTTGCATGGATGGTTCATTTTAACGATTCCATTTGATTCGTTTGAGTTATCGCTCACTAGTGTTGCCAAATGTCCAAGCACTGCATTTTACACAGTGTTATCAGCCATGATCAGGATTGTGTGTCTACTCACATCACACGGTTTCTAAAATGGATTCATATTAAATTCTCTAAATATTTTTGAAAGCAAGCAATGTGGTGCAGTACAGCTAGTTTCACCTCTTGTCTTTCCTACAGAGTTGACCTTTTCTTGGATCTTCAACGAATATCCCTCATTTGTGAAGCAGGACACGCGGCGCTTTGTGTCACAGAAAACAGGCAACCTGTACATCGCTAAAGTGGAGCCGTCAGATGTGGGGAACTACACTTGTGTCGTGACTAACACTGTGACCCAGAGCAGAGTGCAGGGACCTCCCACGCCACTCATACTCCGCAGTGATGGTGATGGTCTTACATGTATTCAGCTCATACGAAATGACTCATTTGTGGTTTTAACCTTTAAATGCATGAATGTTTTACCAATCAATACATATCCGGGTCTTTAGCAACCTGGATCTATATCTACCACGGATGTATCTCTGCCTGTTGAGATAATAAACTCTTCTGAAATTAGAGTAACAATTAATACAGAAGAATAAAACAAAGCATATTTTGTTACTTTTTGTAGCTCAGTTTGAGCAGATGCTTTTTACCATCATCACTGTCCTCATCAGAGCTCATTTCCCAGTACATTCAGCATCTGGCTCATATTCAACATGTCAAACATATTCTCAAAACTATCATTTTCAACATCTTCAAAATCAATATTTTGATCGCTGACTGCTTCTTCACCAGATCCAGCATCAAGTGACAGTGACACTAATATTTGATTGTGTTCAGTTCTTGCTCTGCAGTAAATCACTGAGCCATTTCAAGTTTTGCTGATGATACTTCCTAGAGCCCTGCACGGGCCTCAAATCTAGGCCCTAGCCCGGCCCTGGCCCGAGACGCTCAGGCCCTAGCCCGGCCCGTGTCCGACAGCTCATCATAATTATCAGCCCGAGTCCGACCCGAGCCCGTTTTTTTTTTTTTTTTTTTTTTTTTTTTTTTTTTTAAATATAGGCTACATGTAGCCTGGTCTAGGGCAAATTAACTATTTGCAGCCATTAAAATAGTTCCGTTTTGTTAGTTATGTTTCTTTTAATTTCTTTATTAAGTTAATTTAGACAAATGTTCGGTTTCTTTTTGTTTTTTTATTGACGACCAAGCAGCCGACAGCGAGTTAAACATGTTTGATCCATTTAGCCTCTCAAATCAACACTTTACTTGGCTACAATAAAATCCATAAAACACCTTAAGCATATCACACATAGACAGTTATAGTTTAAACGTTTATTATCATTTTTTAAAAGCTGAGGCAAACTGCTCTGCTGCTCACAGTGGCAACAGCGCTCGCAAACGAAATGAGCTATAGCCTCTAAACAAATCAAATAAATGGCATTAAATTAAAAACAAACATACACATTATCTTACCTCAAAAATCAAGTCTTCACTACAGAACATGGCCATTCTTATTTCCAATAGTTTCCAACAGACTGATGAAAATAAAGTCGTTTTCAAACGAAAGCCAACAAGACAGCCCCCTAACATGGCTAAGAACAGTTACAGAGCATCATGAAGAAAAATCACAGCATCCACAGTGGAAGGTTTTAATCCAGTCGTACTTTTTTCTTGAACTATTCCAGCTGCGCTGAAGTCACGCTCGCTATACTTCTGCTGCTGGCGGCGACACTAAAAACAGCGAGCCGGTCGTGCCGCCGGGAAACCTGTGTGCGTGTGTGTGTGCGCGAGCAGACTGTCATGTGTCAGTGTGATAGGTTTAAAACGTCTTTCTATGTTTGTTTTTCCATCGTCAACTTCTCATATTTATTTTTAATACATGTCAAAAATAGGCTATAAAAAGAAGGATAAGCCTAAAACAGGCCCGAGGCCCGGCCCGCGTGTGAACTATGACGTGAAAATTGGCCCGAAGCCCGGCCCTAGGGGCGTAAATAAGTCGGGGCCCGTCGGGCTCGGGCTGAAATGCAGGGCTCTAATACTTCCTATACTTTTGTTTTCTGCCTGCGGAAACTATGAGTGAAACGTCACTTTATCATTGTGTATCAGACATTGCCACCTTGTGGAATAAAGAATGATCTGAATGATATTCATCATGAATTGAATGATCTTTTTTTTTCTGTTTCAGGCATTATGGGAGAATATGAGCCAAAAATTGAGGTCCAATTTCCTGAAGTCTTGGCTGTTGCCAAGGGGTTGACGGTAAAACTGGAGTGCTTCGCCTTGGGAAAGTAAATATTACAGTTGATACTCTATATAATAGCCTACTTACATAATATCATATGCAAAGAGCAGCTCACTGACATCAACACTGTTTATATTATTATAGTAAATATTATTTAAATGAAAACATACCTCATTAAAGTCATGAACCTGAAGTTGCGATAGTCTTTTCGTCCCTATTTCGACGTATAACCCTGTGAAACAGCTTCTCGAACTAGAAAAATTAAAGTATGATGAAATAATTTATAATAAATACTGCAATATTCCATAAAAAAATAATAACTGTCCATTTTGATTTCATGGTGATTTTAATCAATACACTTGACCTTTGGCTTTCAGTCCAGTGCCTGCTATCAGCTGGAGAAGACCAGACGGAGTTCCTTTTCCCAGAAAAGTGGACGTCAGCAAATCCAGTGGAGTTCTGGAGATCCCTTATTTCCAACAGGAAGACGCAGGGCCGTATGAATGCATGGCTGAGAACTCCAGGGGCAAAAACACAGTCAAGGGGCGGCTCTCCTTCTATGGTAGGGCAGAATTATTCCAGGGATGAAATAAATGTAACTTTTTTTGAAGGAACAATTCAGCCATATTTGTAAAGCATCCAAACCCGTATGACCTTTTTTCTTACATGGAACACAAAAGAAGATATTTAGCAGAAGGTTCAAGCCAGTGTCATTTTAGTATCATTGATATACCATTGTAGTTTATTTAGTTTTAGTTATTTTAGTACATTTCTCATTTTTAGAGAGTGGTGATCACCGCTGGTTACTACTTTCATTGCATAGAACAGCAGTTTGGACACACTTTCCATAATCAGACAAACACACAATCAATGAGCACCATTAAGTTTTTATGAGTGCTTATATATTTAAATTTATCACTGATCAATATTGTGTGGTTTAATGCATTACCCCATAATGTTTTATAACCAGGATGTCAGATTTTCACGAGAATCCCTGTACGTTGTAATTATTTGTCATTGCAATTATTTGGCAGGTAAAAATCCATAATCTCCCATAGACTGTGCTCTCCATCTATCACTGCTGTTGGCGTTATGGAATAATCAATATGGGTCACTGTTGTTTATAACATAATGGTCGAAATCAAAATTATGAGCTCCAGTAGTGACTGATACCTATAAAGCATGCTACTTTGCCCATGCTTGCACTATGCTGTGATTTATTCACCTTTCTCTCTCATCTTGTTCAGTAATGAGAAAAGTTAAGCCTTTGCAAGTCACATTGACCTTCACCATAACCAAAAGAGTAAAATTTGTATATGTTTTCAAGCCATTAAAAAAAAAAATCGTCCTAGCTTTAAGTATTCAAGGTTAAAACTGTAACATTGACACTCCTTTCTAGCACCTATTTTGTTATTTCTGTTGTTATGTGTGTGTGTTTGGAGAGGGTGTGTGTTGTTCGTCAGAGCAATATGAATATTAATGCGTTATACAAAAGACAGGCCAAAGATCCATAAAACTTGACCCACATTTAGTGTGTGCTGTAATCTCCTCAGCTCAATGAATGTGGTATACTAAATTTCCTTGTAAATGATTCATAAAGTAGTATGATTTTTTCCTCATTGTAATGCCATGTTGATTGATTAATAACTAGATTTGTTCATTCATTGGCTCATAAACTGCTTGGTTGGTTTACTATGGGCTAATCAATATCCAACTCTAAGTGTGTCTGGGATTCAGGGAGCTGTTGAAAATTCATTTTTATCGGCAGCACTTTGTGAGATGTTGATATCTCGCTGTGTGTTGTGTGTTTATTGATGGATCACAGCACCCCCTCATCTGGTGGAGAAGCCTCAGGATGTGCAGAAAGCCATTGATGAATCTCTGCTGTGGGAATGTAAGGCGAGCGCCAAGCCCAAACCCGCCTACAGGTGGCTGAAGAACGGAGAGGCGATCGAGTCGTTTGAGGTGAGTGATGCGGTCCGTTGTACCTTTAGTGCAGCTGGAAGACCAAGTTAACAGATTCAGGAAGTTAGGAAGGAAATCCCAACATAATTGAAATCTAAATCTCAACATAAATGAACATTACACACTATGAAGTCTTTCCATTTTTTGGTTTTGCTCACAAAAAAAAGTTAAAATATGTATGTAATATATATTAAAGTACAAAAATATGTTCTAAGAGCGTTTTACTAACGTTCCCATTAAGTTATAAAAACTTCAAGATTCAGTTATTTATAAATGTTCTATGAATGTTCATAATGTCCATGTTTTAAAACAGTTTTTTTGTTTCTTGGTTGGAGCATTCCAATTTATCATTTTGCGAACATAAAAAAAAAAAACGAACTAAACATTTAGGGTAAAAGGAACGATGTAAATACTGTTAAAATACGTTTAAATATGCTAAACAAAGTTCAAATATGTTCAAAACATTTGTTCACGTTAGCACAAAACCGTTAGCACAAAATGCTAACTTTTTTGTGCTAACGTGAACAAATGTTTTATTAACATTAATGGAAGAACATTTGTTCATAACTTTAAGAGGTCTGTGTTTTAGTTGGCAAGATGACATTTCTAACTTTAATTTTATAAGTTTAAGGTTTTCCATCTGATATGTTGTTTTAGATTTAACAAGTAATACTGAATCAACCAACTTGAGTCAGTGTCAGGGCCATTCACACAGAACGTGTGTTTCCATTGTTTTTTATGTCGTTGCGCTCGCGTCAACGTCTTGCACATGACACGTCTTTCTACAAACGCAGCTCTCAAGTTTAAATCGGTTCAACTTTTTATAAAACGCGTTTGGATGAACGAGCCCTTGTTTTTTTTAATATTTGTGAAACATTGGTTGTTGTAATAAAGACTGTTGAGGTACATTGAAGCGACAACACATGTACGGCAATTCTAAAAAACAAGCGAATAAAAAATAAAAGAGGGACATGATGACATTCTATTGCCTTGTTTATTTTTAGGATTCTGCATGTGTATTTCCATAGGTCTGGTTTAGGTTCCTCTTAGCTGTACGGTTCACAGTAGTCCTGTGCTGTATTATAAGTGTCATGTACAAGAGCTTGTTTCATCACTCTGAGAGATAGCGAACACGATCTCAGCGTGTGTGAGGCTGCACACTTAATGAGCTGAGGTGTTACCATTTTGTAAATGTCACCATCGTCTACCTCAGCATTTGATCAATCTACAGACCAAAGGTCATCCATGTAGTCAGACGAAGAGAAGAAGGGTGTCGTTTGTTATTTGATGATTACAATGAACAGACAAAGGCCTTGCATTTCCTTACCAGCCACCATCAGCCGAATGCTGTATTCAGAGCAATGTATCCTCACTCTTAGAGAGTAACTGTTAGTAACCGAATTATGGGTAATAGTAGTATATATTATATAAGTATATATGCTCTTCTAGATCTCTCTCTCAAGTAGCATTGAGTCGGAGTCTGATTCATTTTAGTAAATTGGTTTTATATGGATGGTTCATTTCAATTATTCCAGTTATCGCTCAATAGTGTTGCCAAAAATCCAAGCATGGCATTTTACATAGCATACAGTATGTATAAGATTTGTATGATAAATAAACAACATACAACTGTTTGTCTTCGTTTCCAATTTACTTATAAATTAGGCATTTGAAAAAAAAAGTTTAATTAGCTGTATTTAGTATTTCAAAATAATCTCTTTCAAAGTTATCTGATCTTTAATAATGTTCTCAAAACGTTAGTACAAAACATTAATTAGACATCGTTCATTAAACGATTTTCTGAAATGTTTTAGGTGGATGTTTATCTAAGCTAAACTCGTTTCAGAATGTTCAGAGAACATTCAAAAGGAACGGTCCCATAATGTTTGAATAATGATCAAATGGAATGTTTCCTTAACATTTGCATAAACGAGAAAATAAACGTTAGAAAGAATATTCAGAGAAAATTCAGTAATAATGTTTTTTATGACCTAATAGGAAATTTAGCAAATCCTTATTAGAACATATTTTTGTTAGCTCGGTACATGACTCATTGGAAGATATTGTTAGATTTGTTCCCTGATACCACAGCAAATCATCCTCTGCTTGTGTAAATGTTTACCTCAGCAACAATATTTCGCATGCCAAGCCAATACCCATAATGTTGGGGCAATCTTTGTGATGTCTATTCAGGTGGGCAACTTAATCAGTCTGGTGCAGCACAGCCCACTCAAATGTCGCTCTCCCGTCGAGGGGGAAAGTGCTGATTTCAGTGGAATGTCACCCCTAATTAATTACCCCCATAAAGCTGATTTATACCACCATTTGTCTTTGGTGCTGGAGGCTGTACTGATCTTCTCCAGTTTACTACAGTCAACACCACACATATGAAGCATTCTGTTTATGATATCGGTTAGATTGTGGTTCTCCATGTTGGAGCGGATCATATGGGCAGAGAGTTACACCATTTTCCATGCTGAACTGGAACAATGAAATTCAAGTGGCATAAAGCTAATGCCATCAGACTCTGAAGTGCCCGCACGCACAGCGTGAGTGCAGATATCTGAGCCCTTTAAATCTCAGTTCATCCAACCTGAATGCACCATTCAAATTTTTCACACTCAAGTGGGCACAATGGCAGCATAACAGGGGCTTTATGAGTAAGTGTTCGGCCAGGATAAAAAAAATACATATAGACCGCCCATCAGCAGCAATCCACAGCTACATGGATTAAATTCAACCTCCGTTCTGCTCCCTTCACATCCGTCAATTATTTTATAGTAGGCACTTTCCATGAATACTTTGGTGGTGTCCCATTATTTATTTAGTTAGTTATTTTAAGCATTAAGGGCACAAATTCCATTTTTTGTTGTTGTGACATAATAATAAAAAAGATCTATCATGAAATGTGCTTAACATGAACTTTAAACTCACGTGCTAAACATGTGTATTCCCTATTCGAAAAGATGACAATCATTTAAAACAAACAACATCATAATTTGGAAGATCTGTTGAACAGATATTTAATTGTAAAACAATTTTCGCATTGTTTCCATATGATTTCCCCATTAAAAAAAATATATATATATATATTAGACCCTTTGTATAGCAAGAAATACATAACAATAAATTACACAAATTTGCAACCATTTTTGCAATTGGAGAAGTCACATTAAATATTATATGTCACATTTTATTTTATACCCATTTCTATCAAAAGTCTAAATTAAACCCTTATCTGTGTGATTAAATCAAGCAAAATTATAACAATAATGCGTTGTTGTATATATTTTGTATATAGATGTCATATAGGTGACGTTTCGACCCTAAACCACAACGCCCTCCAGTCACTCCCCATCTTCTCCTGGATTCCAGCTCAACTCCTCCCGCCTATTCCAAAGCTAACAAGAGGCTCTTTCTGCTGCCTCCCCAAACCAATGTGTAGCTGTCTTCATCCCCCTTTCTGCAACCAACCTTCAATTGGAAATAACCAGACCTTCCACCTTTTGTCCCTGCATTTCTGAAAAACGCCCTGGTACTTGGTGACTTTCCTCTCCGAGGCTTCTTTGCATCCATCTTCCCATCTATCTTCAATCATGATGATCCTCCTTCCCTCCACATAACTTACACACTGCGTCCTCCCTCATTCCCTACCTGTACACGTTTGCTGGCAATGGAAGAGTATCACACACTGATCGGAGCAGAAAAGAGATGCGAAAGGGCTCCAGTCTCCAAAGTTAAGGCTACGTGATCTTCTGCTTTGGCAGGGGTCATTGCTCTGCATTAGCTCCGCCTTCCCCCATTGCTGGAAATGGGTAGTTACGACCCGAGTCCTTGTCTCCCCATGCACTGGCTCCCAATGATGTCCTTCAACTTCAGCCTGCTCTCTGCCTGTGCCTCTGCTACATCAGCTGCCCACTTGCGTCCTGATTTTCTGGTGACCCCTGAATCTCTGATCTTCTCATCGACGGAATCTCTTTACAACATCACAGCCCTGCACTTCCCCACTTTGAACTCTTTAACCAATGGCGATAGGGGTAGATGTAACTGTCCAGGGCTGTGCTTCCCAAAAGCATAGTAAGCCTAAGGGTGTATTCACACCTGCCTTGTTTGTTTCGATTGAATTGAACTCAAGTTCGTTTCCCCACTTGGTGCGGATCTTTTGGTCAGGTGTGAATACAGCAACCGCGCTCGGGTGCGGACCAAACAACCGAACCGAGACCCAGCTGAAGAGGTGGTCTCGGTACGGTTCCAAACGAACTCTGGTATGGTTTGTTTATGGTGTGAACATAACCCGACTCAATTGCAGAAAGCACTGCACCTTTTTTGACAGGGTCAGATTTTTACTGTGTAATTTGGGGTGATGAAATGCCTATACATTAGTGGTGCAACGGACCGCAGTTGATCTGTGATCCGTACAGACCAGCTGCCCCACTGTTCGGCACGCAGAGAGAGAGGTGCGAGAGAGCCGCATTAAAGCATTCGAACACCGAATTGATTCCTCTTTTGCGTTTCCTTAAAGGGATACTCCACTTTTTTTGGAAATAGGCTCATTTTACAACTCCCCCAGAGTTAAAAAGTTGAGTTTTACCGTTTTCGAATCCATTCAGCCGAACTCCAGTTCTGACGGTACCAGTTTTAGCATAGCTTAGCATAGATCATTGATTCTGATGGGACCAGTAGCATTTCTTTCAAAATGACCAACGAGTTTCAATATTTTTCCTATTTAAAACTTGACTCTTCTGTAGTTAAACCGTGTACTAAGATCGACGGAAAATGAAAAGCTGCGATTTTCCAAGCCTATATGGCTAGGAACTACTCTCATTCCGGCGTAAGAATCAAAGAACTGTGCAGCCGTACCATGGGTGCAGCAGGCGTAATGATATGACGAAGCACCTGAAAATAGTCCCCAGCTCGGTAACTTCCAACACAACCGGGACTAAGTTTGTGTAGTTTTTAGGTGGCAAATTACTGTGCGCATGGTTCTGTGCGTAGTAAAGGGCTGTGATAGTAAGGCGAGTGTATATTCTACCGTAATGTTACACTGAATACCAACGAACAAAAAGAAACTAAAAAATCAATGGTTGACTGCTCTGAACATTGATCTAAAACACCGATAGAATCGATAAAAAAAAATGGCGTGTTTGCTCAAAGCATTTTGGACCAGATGACTATAAAGAAAACACGGACAGTAGGCTACGGTACAGCGTCTAAAGGAAACAGCCATCCCAACCATCTTCAATGTACAGACAGGTCCAAGTGCATCATCATCATCACCCATGGCTGTACCAGCGATGCGCGGGTCAATGTATAAACAACCCGCACCCGACCGACGTTTTCAACTAACCCGCCCGCAACTCGGACCGCAAAAAAAGAAAGAAAATATTGTAAGTTACCCGACCCGCTTCCTGACTCGCGTTTTTTTTTTAAGTAGCTAGTAAATGCTCATCGTAGCGTCATGGGCCATAGGAACTAGGGGTGCGCATTTTTCTGAATGCTGTATGATTAGTGTTTTTTAATAAAGGCTTGATTTATTCATTTATTTCGTTTCATTTTCTTAATAATTAAGATGCTGCATGTGTTTATCCAGTCTAATCGAAGTGCATGGTGCGTCTCTCCCCCGACTTTCCCAACAAAAACCCCGCCCCCTCTCAGCAAATACATAAAACTGACATATGCGTTTTAAAAAGTAGCCTATTAAATTGGCACATGGCATTGCTCAGTTCAACGTGTTGGGAAATCGGGCATTTTGTCCCGTGTCAGCTTTTATTCAAAAGTTAATAGCGCGCTCAACATTCAAAAGGTAAATAAGGATTTCCCACTGTCATCTCTGACTGAGCTTGTGCGTCATCCTCGCGCAGTTATTCAGCCAATAAAGTGTAGACCTATGTATTTCATAGAACATTGTGTCTAGTACTATATAAATTACAAATGTTTAATTGGCATCTTTATTTCAAACGACCGACCGCGACCCGAATATCATTAAAAATATTTTTGGATGACTCGTAACCGCGGGTGACCGCAGGCACCTGCTCATTTTGGATCAACCCGCGCACCACTGGAAGTAGGCTACTGTATAACAATTTAACTTTTTGTAAAAGCACTGCCGTTGTTATCTTCCTGTGAAATGCAATCAGTGAGTGCTAGGTTTCCTCGATCATTCGTCTTGTACAGTATATAACGTTAGTAGTTTTGTTGTAGAGTTCTGGTGAGGTAGCGTATAGTTTAATTAACCCTTGTATGGTGTTCGGGTCTGTTTAGATGTTATCTAAATCGTCTCTCACAAATGTCTCCATGCTACAAGGCACGCTCCCTGTGCAAGCAGGTTGTCACGTTGGTTTGTTGACGGCAAGTGCTTCGTCATATCATTACGCCTGCTGCACCCATGGTACGGCTGCACAGTTCCTTGATTCTTACGCCGGAATGAGAGTAGTTCCTAGCAGGGCCGGATTAAGAGTTCAGAGGCCCCTGGGCACAATGACTTGTAGGACACCCCCCCCCCCCCCCCCCCCCCCATATGAAATATGAAAATAAAACACAACATAGACTTCACTGTATAAATTGTACATTGATTCTTATTAAAGCTACTATTAAAGTTCTCAGTCAAGAGAGAGGGATTTACTCTTTGTATTTTGTTGTTTTATTAACAGGGACATTTTTAATTGTCATCATTTAGCCTACTCTCTCAAGCCGTTTTAAACCTGAATAAGTCTCCCTCTTCTGTTGAAAATAAAAGTTATTTGGAGGAATGTGGGTAACCAAACAGTTGATGTACCCCAGTGACTTCCATAATAGTTTTTTTCCTACTATGGTATAGTCAATGTGGACCAGCAACCGGCCGGTTAGCCACACTCCTCAAAATATCTTCCTTTGTGTTCAGCACAAGAAAGAAATTAATACAGGTATGGAACAACATTAGAGTGAGTGAGTAAATAATGACATCATTTTTATTTTTGAGTAACTATCCCTTTAAGGACAAGCGGCAGCATGTTTACTATTAGGGCTACTGTCACTTTAAGATCTGCCCGCGACGAGTCACACATTTGACAAGCAGATTTGTTTCTTATTTTTTTCTACTGTTCTTTCACTTTAGACATAACCAACTTTGTTTATGTAAACCTTGTGTTTATTTGACAGTATTAGAGCAATAAGACTCGAAAGATAACTTAGTCCAGTAACAGACGCTGTTAGACAGGCTTTTAGTGCATGTGCGCGTCGGCGGGTGTAACGTTATTGCGCTCAGAAAAGCGCCCGTTAGAACAGCGCATCAGCAGCGAATGACATGTTTAACCGGTAAGGCTTTAAACCACATGCAAATAATTCATTTTTATAAACTACAGTGTCCCGTTCCTCTGCATTTCATGTGAATATACGTCGCGCTGTACAGTGTGTTGAGACGGAGGCGCCAGAACTGCAAACTGATAGAATGCACGATCCTACGATATTTCTTCAAAAGCAGATCGTGGAGACATTTTAATCATAATATTTGACATAATATTTGACGGTGCCCAGGGCCCCTTAGATGTCCTGGGCCCCTGGGCAATTGCCCAATTGCCCTAATGGTTAATCCGGCCCTGGTTCCTAGCCATATATGCTTGGAAAATCGCAGCTTTTCATTTTCCGTCGATCTTAGTACACGGTTTAACTACAGAAGAGTCAAGTTTTAAATAGGAAAAATATTGAAACTCGTTGGTCATTTTGAAAGAAATGCTACTGGTCCCATCAGAATCAATGATCTATGCTAAGCTATGCTAAAACTGGTACCGTCAGAACCGGAGTTCGGCTGAATGGATTCGAAAACGGTAAAACTCAACTGTTTAACTCTGGGGGAGTTGTAAAATGAGCCTATTTCCAAAAAAAGTGGAGTATCCCTTTAAGACAGACTCGTCTTAAATTCTCTGCAAGTATTCTCTCGGTTATGTCATACTTGAAAAAGAAACCAGATGTTTGTCTTTTTTCTCTCGGTCCGAGCAGAAACCCAATATTCCTACTGTCTGTGTCATTAATGTTAATAAATCAACAAAATACAGCTTTAACAAAGATGAAACTATATATTTAATTTATACCGTGAACAAATAGTGTTATTTTACATTTAGGCTTAATTATTAATTTCTGTACCGGAATTAGACTTTGTAACTTTGATATTTCATATTCATCTCTGCTTGTAATTTGTGTAAAGTATTTGTTCTAATTTTATTACTGACTGTTCACTTGTTTTTAATAATGTTAGAACTTTATCAGTGAAGAGCATGCTTTCTCCGCCAGAACCATCTTGCAACACGTCTTCGCAAAATCCTAATTACAACATTGTATAGATGACATTGTATCATATGATGCTCATACGTTTCTTCATATTGCGTTAGTAGCTGATAACACAAAATCAGTAAAAGAATAAAAATTGCACTACGAAATTTATCTCCATAAATTGCCTGTTTTTGCATTTCCTGCTTTTCCCTGCTTGAGAATGTCTCTCTAATAAATGGATGACATTAGCACACATGTGGTTTGGTTTACAAATGTTGGTTCACTTGCAAAAAGCGCAGTGTGAAAGCGAACCGTACCAAACAAAAAAAATCAACATTGTATTTGGTCGGGACCAAAACAAGTGAACTAGCGGACTTTCTTGCTGTAAATACACCCTAAGTTGATCGTAGGGACCACTGGTGCCAATTGTTCTACGATCAACTTAGTTACAATGCTTTTGGGAAACGCAGCCCAGATCTGATGTTTAGCCCTACTGACTTGAAACTGGGTGGAATTCCGAGCCACCTCCGAAGGTGTGTGTTCACTCGCCTCCCAGGTCCTTCCACTAATGTCATGGGCACTTCATAAATTACCAGTAGCCACATAAGTCTTGGTAGCAGATCATGCTGAAAGAGCCAGGTCTTGAAATTGCCTGGTAAGCCTGAACACTTTATCTTCATCAGACATTTTTCTGCTGGTCTCTCTGTCCTGGATACGCTACTTCTGTCATTAAGAGAGTCATCATGCCACTTCCCTATAGCCTTTTTACTGGGTCTTCCTCTGTTGATGGTATAACCTCTCTCTGGACTTGAAGTTGAAACTTGCTACTCACTTTCCCATTTCTGATCACAATACTTCTTGAATTCCTTGGTTTAAAGCTTCTTCTTGTCCATGCTGTCACATCATCAAGTTCCTTTTGGATCCACCTAGCTTCCTTAGCTTCCTTAACTTCCTTAGGGCTGGTCAACCTCCCGGATCACTCCCAATAAAGTTTTGGTTAACCTATATAGATCCTTCATAAACTGAACTCACTCGGCCTCCTTGTCCTTTCTCAATCTCTATGACCTTTCTACCCTTCTCATGTTACACAGGTTGCAAGTTGACATTTTATGAAGCTTAAGCATATTTTCACTGACTATTTGTTGAAAAAAAAAAAAGTATTTACACCATATTCATATAAAAGTGCCTAATTTTCCAATTTAAGATGACTCTTAAGGAGTGACTTTTATTTAGTGATTAGTAGTAATTCAGGAAGGGATGCTGGGAAAGGCCATGGTCTGTGATGGCAGGTGAGACAAACAGTAGGCTTGTGTTCTTCTCTTTGCGGACAAATCTGTCAAAAGAGTTTGGGTACGATATTATGTTGTTTCATAGACAAGTTGCATATTTTATGTTTAAATATCGTGAACATTGTCTGCAAAAAATGCCACATTACATACTGTATATCGGTGATTTCTCAGAATTCATTTCAATGTAGAATAGTTTTTCAATATGTAACTCAAACTACTTATCTGATTGTTTAAATTATACCAATACAGTTTTAAAAAAATGTCATTAACCTTTTTGTTTTAAGTTGCATTGTGGGATTGTTGTTATGTTTCCAGGACAGAGTCCAGGTGGTAAACGGGGCATTATCCATCAGCAGTCTGACCCTGTCAGATACTGGGATGTACCAGTGTATCGCTGAGAACCGTCATGGCCGGGTGTTTGCCAACGCTGAACTCAGAGCCATTGGTAAGGGATCACTAAATTCATAGTAACTAAAGATCAACACAGGCTCATTGGAAAAACATGCCTCTACCTATACGTAAGAGTCACGGTAAAAGAGCTAAGACTTGCAATACTTACAACAACCAAATTAATAAAGCGTTGGCAGATTCACATTCATGTGTTTCAGATAAACCTGAACACACGTTTAGTGCCAATCACTGGACATTTCACTTTGAAAGTGTTGTGAAACATGCAAGATGCAATGTAAAGTTTTGCAGAAATGTCGCCTCAGGCGCATTTTTCCATTGAGTTTGGGTTCCTTCCTAACGATGTAGCTCCTCAACTGTTCTCATGCTCTGAAATATGTAGCCAAAATGCAGTTGGACATAATGCCGTTATACAGTATAACAAAATTTGTGAATGCACATTATGAAGTTCGTTTTGGTTTGACGCAGGAGTGCTCTGTAGCTGCACTTGGGTTTCGTTCCCTCCTAAGCTCATTCCAACCATACTGTCAGTGAACGCCACCACCCATTAGTCTTACCATGCCCTTTTGCGCTGCATTTAAAAACAGTTGACCCGCTATTATGAGGAGCAGAATAACTTTTGACAGGATCAATGATCAAACCCATCTCTGCGGTGAAGATTAAAGGAGTTGACGTTCGAGGCCATTTTATCATGCGGCAGACGAAAGAAGTGCTCTGTTCCCTAGTCCTGTCATTTGTCAGCTCAATGGGTGCTTTGATGCTGTCAGCGCTGAGTGCAGATGGATGCCAAACAGGCAGGAAAGTCTAGTATGCTGAAATTGCTGCCTGGGGGAGATGTGAGGTAGACGGTCTTCGCACTTTAGAGCCTTTAGATTTGTGCTGGCTGGCTTGACTCGGTTTGACTTAGTGGTGTGTGGGGGATAGTGTGAGCTCTTGAGTGTGCTCTTTAGTGAGTATATCGCATTAAAAACATCCTCCTCGCCCGCCGCCGGAAAGTGAGACGACGATGAGATTTAGCTAAGAGGGAACCAGATAGAGATGTAGACATTTGACAGGTTGCGTGGAAGAACGCGGGTCAGTGACATAACACTAATTGTTTTGTCTTGTTTATTAGTTCACTCAAAAGTACACTATCATTCAAAAGAAAATAAATAAATGAATTACTACTTTTTGTCAGCAAGAATGGATTCAATTGATCAAAAGTGACAGCATATAAGACTTTAAAAGTTTTGTAATACTGTTATAATCAACTCGATTTCATATAAATGCTGTTCGTTTGAAATTTCTATTCATCAAAGAATAGAAGCAAAGCATGTAAGCAGCACGACTGTTTTGGACATTGATAATAAGAAATGTTTCTTGAGCAACAAATCATCATATTAGAATGATTTCTGAAGGATCATGTGACACTGAAGACTGGAGGAATGGTGCTGAAAATTTAGCTTTGCATCACAGGAATAAATTACATTTTATGATATATTAAAATATTGTAAATTTAAATATTATTACAGTTTTACTGTATTTTTTATACTTTGGGAAGCAAAAGACATTTCACTTTATTTTAATGTGACGCTGTTACAGTGTAATTATATAAATAAGTATTGAGAAGTTTTATTTAACTACTAATGTACTTATTGTTGGGTAAGAGTTAATTGCTTGTAATTATGCACAATTTACGGTTATTACTTTAGTAAGTACATGTAACGTGTAACTACGTCACCTTAAAATAAAGTGTTATCGAGACTTCTTTTTAAAAAAAATAACCGACCCCAACCTTTTGAATGGTAATGTACATTAAAATGCACTTTTATACTACTGTGACTTGACTCTTATGATGAGCGTATTTCAATTCCTAAATTAAAATTTGATATTATTTTGGGGGATGTGAACAGGTAAAAAAAATTGAGCGATACAACTGTCCGATTGTTGTAATGAAAAAAAAGCCTCATTAGAAGAATCAAATTATTGCTAATCATTTTTTGACAAAATATTTGATTTCATTTTTTTGTTTGAAATAATGATACAATAAATTAATAATATTAGAAAAATATTGTTTCTGTATATTCCGAGACACATTTTGTGTGACATGTCTAGAAAATATGTTTTTTTTTGTTTGGTCAATGTTCTTGAGCTGTTTCTCTTTATTTTCCTTTGTAATGCAGACATTGTATGTGCTTTTAAAACACTTTTAGGAGTCATTCTATCTTTCTTTCTCTGTGTCAGTTTTGTAAGATGCTTGTTTTTCTCTTCACTTCAGCAGTGGCACCAGATTTCTCCAACAGTGTGCTAAAGGCACAGACATTGGCTCGGCAGGGTGGAGATGTTTTGATTGAGTGCAGGCCTCGCATGTCTCCACGCGGGATGATCTCCTGGAGGAAGGGCAAAGAAGCCTTGCGAGAGAGCCACAGGTATTTTTACCAACCCATTTCCCTTTGTCTGCCAAGAACCTGTTTATTAAAGTGATACAGACAGAGCAATATGATTCAGGTCAGGCGGAGGGTTGTTACTGATCAAAGGTTATTCACATCAAACCGTCTCAACACAACAGCCGCTGCATTTGCATATACTTGATCTTAAAAAGAAAAAAAATCACCTTTTTTCACGGCACAGAATAACATCAAAAGTGCTTGAACAATCAGCCAACCTCTGAACGTTGAAGCTGTTTTGTAAATTATTTGAATTTAGTAGAAAATTCAGCCTTCCAAATGTTGTTGTCCAACATTAAATCTAATTTTTATATATTTTTAGATGGTTGGTTGAAATGTCTAAACCTCATAAATTATTAAATCACAAAATGTATTAATGTTTGTTATTATTTTTCATAAAAATATGTTTTTAAAGAGTCTGTCCAATGTAGTAATTATCCAATCTGTAAGCAAATAATAATTATGAACTTTTACAGTGAAACAACAATAAAAGCATATTGTTTTAAAGCTTTGTGTCACCAAAATATCATTCTAAAAACCCCATTGTTATTTTATCTGAAATATTCAGAACTTTTGTCAGCCATTTATGTATGAATTTATGTATAAATTAAAACAATGACATATATAGACAGGCGTCCATTCAATGGTTTGGGGGTCAATATTTGTTTTTGAATGAAATTAATGTTAGTGAAGATGCATGAAATGTATCAAAAGTGTCAGTAAAGAAAAATAATCTGTGTTTCAAATAAACACTGTTCTTTTGAACTTTCTATCAATCAAATTATCCTGAGATTTTTCTTTATCACGGTTTCCACAAAACTATTAAGCAGCACAAATGTTTTCAACATAATAATAAATGTTTCTTGAGCATCAAATCAGCATATTAGAATTTTAAGGATCATGTGACACTGAAGACTGGAGTAATGATGCTGAAGATTCAGCTTTGATGCTTTCCTGTCACATATCACACACAATGAATCACACTTCAATAAGCCGACAGAACACGGGCAAAAAAAAAAAAAAGTAAAATGGGTTTGCGCGTTTACATGACCACATGCATTGTCGGCTTATTAAACATATAATGTGCATGTAAACGACAGCTTAGAGCCTCCTCTCAGACACTGTTATGCCTCCAGATCAATGACTCAAGTCTGAATGTAAGGCAGTGCATCACAGAATTCTCGTTAGCATACACTTCAGATGAATCCATTGAGGAATAAAGCAGTATGGCGCTGTCTCCATGGAGAGAGTACCTGTGAACTCTTGAGTCTGGAGCCGCTGTAAGAAAATCATTAGTAGCCATCACTGTCCATCAGCCTTGCGCTAACATCCACCCACTATCTCGAGCTCTGAGGGACAGAGTCTCTCATTAAACACTGCTGCACTACTGGGAGTGTGTTTGTGTGTGTGTGTGTGTGTGTGTGAGAGAGAGAGAGAGAGAGGGGGAGAGAGAGAGCCAAAGAACAGCTTTTCAGGCTTCTTCTATAATGATCATGCGGGAAGGGAAAATGTTCCTTTCATTTCTTTATGCACAATTTGGCTTTTATATGTAGTACTTGTTAGAAATCTGCTGACTGTACTATGCAAATATGATTGTAGCCAGTTTCCAGCTTTTCACGTTTGTGCATAAATGAGGAAAAGTTGCACAAATGTATTCATGCATAATTATACTTTTTTTTTTTCAAATTTCGTCAAGATCCTGTCACTTCGGCTGACAGATATTAAAAATGCATTGCAGTGAAATTGCTGGTAACACGTTACAGTGAGGTTAGTTGACATTAGTCAGTGCATTGGGTATAATGACAACAACAACACATTTTAAAGCCTTTTGAAATCTAGGTTAATGTTCATTTATAAATATGGTTAATTAGAAAAAACACTACAGCATTCCGGGATCAATCTGCCTTAATGCACCAAACCAGTGATGTTAAAAGATCAAATTCAGTACCAATATATGCCTTATTGATGATTAATACTGTACACAGGCGAGCAGATGAGCCCAGAATATGAACGCAATGCACTAAATGGTTAAGTGCTTTCTTTATAATGGTTTTCTTGGGGAAAATACTGCTTTTCGGCCTAAGCTTTTCCGGGTCAGTAGCCTACATCGATTTTGGGTTGATTCGCCAAGTGTATAGTGTAAATCCAGATATCGCATATGGGTCACTTTTTTTTTTAAAGTGCTGGTCGTCGAAAAAAACGAACAAATATAAGCCACATTTTCACCACAGGAAGTTTCCCGAGGAACTAGGAACTTTGGGGTGGTACTCGGTGTCTTTAGACCGCAGGTCTAAATGAAGTTCCTGGTAAAAAAAATGGTCCCCTCAGAAAGTCCCTGCTTGTGAGCTTTTTCAAAGTTCAGGATCTTTCAGGGGTGGGACTTGGGCACTGAACATGCTGATTGGTGGAGTTCACGCAGCATTTTGATTGGTTGACTCCACGCAGCATTTCATTTCAACCACCATTTTTAAAAGCCTGTTGCGGGGCGTGCAGTAAGAGTTGTTTGCTATTCGAATCAAAAATGGAGTTTAAAAAATACGTCCGATGGCCCAACGACGAGGTTCAGGCTTTATTAAGCTTATATGCAGAGGACAAAATCCAGCGGGTGAAACAGACATCAGCAGGTCTGGGGGAAAAAAAGTTCCTGGGACAAAGTGTTCCAGGTAATTTGGGTGGAAACGCGGCTGTAGTCAACAAATCAAAATTGGGCATCAAGACCTGCGGTTTATTACTGCTTCATTTAGCAATAAAAGTTCCACGCTATCATCTGCTTGATGGAAGAGTAATTCTGGCCTCAGCTAGAGTAAAACCATCGAAGATAATACATGCAATGACATTCCTGCTGAAAGCTCTCATATCAACATGATTCCATTTCTAAAAATTCTACTTACTGAACTCTTGGCATGGCAAACATTGGCATGTTCATGAAGAAAAGGTCTGTTTGCCTTGGTCTGGGAGCAGATGTGTCTTCTTCTGCTGTGAAGATGACCACTGCATAGTGAAAGGTCACGGTGTAAATGAAGTGCCATTTTGGCCTTCATGAATAAAAGCTCATTTTCACTTTTTCTTCTGCACTTGTAGCAGAACGTGTAGATTTTATTAAGCTTAAATTTGTATTTTGGGAGGCAAAATCAGTCTGTTTTTCAATTTTATGATTCTTTTATGGTGCTTTTTTGTCATTTTTGAGCTTCAAAAAGTCAAACAAGCAGTTCACCTTTTATGTTTCACAGAATTAAGAAAGTATAATAATACAGGTTTGGAATGACATGAAGGTGATTCAAAAGTGACAGAATCACCAGAACAATGTTGTTTTGTGATGTGAAAAGCCTTGGTAGTGAAAGTAGCTGAATAAACTACTGAAGAATCCTTTGAGGAAAGAGCTTGAGTGAATATATCAGAGCTGTTTTAGCAGAGCAAATGTGTTTGGCTTTTCAATGTTTCATTCTTTGTAAAAACACAATACAGTAGTAAAATATACAGTACATACATATTATTTTATAATATAATGTCAATTCATAATACAAATTATACATAAAAATGATCTAACATGTGAATTTAAAATTGTAAATGTCCTGTATAATTGTTTAATGATGTCTTATCGCCTATTGATCTCTGTGTCCAGACTAAAGGTCATTGATCTTCAGTGTAATATAATAACTGTTTTTTATATAGGGTGTATGAATGAGTTGCAAGGCTTTCATCATGTCACTTTGTTGTCTAGAGTCTCCGTGCTGGATAATGGCAGTCTCCGGATATCCAACATCACCAAACTCGACGCAGGTCTTTACACTTGTGTGGCGAGAAACCAGTTTGGAGTGGCAAGCAGCGCAGGCACACTAGTGGTGAAAGGTATGCTGGGACATTTAAGTTGAAAGGATGCATTAAATAGTTTAAAGGTAACAGCAAAGACTTTGTTACATTGTTATAAAATATTTATTTATTTTGAACATTCTATTTATCAAAGAATCCTGAAAAACAATTATCACGGTTTCCACATAATACTAAACAGCTCGACTGTTTTCAACATTGATAATAATAATACATGTTTATTGAGCATCAAATCATCATATTAGAATGATTTCTGAAGGATCGTGACACCGAAGACTGGAGTAATGATGCTGATAATTCAGCTTTGACATCACAGAGATAAATTACATTTTAAAATATATATAGAGGTGATATAATGCCCTTTTCACAAGATGTAAAATAAATCTCTGATGTCCCCAGAGTGTGTATGTGAAGTTTTAGCTCAAAATACCCCACAGATATTTTTATATAGCATGTTACTGTGCGTTCATACCGCCGCCGGCGAGAGCGGCAAAATTCGCTCTCGCCGCCCTGCCACCAACGCCGTGAGATTCGGGGGCGCTCTGACGTAGATTTTAGAATGCGTGATTTAAAAAAAAAACTTTATTTAAAGGAGCCGCAAAGCAAATAAGAACTGAACATAAATCAGTATCCTATTTTTGTGCAGACTGGCCACACGTAGGGTATAAGTTAACCTAATGAAATCTTTTAAATGTGAAAGTAACAAAACACCAACAATTTCAGACACCTTTTTCCATGCGTCGTTCTTTTTATTAATGTCCCTGTATGTAAACAGGGACAAGTCGTACAATAACGGAAAACCCGCAACAGAAATAATTAACTTTTCCTCCATTTTGCTTTGGAACTAATGTGGTCGGAACCAAAGTTTACAGGATTGTGTTCTCTGGTATCCTCTCAGGCGGAGGACTTCTACATTCCGATTGGTTGCCTTAAAGTTGACTTGATTTCAACTCTTCTCACCGCTCTCGCCGTCCAAGACGCGCCGCCCTCGCCGGAGCTCGCCGCCGGCTCTCATTGAAAATGAATGGCTTCCGGCCAATTTGACGCTGTCGCCGGCGGCGGTGTGAACGCACAGTTAAAGGACAAGTTCGGTATTTTACACTTAAAGCCCTGTTTACAGACCGTATCTGATGAAATAGAACGGTTAAGATTAAAATTTGGACACATGCTGCTGTCGTGAGAATTTTAGGTTTATTTAGCTTTTGTGGACCTATTTTGCCAAACGTGTCACACCCGTGATTCTTCCGTTGAGAGCTTGAATAATAGACACTCCAGCGGCGGAGTAATACCGCACCTCACATAGCACATTCAATACAAGTCAAGTTGGACAAAAACTACGATAAAACCTGTTGGAAAGCATCTTTTTCAGGAACCGTATCAGTGAACACCCCTGACCACTCGGTGAGTTTCACGTCTTTGTAAACGAAAGTTTAATGTGTTTTAGGAAGGAATCTTCCAGTGCACATAGACAACCATTGTGGGGGTGAGGGGGGAAAGCGATATAAACCTAAAATTCTTGCGACAGCAGCATCTGTCCAAAGTTTAATCTTAACCGTTCTATTTCATCAGATACGATCTGTAAACAGGGCTTTAAGTGTAAAATACCGAACTTGTCCTTTAAAGTCTATATAAAATAACTTTTTGAGGGTGAGCAAAAACACATTTTGTGTGTTTCCCTTTAAATGCAAATGAGCTGCTGCTCCCGTCACAGGGGGCGGGGCTTCAAGAGGTTGTGTCCTTTTACCTCACACAGACATGCATTGAAAATTTAAAAACTTTTAGCCTTTTATGTTCAAACCGAAGTCAGACAATGATGGAGAGACTCAAGAGGAAGTGACAACATGTAGAAGCAACAGGAAATTTCTGAATGATTAGTTGATAAATTTATGTAGCTTATGTGTAGATATCTTCTAGTCATTGATTAGCATATTCTGTCTTGATAATCTATAAATCGTGTTTAGGGGATGGGTTTATGTCAATTCTAGGGTTGGTGATGTCACTAAACCCGGGAGGAATGTTGTGTAGTCCCTACCAGCCGTTTGTTGTAGTCCTTAAAAAACTATTTCTTTAAAAGCAAATATCTTCCTTTGCTTTGAACTTTGAGCGTCGTAACTTTGCAGATGTTGTTTATTCTCAAACAGCAACATTACACACTAACTAAAGTTAGAAAAGTGAAATCATAGTCAGCCACCCCTTTAAAATAGAAAACAGTTATTTTAAATTGTAATAATATTTCACAATAATACAGTTTTTACTGATTCTTTCTGAGCGTAAGAGACGTAAAAAATCGTACCAACTTTTTAACGTTAGTGTGTAATTTAATAAAAAGTTGAATTACGTAACATTTTGTACGAAATAACGATTTACTAGTCTTTGCCACTATGAGAGTAAAGCGCAAGCTTCTTATCTTATCTCCACACTCTGTCTAGATGAACTGTGCTCGTGGTTAATGGGGAATTGATTTATTCGGCGAGCATTAGAGATGCATGATATGTGTGGGAACAACTGTGCTGTGTTTCATTAGAGTTTAGATCCATCTAAAGCAGCCTTTTTTTCCATTTTCCTCATTCCTCACCCATCTGACAAGACGACGTAACAATACCAGCATTCTATTAGAACAGCAGTTTGGTGGTCCCTCTTGTCTTTGAAATTGGTTTCTATAGAAACTCTCTGGTTTCTTCTCTCATTTTCACATGAAAG
This sequence comes from Phoxinus phoxinus, assembly GCF_949152265.1. Classification (NCBI taxonomy): domain Eukaryota; kingdom Metazoa; phylum Chordata; class Actinopteri; order Cypriniformes; family Leuciscidae; genus Phoxinus; species Phoxinus phoxinus. The sequence continues at coordinate 20,639,457 of NC_136893.1, forward strand.
CCTGGATCCTGAATGCATGTTCATTTGACATGTTAATTTGCTAACAGTTTAAGTAAAATTGCCCCAGCAAAATTCACGTGTTTGCCTTATTAAAAAGACATCTCTGCGAGAGGTTCACAGCACAGTGCGTGATAAAGCATGAATAATTCAGCACAAGGGTAATCCAGAGATTACTGATCAGTAATGATTCATCCCGTAAATTAAAGCTAAACCAGCTGTTTTATTAATATGCAATATTGTTGTGTTGGTCATCTTGACCCTTTCGTTGACATCCCTTAAATAAAACAAATACATCTGAGGAATATCAAACAGGTGTGATGATATAGCAAATTAGATAGATAGATAGATAGATAGATAGATAGATAGATAGATAGATAGATAGATAGATAGATAGATAGATAGATAGATAGATAGATAGATAGATAGATAGATAGATAGATAGATAGATAGATAGATAGACAGACATTAAGAATCATTGATTATATGAGGAGTCATTTATTTCAGAAGATGTAAATCTAACAGCATAGTGACATCTAGTGGTGGCAGAAGTGTGCTGATCAATGCACCGCCTTCCTCAGATAAAGAGAACCGGCTCCACCAATGGTTAACGTGTAACATCTCTTTTTTAAGAGCGTGGTCTGGTCATAATATACTTCAATACAACAACTGCTGTTTTGTGCACCAAGCTACTGATGACTAGGAATGCACAGTTATAAATGTATTAGCTGCATGACCATCTCGTTGTTATTTCAGAGCCAACCATCATCACCTCTAAAGCCACCCAGCTGGACGTGACAGTCGGAGAGAGCGTTGTTATTCCGTGCCAGGTGTCCCGCGACCCCTCCCTGGACGTCAGATTCACCTGGTTTTTCAACGAGCAGTTGATCAATTTTGGAAGCCATGGAGGATATTTCGAAAAAGTCGGTGGGGTACGTGTCATTCTTTTAGCATGATATCATTTTACTCTCTGCTATTCTGCTATTCATGTTTGTAGAAGACGCTGAAAAATCTGAATCTAACAGAAGACTGTGTATATTATTGTGTGTTTGCTCATAGACATCCGCCGGTGACATTATGATTCGTAACATTCAGCTAAGGCATGCAGGAAGGTACACATGCGCTGTACAGACTAAAGTGGACAGTGCGTCTATAGCAACAGATGTTGTGGTACGAGGTAATGTTTATCCAAACAAAATCTTGTACACAAAATCCTACTAGGATTAAACTTCAGTGTCAACAGTGTAATTATACTGTAGATGTATTTACATAAATGAACTACAACTGTAAATACATGAAGTCATTTTTTTATATATATAAGTACAGTGTAAAAATGTGTACACAATAAGTGAATTGGGTAACACTTTATTTTACAGTGTCCTTGTTACATACGTTACATGTACTTACCGTAGTAATAATGCATAATTACATGCAACTAACCCTAAACCAAGTCCTAATCCTACCCTAACCCTATAGTAAATACATGTAGTTGTACTCAGTACTTAAATGTATAATTACACTGTAACAATGACACCTTAAAATAAAGTGCAACCGTGAATTATATTAAATGATTCATTTAAATGATATAAAAAATACTTAGAGACACTTCATATAAACTAGGACCAAAAAAAAGATATCTTTTTGAAGTTTTAAAATCATTTCCTCACAGGTCCCCCTGACCCACCGCTGGACATCAAAGTTGATGAAGTGACAGAGACAACATCCTTCGTGTCCTGGAGTCCAGGCCCCGATAACCGCAGTCCGGTCTTTGCTTACAACATTCAGATCCGAAGCCCCTTCTCTCTCGGATGGCAGGCGGCCAAAACAGGTGCGCAGGAATTGCTCGTTTTCATTAATATGCAGTTTATCACAATGATGTGCGAGTGTCTTATTAGTCACCACTCATGTTAGATTGGTTTGGCATTAGCCCTATGCATTCTTTTCAGTCTTTTATCATTTCTTTATTCATGGTGATATGTCATAAACACTTTTTTTTTTTACATTATTCTTTTTACTCCGTGTTTATGATTAAACTAAATATCTACTGTCATTTCTTCTGTGCTTTCTGTACAGCCTCTTGCATAGATTATCTTTACACTGTGTGATTGAAGAAGTCCACTTTAGCATAATTTTAAAAAGACACCAAGTGTGTTATAAGTGTGAACTGAAATTAATGTTTCATTACAGTTAATTGCATGTTAATTGCAATTAAATGAAAAAGCATTATTTAAATGTACATTATGTATTGCAGTTAATTAATCTTTAGAGTGCTTTTTGACCCACTTAAGTAGGATTTAAGGACATCGTTATGTATCATTTCATAATTACATTGCCTTTAAAATACGATTAAAGTGTACTGGCGAATGTACTGACATTTATAGTAAACTAAACTTGAATTCTATTGAATTGAGTATACAGCATGTCACGTATTTAGATATTTTTGTAACTACACACTCACTCACTCACTCAGTATCCAAGTGATTTTTTGTATCAGATTTCTTGAAATATCTTTAATATCACCTCGTCTTTTCTCAGTGCCGGAGTCTCTGGGAGGGCAACAGCTGACAGCCCGTGTGGTTGAATTGAGTCCATGGGTTGAATATGAGTTCAGAGTGCTGGCCACTAATTCCATAGGCACCGGGGAGCCCAGCAAACCCTCACAAAAAATCAGGACCAAGGACACATGTACGTAATATATGTAGTTACTTGTTTACTCCCATGCACTTATCACACATTAAATGTCACCTCGAGGCCTCGATTTATGTTATGTTTATGTTAGTGGGACATCATTTCGAACAAAATGCGGTCAAAACAAAGTTTGTTTTTGTATTTTGAAATAGCTTGCCAAGGCACACTTCCGGAAAAGTTGGTTTACGCCCTTGAACTTTTATTCGTTCGTGGCGATTGTCATAGATAGGTGTGGCCCTGAGGCTCCGCCTTCGTTGATTTGAACATCTTCTCTGGTTCATTTCTTCTGTTCAGTCCGTCGTGGTCAGACGTCCGCGAGTAAAGACATGAACACACTGGTGAGCCGCCTTTATAGTAGAAAATTATGTTGTAATTCTTATTGAAAGCAACACTGACTTTTTCCTGTTTAATACTGTAAGGCGCTTTTTCCACCGAACCGTTTTTTTCACGCGGCTGGCGTATTTTTCCGATTGTTTTCAACGGGAGCTGAAGCTCTGAGCGATCTCTGCGTTTTTTACCGGCCGCCGAGAGTTGAAGAATGTTCAACTTTGGGTTAAACGCAACGCTCGTCACTCTGACTTTTTACCCATCCGTCCAATCACAGGGGAGAAGGGGCGGGGCTAATGCCACACCAACTAACCATCACATTCTGTTTGTACAACGTCAACAGATGACAACAACAAGCTTAATAACAGAACAAAATCATTTAAAACAAGAGCCAGAGCAAATACTTTACATTGTATCGACATTTTATACGGAAAAAACAGCGAAAGAAACTATCTGTGAAATGAGATACTAGTAACACTTCCACAGATATACTGTAGCAACTGAAAAAAATGCTTAGCGTTTTCTGACGAATAAGGTTTAGTAAAGTGTACAGGTTTGCTATAATAGTACAAGGCACTTGTACAACATTTTTAAGACTGACATACTCTTCCAACCATATTATGTATTAAACCTTTTTACTCAAAACCAAGTAGCAGAACCCAGGAGAACGAGACCAAGTAGCAGCCAGGAAAGTGTCTCTGTGGCATCATGCTAAACAGATGGAGTGGGAAAAAAATGCCCTGTCTGCACTTCTGGTGTTTCTCATCTTGTAAAACTGGCGTAAAAAGTATTTATTTTTTTCTTACAGTGCCAAGGACGACCCCAGCCAGAGTCAGCGGAGGAGGTGGCAGTCGCTCTGAGCTTGTCATCACTTGGGAGGTAACAAAACAAGCTCTTGCTCGCACATTTAAGTGCACAAAAGTAGCTGTGAATGGTGGACCGTCCACTGGCCTGTGTCTAAAACAGACCCATCATGCTGTCAGCTTGGTTGGTCTGTAATTTAACTTTTTTTTTTAAAAGCAGACGCTCTTCAGTGAGGCAGACAAAATGTTTATGGATTTAAGCAATTATGTTTCAAAATGTGAAAAGCGAAAAAATATGTTCAAGGACCGTGAAAGGGATTTTATACTGAGACGAAGCCTCTTGTATAACACTGCTGTGATATTATGATACATCTCTCTTTCTTTGTTGTGTCTCTCCAGCCAGTCCCAGAAGAGCTGCAGTGCGGTCCAGGCTTCGGCTACGTGGTTGCTTTCCGCCCTCTCGGTGGCCAAAGCTGGATGCAGGCGGCCGTGACGTCTCCTGATGCATCTCGATACATCTTCAAGAACGAGAGCATCCCTCCATTCTCTCCATTTCATGTGAAAGTGGGAGTTTACAACAACAAAGGAGAAGGTCCCTTTGGACCCGTGACCACTATCTACTCAGCAGAAGAGGGTAAAACCAACTTACCAACCTCCATTTATGGTATAAACTCATTAAGTTGAAGATGCAATGTGTAGTTTTCTCAATTATGAATTTCTCAATGAATTTAAAATCAAGTTTATTATGCAGAGACAATAATAATATTTTATAATATTATTAATATAATAATAATTAACTACATGTACTTACTATAGGGTTGGGATTAGGTTTGGTTTAGGTGTAGTTCCATGTAATTATGCACAATGTATAGTTATTACTATAGCAACTATATGTAACATGTATAACAAAGTGTTAACGAAGTCTCTTGTGCTTACCAAAGCTGAAATTTTTTGAAAAATACAGTCAAAACAGTAATATTGTAAAGTTTTCTATTTGAATAGTTTCTAAAATGTAGTGTATTGATCCTGTGTTCAAAGCTAAATTTTCACTATCATTACTTCAGTATTTAGTGTCACATGATCCTTCAGAAATTCTTCTAATATGCTGATTTTATGCTCATTTATTATTATTATCAATGTTGAAATATAGTTTTTGCTACGTCATATTATTGTAGAACCCATCATAAACTACCATTCAGAAATTTAGGGTGAGCACAATTTAAAAATAATAATAGTACTTGCATTAAATTGATCAAGAGTGACAGTAAAGACATTTATAATATTACAAATATAAATGGAATTTATATTAGCATTAATTTAATTATATATATATATATATATATATATATAATTAAATAAATAAATGGTGTTCTTTTTTATTTATCAAAGAATCCTAAAAAAAGAATGATGAATGATTTTCACACAAAAAAATGGTTTCAACATTGATAATAATGTTTCTTGAGCATCAAATCATCATATTAGAATGATTTCTGAGAGATCATGTGACACTGAAGACTGGAGCAACCATGAAAATTCACAGGAATAAATGACATTTTAAAATACATTCAAATAGAAAACATTTGCTTTAAATTGTAATAATACTTTACAATATTACTGTTTTTACTGTATTTGACATATAAATTCAGCCTTGCTGAGCATAAGAGACTTTTTAAAAATCATAATTATTTCAAACATTTGGTCCGGTAGTCTATAAATAAGCCATTCGTAAGTCCAGTCCCTCAATAAGTATAAACACTCTGTGGTGCACCCAAACACTCTTTGTGTGAGTGGTCCAGCATAAGCAACATTGGCTCAATCAATGACGTCTGTACAATGAAAGTCAGTGCCAGTGGACCAGAAATGACCTTTAAGTATAAACAGGTTTATGAAATGCTCAAACTCATTATGCTCAACATTATGTACTGTAGCTGCAGTGTTGTTCTGTGTTTACATAGAGGAAACTGAACGTACTGAACATTTGCTAGTGCATCATTGCTCTAATAATGAGCCTAAAGACATTACAGTAATGATTATTCTGACCATAGAGCCGAGTCGCGCCCCCAGTCGCATCCGTGCCAAGAGCCTGTCAGCCTCAGAAGTGGAGGTCAGCTGGAAGCCTTTACCCTGGAGCACCAGTAGGACACGCATCATGGGCTATGAGGTGAGGACAGCGCAACTCATCTGACTGTTCCTATACTCATAACAGTTACAGTAACTACTTATAAACAATTATATTAAGATGAAGTAATATTTTGGGGAATTTAGGTAAGATCTTTGGTTTAGGGAAGTGAGATTTTTACATTATTAGAATAGTAATATATTAATAATTAATAATATTAATAGGCAAGACAGACTTGAACCCACATGAGCACCACAGCTGAATGAACGGCACTTTGTGTTGTGATCATGACATCTAGTTGACTGTGAATTTCAGCTGAGGTACTGGAGCACGAAGGACAGAGCGGACACAGCTAGTGTGGTGAGGACTGTGGGAAACAGGACGTCTGCTGTCATCCGCGGGCTGGACCCCAGCAGTACATACCACATCAAACTCAAAGCCTATAACAGTGCTGGTGTGGGACCTGATAGTGCCGTGGTGAATGTCACCACTAAGAGACCCCGTAAGTGTGACGTGGGCCTTGGCCATTGGGTTATTCTCTATAAACATAACCTCACTTTAAAAAAAGTGCCAAAAACCTGTTAATGTGTTAACATTAAGTTTTACGTTCCATCTTATGTTGTTAAATTAAGGTTTATTGCATTATTTTAGTGTTGTGTGTTACCATGATGGTGTTTTGTATTTGTGTGAATGACACTGTGTGCACCCATACTAGTATTTACCTCGGCTCGTGGAAAAGCTTGTGATGATCTTTGATTCATCATGTGGTGAATCCTCTTTACCATCACTGTTATTATGGTGGATGTTAGTATATGTTAAAAGTGCAAAACAGATTTTAGTAGCAGCGTGGTCTTGCTAATTCAGCAGAAAGTGCTGTTGGATTTACCGGTGTATTTGTTTTGTATAAATTACAGGTTTGAATTGGGAAATTTACAGGTTTTTCTGTAAATATATTTACATTTTTACAGAATTTTTCTGGCAACCACAGCTGCCAGTTTTCTTCTGTATATATATATAAATCGAAACAATCCCTGAAATATGCACTGTAAATATATATATATATATATATATTTACAGTGCATATTTCAGGGATTGTTTCGATTTCATCATTAGTAAGGAAAGTTAAAGGGATAATTTACTCAAAAATGTAAACTCTGTCATCATCTACCCCCCCCCCCCCCCCCCCCCCCCCTCGTGTCGTTTCAAACCCATAAGACTTTCTTTTATCTTCGCAACACAAATGAAAATGTTTTAATGAATCCCGAAAGTTCCCCCAAAAATGTCATACTTCAAAACATTGTAAAATGAATCCATATGTATAGAGCGGTTTAATCCAAGTCCTGGATTTTATTCACATTTAAAGCAGGGCTATGCAGTTTCGGGAATTTCTTCGCTGTATTCTCGCTTTTTGCTGGCAGGTTTCTCTATAGAGCTCCCCCTACAGCTCCGGAATAGATATTTGACAACACTGTCGAAAAACTTGTTGTCGACTCTCAGATACCAGAGGCTAGTAGATCAACGACATCAAAGCAGACGGGACATTCTTTACAACGTCTTCTTCATTTGGGTTCGAACAGCGTGAGGGAGCGCAATAATGATTGAATTTTAGCAGATTTCTTTTTGCCGTAAAGCAATTTGTTACATCGCGAGACCTGATATCACACGATACTTCCTGACGCCGCGTCCGGCGGCCCGGCGGCTCAAAATTGCAAGTGTGTTTTTCCCGCTCACATGCGATAGGGGGGTGCGAAACAACCACCATTCAACCCGAAAAAAGTAATATAACCATTCCAATGACTCCGAAGCTGTTCGGTTAAGGTAAAAAACCTGCATAGTTCACCTTTAATCATTGATCAGTGCACATACACGGAGCGCTTCAAATACGGTAAACAGATCCCTTAAACATACTTTCTTGATGCACAATAACCTTGGATGTCAGGCAAGTAGGGTCAAGTTTCCATTTGCCATAATTGATGATGTGTGCTAATCGATGCGTACATGTCAATAAAAGCAGTAAATTCATATGGATTACATTTTTTAAAAGTGTTTTGAATGAGTGCAAGTAAACGATTACCACATTTTCATTTTGAACTATCCCTTTAATGTTGTAAGCAGCTTAAAAAAAAAATGATTTCATACACAAGCATTTAACCCAGAAGTTTTAAACTGCTCTGAAATGTGACGTTCGGTTCTTTGAATGCATTTTCTCCAGCGCCGAGCCAGTCTCCAGTGAAAGTCATGTGGAATACTACAGACTCCAAACTCATCCTCAAGTGGGATCATGTGAAAGCTCTGGAGAACGAGTCTGAAGTTATGGGCTATAAGGTATGATCTATATCTGAATGTTTACATCACAACATTGTTGGATGCTTGATTCTGATTGGTTGACAGATTACTGTTCCATCCCGGACAGCAACATAGTGTTGTCACGTACCAGATCTGGGCCGACGCTATGCTGCTGTCCGGGATATATAATAGCGCACACCCTGAATTCAACGGTCTGCTAATTACTTACACATAAACTGAGTTTTAAAGCATCCGTGTTTGTTTTGAAGGTCATGTACAAGCAAAGCAGACACAGTCGGCCCAGCGTGGTGGAGACTAACAGCACATCTCTCGAGCTCTCTCTGCCTGTGGATGAGGATTACATCATCCAGATTAAACCAGTCAGTGAAGGTGGGGAGGGAAGCAGCAGCAAACAGATTACCATCCCCAGGATAGCAGGTCAGAACTTATTTATAATATTCTTCAGTATGCCGACCTTCTGGTTTATCATTTTCAGCCTATCACGCCAATCATGCATTTTTCTACATAAATTATATACAATAAAGCCAGTGAAAAATACTTATCAGAAACTGTAAAATTGTTTATTCATTTTTTTGTTTTTTATTGCAGTTGCACATGCGATTGGATTTGCCCCAGAGCGGAAGGCCCTCCCCCTTCTCGTAACACTGGTACTCTACTGTACGGTCAGGACTTTCTTATGACAGATGAACTGAACTCTACAGCGGAGAGAACAGTACAGAGTGGATCTTTTTCCAGGATGTTTTTCAAACGAGACTCTCTTCGGACGGAAAGTTTTCCTCTCGCTTTTTCAAAAGAGGAAGTTTGCCAACCTGGTTTCGAATCTCTGACACCAAAGCTGTCGAAGACTGCGCAGTAAGAGCTATCTCATTGTTTTCGGGTAAATGTATCGACAGACCACGTGGTTTTCCAACCAGGGACTGGGTATTTAAGGGCACGAAATGACATGCGGTTCACTCTTAAGGATTCGCTTACAAGGACATCTGTTCAGTCGAGAGGAATCCATATTCATCCATTAGACGGTTGGCAGTGGAGAACCACACAAATGCCTTTTTCATAGGAACCTTGGGACTAATGAACTCCTTTGAAGAGAATGAATCCCTTCAGCCATACCTCACAGACACTACTTTCATTATAAGACTTCAACCCATTAAATCAGCTGTCCTCAAATCAGACAGAGTTTACAGTCCCCCAGTGTTGACATGCCCCCTGTCTGTTTGAAAGACAAAGCTAATGCTGCTGGCCTTACCTATACAGTCAAAGAGCTCACTGGCTGTCTCGAGCTGGTTGTTCCTTCAGTCATGCACTGAGATCTATGTTTTGCTAGTGTGTGTGTGTGTGTGTGTGTGTGCCTCTTTAATGAGAAACAGTATGTAAAATATCCTCAGGACCAGAACAGCCTTAAAAAGTTGTCTTGATTTCTTTTCTTGTTTAGTTTGTTCATTTACAATTCCATTATTTGATGATGATGATGATGATGATGTTGAATAGGGGATAACATTTTGATTGTAAAAGACTTTTCATTTCCCGTCGAGGTGCTTTCTAAAGGTAATAGCTGTGATCATCGAAATACCTAGGACATAATGCTTACTTTCCATTTTCAAGCTGTTTAGCATGAACTGGCTCTGTAGTGGCTTGAAAAAAAAAGTATTTGAATGGACTGTCTGCTTTTAATAAATTAAGGAACACAAGTAATGTTCTTAAGATTCATTGTTATATATTGTACTTGTCATCATTGTTATATTTTATATTGATGGACTCGGAGGACTGTTGCTCGGATGTCAGGCCGGTTTTTTTACACTTTTTTTCCCTCTCACCTCACATGAACACACACACACACACACACATATATATATATATAAGGGGTTGAACGACTTTTATGTGATGAAAGTCGAGTCGACGTAGACAAGTCGCTGATGACGTCATTGATGAACAAATAAGCCTGAACCTATATTTCTCACAGATTTCTGCTTGTTCTACATCAGATATAGATAAAGTATCACAGTAAAGATTACACTTATGAATGTATTAGTGTGAGAGAGAGAGATTGCGTGTGAATTGCACATGGCAGCGTCTCTCTACCAATAGTGAAGCTGTAGGTTTTAGTTACTAGTAGCCTAATATACAGTGGCGGAGCTAGGAGGTGGCCAGGGGTGGCCGTAAGACCAAAAACTAAAACGTGAGACTCCAACTTCACCTCAGCGCCAGGTGCAAGTCAAACGAGAGCGTAAATGTGCAGGTGTCGAATGAGCTTCAGTAACAACAGACAGTGATGCATAGTAAACAGAGTCAATGTTCTAAACCGGTGGGTTTCAAGACCGCTGTGTGAGTGAGCCGCATAGTCCTTTTTTTACAGTCTATGGTGCAGTCAAAGAAACAACAGGCGTAATTCTTTGATTTTCTGATGCCACTTTTATTTTGAAAGATGTGTGTGAAAGCTGGTGACACTTCTGTCAGATACTGAGAAAAGCGCGTTGTCCTAAATCAGTTGGCTTTCTTCGGTAAAATGAGATGTTGGCAGGGCAAATGTCAGTAAAACTAACTTTCCTGTCCTGTCAGCTGTTGTAGGCCACTGTGCTCGTGGTGCGCAAATGAGACGTGCTGTAGCTGTAGTTGTCGTCAATTGACTGAAATAATCAAAAAGGCGATTAAAGCTGTGTCAAAACTGCATGCATGCATCATGTATTTGTTATAGTATTTGCGTCACATGTGTCTGGGACTAAAATAATCTATGTAAGCACTGCATTAGTAGGCGGTAATTTTGCGTTAATTTGTAAAGAGGACAAACAAAAATGGATAATTTTTAAATCCATAAAATAACTAATTTTACATTCTGACATTTATGTGCTGTTGACTTCTGCCTTGTTCACATTCTTGCACATGGGGATTCAAAAGAGACTTTCCCCCCCCCTTTTTAATTTAGGCTATGAGAACCATAGACATGTATAAAGGCTAGATGGCTCAAGGCGGAGTCAGCTGTGTCATCACTTGGCGGCCATCTTAGGTCAGGAGACTGCGCTGCTGCTCCCTGCTGCTGTGGACGGAAGGTGAGTGACAAATGCTCGTAACTTGCTGAATTCTTGACAGATTTACAAACGGTTTGGTTTATTACAAACCTTATTAACGTGGCTATGATTTGTGCTGATGCCGATGTTTGGCTATAATTTTTCACAAGTATGCAGTTAAATAGCCGCATCCCTGACGTTTATGACACACCAAGCCGTTTGAAAATCGGTTGAAAATTGAGCAAAATATAGTTATTTCAGCACTACATGCACAATAGACTTTAATGTTATAACTGGACGAGCGGTCCTGTCCTAAGATGGCCGCCGTGTGACATCGTCGGGTCCCATTGGCTCTCAGCGCCGGTAAGCCATCTAGCCTTTATACATGTCTATGATGAGAACTGTTGCAATTATTTATTTTGACAGCTAATATAGAAAGTTAAACATGCAGTGTTTACTTTTTCAGTTGCAACTTTTTTGACAAACTCGTGAAGTGCTTAGCACCCAAAAAAGTGCTGCCTTTGCTCACTGTGAACGTCGGCTCCTCCTCTCTTCGTATAGCCCAAATCCAACGCTTTTTCAACATTTCGTCGCAAGGAAAGCTGTGAAATGATAAATAGGGTTTTCTTTTTCGAGTTGAAACATAAAGGTGCGCAACAGGTCTGACTGCTTTTAGTCTCCGCCATTGTTCTTGTTCTCCGACTGCTGCGGAAATGAGTTACCCTGCTTCCTGTCTAGGCGGCCATTTTAGTTAAATAGGCCTATTGGTCGAAGAGTTTAATGATTTATGATTATATAACATTCAATGAAGGTTGAATAATCTTTAAACTATAGTAGTTATCTGCATGTCTTATCCATGAAGGTGCAACAATGTAAAACAAGCTATTGGGGTTTTTGAGAACCAGAAAGCTAACTGAGCAAGTTGAACTTTAGCTGAGGGTGGTGAATAGCCTAGTAATAAAAAATATATAAAATTCACTCAGTATTCCATGATTACAATTAAGCATAATATTTAGCTGTGTAGGCACTAAACCAGTCCAATACTTATGTTAAAATAATTAAGATTTCGGTGCCACCCAAGACTGGTTGCTGGCCCTTGCCTGGCCACCCCTATGAAAAAATCGTGGATCCGCCCATTGCTAATATCTAGAATATACGCTATTTTGTTGATACATCATTGAACAGAGTTACAATACATTTCTGCGCTGAATGATTATGTGTGAGCGCGATCTTCACGTGATATGCGCGCTTCTCTGTGTGTGTGTGTGTGTGTGTGTGTGTGTGTGTGTGTGTGTGTGTGTGTGTGTGTGTGTGTGTGTGAATGAGTGAGTGAGTGAGTGAGAGAGAGAGAGAGAGAGAGAGAGAGAGAGAGAGAGAGAGAGAGAGAGAGAGAGAGAATTAACTTACCTGTAGCCTACAATAAGCTGTTTAAAACATGCGTTCACACGATCAATTTTGAGCATCCATCCATGGTATAGGCCTACCAGTAATATTGTGGAGCGCTCTCTTGACTCCAAATGTCAACTCTGATCAGCGACTAGTCGACGTCAAGCTGCGTCATCATGGCAGACCATTAAAGTCGACTAGTCTGTTCAACCCTCTTGTCTATGGTTCAACCCCTATAATGTGAATCTGCATCAATCACCAATTTTAGCTGTTTCGTTGAACTGTTCCACCTTAAAAACTACTTTTGCCAAGTTTTACCGGGTCAATATCATAAGCATCACTTTAACCATAATGATGCTGATACACGATAAAGTGATGATTTGGAGAAAACGACCATATTAACTGCATTTTGATTTTTATGGGAACAATTACGGTCACTTCTGGCCTGGGTAAAATGAGCATTGTTGCAGTGTATGTATGTGTACATGGAGTCATATTCCCGGTTTGGAGAATGTTCTTCAGTAGACCACAAGATGGCAGTGCAACAGAGGTAATGTAACATTTCTTGAACAAAATAGGAAATATTTGTACCTAAACCGTTCAAGGATAATGCAGAATTCCCAGTGTATATGCTTGTTATTTAACTCAGATTCACAAAACAGCAAACTTGACCACATGGATGGTTCTTGTTTATTTCGAACACTGTACAGCAAACACACAAAACCAAGCAGTAGAAAGAAGAGGATAGCGGTGTAAACAGAAGTGCCTGCAGGTGGAATCTCAGGGGGAATCAATGCTTAAAGTAGTTTTCTAAGCTTAACTCGTTTTCCTCAAAGTTCAAATCCTCAATGCAACATTACAGCATAAACAAGGACGTTGCCTTGTAAAGAGACGAAACTCTGACATAGGCTTAGCAGATGGGCTGGCGAAAGAACGCTGTGGTCGACTTGGAATCCAACTATCAACCTTTGCATGGCACTTCTTTTCTTTTTATTCAAGCACCTGTGTCCTCAAAAATCTGTAACTGTACAAGTTGGAAGAATGCCGTACACAAATTTCCCTTCTGATATCTGCAGGTTGTGTGAAGTGTTGTAATTTTCACATAGTGCACAGTCCTGAACAAATGCATTAGTTACACAACAACAAGCCTTGACCATGTTAGCAAAGGTTATTAAGACTCTATCCTGGCCTTCTTTCATCCTAATATAAAGTATGCTATGTTTTTCATTTGGCAATACACACAATTCAAAGCTCATTCATCCATTCAACACTAGAACACGTACACGTCCTGTCCAGGATTTCTACTGCTTTCACAGAGGAAACGTTTGTAAAGGGAATCATGGCTCAAGGGTCACGCTTCACTGAAAACCACGGCTCATGACATTTACACATAAAAAGGTCTCATATCTAACAAATCAGAATCATCTCGACAGTGTTTAAAAATCATTTAGTTCATTGGCACAGCATTGTGTGGGAAGAAATCGTTTAAAAAATTAAAATCACAGAAGTTTCATAAAGTATAGAGCAATAGGGAGTTTGTTAAATATTGGCTTGTTGGAAAATAATACTAAATTGCTTTCTGCAATCTTCAAATGCTTAAAGTCTAAATTCACATGCATATAACACATTAAATAATTATGTAATTGTGTCAGCATGTACTGAGCTCAAATTAGTTTTGGCTTCTTTGGACTTCAAATCATTTTTCACAGTTGAACAATATGTGTAGGAGATGAAAGAGCATTCAACAAGCAAACGTGTTTCTGTTCGTAGCGTGCATTTCAAAACTCTCAGACTTGGGGATGATTTCAATCTAAAATCTAAAGTTTGATTACTAATAGTATCTTGTTTGTACTGAAAATTGGCTTGTTTCATTTTTCTCTGTTCGCGATATCTATATTTAAGGGCTCCCGAGAGAAAAAAAAAGCATTCTTGACATCTGTAAAACAAATACAGCAGTAATTAACAAGAAAGGGGGGGATGTGCAAGTACACTATCTTCATATTATATCTAATATGGAAATAAATACTTTTCAGAGGACCGTCAAAAGGTTTGGCAATCATACATTAATACAGTCTTGTCTCGTTTTCCTCTCTGGTTTGTAAGGACACTGAACCAGAGTTTTTAGTTAGCTGGATGTATATGAAAATATTTGAAACCCTGCTTTGCCACATGCAGATGAGGTTCAAAATAGCAACATAATGTTTGTTGATCAGAGAAGCACGACATACTGTATGTACGCTATCTAGGCTTTTCCCTACGGTTCAGTGTTTGCAAAAAGTGTTATATGAGGCCTAGAAAAACTACTCAATAGACACTACTGTCACTCCACTAAGCTAAATCTTCAGCAATGTTCATCAAAAAGCCCTGTGCCTCATGCTTGGTGTTAGCGTCGGGCTGTCGATAGTACGCTTGGTTAGTTTTCACATTCGTGAAGAAAAAGCAAGAGACTACAATGGCAGCTAAGTCGCCTGATCGATGTGACGCCGAGTCTGTCCTTCCCCGAATGGTCCGAGCGCCTCTTGAACGAGCATGTCCATATTACCACAGCGAATGTAGACACGAAATAGAAATTACATGAGAAGGAATCGGTTCTGACGTCTGGGAGGCAGCATGTGTTTGTGTGCGTGTGTAAATGTTAGTGTCGTTTATGTGAGTGGAAGCAAGAAGCTTAGCATAAGAGGTCTGTAGATGTTGGCGACCCACTGGCAGTCATTGAGGAACAGTTGCTTTTCGTTGAAGTCCTGAGAACTGAGGAGATCAGGACTAATGGAGAAAGAAACAAAACAGATCATGTAATACAACCATTTATTAAAGTACATTTAGAAGATGGCAATAAGTGACTGCTGTTGTAAAATGGAAAACAAGGCTTGCAATTGATTTTTGATAACTGCACGCTTCGCAGGAAAATGAAAGAGTGTGTTTGTCAGCGCCGTCCACCTAGAGTTAACATGCGGCGCTGACTGAACTGGTTTTGACATGTCATTACACCCTTGTCAAACTGCTATCCACCAGCAGGCTCAATGTGACAGATAAACGCTGAAGTGAAAACATAATATGCATTTTTGAAATGGATGGATTAATTGTGCATGCGAGAGCAAGCGGTGACAAATACCTTCAATTCCTCATGTGGATCTTGAGTGGAAGATTCGGTTTCCCTGACAACTACAGCCTTGGTTACCAACATGTCAGGGTGCTGTTGCTTGGCTTCTTTTATTGCCATGGCGAGCGCCTTGGGGAAAAAGTCATTTATTTTTCAAGTTAAATGAAAAAAAGAGGAAACAAGCAGCCAATGTAATAGTAATATGCTTTCTGACAAATTAATTTGCACTTTAAAGTCTCCATGAAACAGAAATTGGGATTGTCTTTTCTTTCCTATTGTGAAGTATATTAGAGTGAAATGGCTTCTCGAAAGAGAAAAATGTGTGAGGATGCTTATTTTGTCCATCAGAAATCGATTGTTGTTTGCTAATTGCTGCGATCTCATGTGATTGAGAGACTGCTTGAGGGGAAGAATTATTTCCCGGCCCTCATGCACAGAAGTTAAAGTGCAACTATTATGCCTCTTTTTACAAGATGTAAAATAAGTCTCAGGTGTCCCCAGAATGTGTCTGTTAAGTTTCAGCTCAAAATTCCCCACAGCTCATTTATTATACCATGTTGAAAATGGCCATTTTGGGGTGGGAGAAATAAACGCTGTTTTTGTGTGTCTCTTTAAATGCAAATGAGCTGCTGTTTCCAGAATAGGGCGGAGCCTTTACACCTTGTGCTTCCGATAACTACGGCAATAAAAAAAATATATATATGACAGTCAACGAAAATAGTGGTGTCCAGCCCTATATGTTTGAAACGGAGTCGGACCGACACTATGTTGCTTTCTGGGGAAGGAGAGACTCCGGCAGAAGCAACAGCTTTGAGAATGAACCAGGAAGTTTCTGCGTGGTTATTTGATACATTTATTTAGTTAGTATTTTGTATCCCACAGATCCTGTGTCATTGACGAATCTCTTATCTTGTAAAATGTGCGGTCAGTGACGCCTTTACACAAAGTACGTGTTGTCGCGGTTTTCTTGAAGCTCCGCCCTCTTCTTAAAAGTGATCTGTGGGGTATTTTGAACTAAAACTTCACATACACACTCTGGGGACATCAGATATTTATTTTGCATCTTCTAAAAGGGGCATCCGATGTAGATGGGGCAATTGTAAGATAGCGTACTATGCCTATATCGTGTGACCTGTCAATCAACATTAGAGCACCACCCTCAGACTGAATAACGCAAAGACATTAAAATTCTGCCAAAAGTGTGTCTTATGTGTCCAGTGATTACAATACAGTATAAAGCTTAAAATTGTTTTACTGTATCATAAACAAGCGCTAAGATCTAGAATGTGCCCTATACCTAAATTTATGGGCAGGTGCTGCCACTGCCATACACACAGCGAACCCCGAACCCCCGGTGTTATTGGTAATACTGGTGTTGTCGCAAGTTTATATATTGGTGTGAAAATTTCCTCACCATGACAACAACCATATTTCAAACCCATTAGACTTTCGTTCATCTTCAGAACACAAATTAAGATATTTAATGAAACCTAAAATAGAATTCTCTTTCTAATGATCAGAACTAGGTAATCAGAACTTTCATGCTCCAAAAAGGTCAAAGAGCACCGTAAAGTAATCCATGTGACTCCAGTGGTTTAATCCTAAATGTATGAAGCAATGTGATTGTTTTGGGTGTGTATTAAAAGTATTTATTCACACAATATCTTCACTTCCGCACTTCTGCAAAGCTCTCCAATGTGCGTTCACAGGAGAATCTCTTTGGCTGTTAACATGAGAGCAGACATTCTTGCGATGCATCTGGTCCTGAAGGTGCTGCACTGTTAATAGCAGAAAAAGAGGCTCTTCTTCCCTAGACTTTCAACGGATGGGCATTAATATCTCAGGAATTACTGGGGGAAAAAAACTTCATTTGTGTTCCAAAGTTGAAAGTCTTATGGGTTTAAGTGTGAGTAAATGAAGACATTTTTGAGTGAACTAACCCTTCTAGAGTTGATATAATCATAGATCAATATATACCTCACTAAAATGCATTGAAAAACACCCAGCCCTGTTCCTCCTGCACCTACCTGATCTTGATCGACATCATCGTCACCAGTAATGATAATCCTCTTTTCAATTCTTGTCTCCGAGTAGCCTCCTTTCACCGTCTACAAAACAAAATTACATATAAACATTTTCAATCCTCCACGAAGACTTATTCTATACAAGAGGCTAACAACTTATTTCAGATACCTTAGTAACATGTGTCGTAGTGGCTGATGTTACGTTCTCAGTAACCATTAGAGGGGAACCATCTCTACCTAATGATCCCAAGTTCACCTGTACACGATGATGATAAACACGTGTCAAAGCAAGAAAACTATAAGGTAGGGACTTTCATACATCACAAATAACGCAGGCCATCTGAAGCAAACTCTGGAACTAAAGTTGGAAATAAAAGCAACAGACAGAAGGACAGGGCAGAAGCAGAGACAGAAGAGGGTTTGGAAACTCAAGTTCACCAGATGAAAGAATGGACATGCTTACAGGAGAGACTCTCTCTGTCATAGAGTATGCAGCCTCTCGCATACCACTGATACCGTGGTCCTATGAGAGCAAACAGAGAAGTTACAATCCAGATGAGATACCCCACTGTGCAGGTAAGTAACAAGAGAAAGTAATTACACTTACTTATGTAATTGATGATAATTGACATAATCACAGTCTTCACAGCATGTTCCTCTAACCTATCACACAGTGACATTTCTCCAGTAAAGTATGTATGATGAGCTAAAAGGTCTTTACCGGGTCTGCAATCTCCATTATGGTCGTGGTGACCTCAGAGCCATTGGGCTGCGTCTCGATCTTGACCTCGGTCTTCCTTAGAGCTTGGGAGGCAATGATTTCACTGCTTTCTCTACTTAGAGGATGGATCGGGGGCGATTCAGAGCTCTCCCTTCTCATCGACTGGGCATTAGCTTGTTCTTTAGATTCTTTCCTCATGGCTTGGGCAGCTTTCACTGACCGCGGAGCTTTCTTAGGTACAAACGGCTTGGGAAAGAAATGAAACAGATCAAGTCGAAACCTGGGAGTGATCATGAGATTTAAGAAACACAGTGCCAATCAAATGAATTTAGCAGCATATGGTGAGTCATGGTTCAAAAGAAAAGAATAAGAAGCAATGAAAAATATAACACAATTGTGAAATCAAAGAAACCAAACCTGAACTGACTGACTGAACTATGGAGGGCAGCATCAAATGGAATGGAATTAGCATCAATCAACAACTCAAATTCCAATGCAATTTCATGCTTTGCTTTGATGCCCTGTAGAACGCGAGAAAACAAAATGGGACGTGATTGCATTCATCAGCACATTTGCACATTTACACTAACCAGTGATTGGGTGAGCCAGCAACTTTGCTAAAAGAGAAAGGATGCTTGTCTACCTCCGGTTTACGTTCCTCCGGTGGCTTCTGTTCTACAACAGGCTTTGGTTTCTCTACGGGCCTCTGAACTTCTACATGTTCCTCCTCCGGAAGGTAGATAGGATCTGCTCCCAGTATAAAGGCTGGATGAGTGGGACGGTCAGAGAGGCCAAACTCAGCTGAGAAGTCTTTCTCCTCCAGCTCAGTCATGCCTCTAGAAAATTCCTCCATACCCGTTTGGAAGTCCATGAGCACAGTGAAGTCCACCTCAGCCTCCAGGCTGGACGTTGAGCTAACGGTGATACTCGAGCATTTGCGCTCAATGCCCAGGTGAGTCTCCTTCAGGTACAGAGTGTCTGGGTCAGGGTCATCTTCTGATACTGATCCCAAGCGTCTCTCCCAGGGCTCTCTCTGAAGAAGCACAAAAAGAGATCTTGGTGCAAGGAACCAGCTGTGCTACAAGAGCAAATGTCGACTGACAGGTAAAACAAGGCAATATAATGGATGTTACATCTTCTTCACATGACAAGAATGAGACAACATTGTGGTGACTGATGGTTAACGAGTCTAGTAGGGATGCAGGGGTTAGTTCAACTCAAAAGACTAGCTGAAATGTCAGAAGTGTTACATGTCTCTGAGGAAAAACTGAGACTATAATATGCTGATAGAAAATTTTCACCTTAGGGTAGAATACTGCACATCTGTATTTGTAATATTTATAATATTTCTCTGTGGGACATTTTAATAGACAATTTTTATGACTTCATGTTAAATTCATGCTAAGTGTGGCAAGCCTAGGACTTGCTAAACAGTGCCAATGAATCAATGCATGTGGTGGATGCATTAAATGACATTTCTGTGTAGGACTGTTGTGTAGGATGGTTCGGATCATGCAATCATGCTGTGATGATGAAAGCAAAAGACAGAAGGCAAATTGTAGTGCTTATGTATACAAAAATGTGAAAGCCAAAGATTTCGCAAGATTTTTAGCAAGGAGGTAGCAGTGGATGAGTGGAAAAATGAGGCACCTGGGCTTCCTCCTGAGGCTCCGCATGAATTGCTGGAGTGGGAAGGGGCTCCTGGAATGTGAGATGAAATAATAGGAAGAGCAATGCAAAGTTAGTGCACTGAAATTTGAGATAACAGGGAAGGAGCCAAGACTAGGCCCTGAACCAACAACCAGACATTTATATAACTGATTGAATACACTGACTGACACAGATACAAATGAGAAGTCTTTACAGTGTGAACTACAGCGTACAGCACATTGCACCACAACAATTGAAAGTTAAAATATATTTTGGCAGCTGGGTGCAATTTTGCACTAAGTGCCACTAAAGAGCCTTTTAATCAATCAAACCATTATATCTATAGTAGACATCATGATACCCAAAGAGCAGTTTTGCAAGGTTATTCGTCAGGCTCTTCTAGTCCAAAGTCTTTCTACTGCCAGAACAATGTTGCATCAGCACTTCTTCTTAATTTAATTACTTTCCGTTTCAATGTTGAGTGAAATAAGGTAGCATCTGTTTTGACAACAACAGTTGTCTATGGAAACTGCTACTCAGTGGGTGTTTGCATAAAAAAAAGAAAAAGCCATCAAGGTTCCCTGCAGTTTGTTAAAAAATAAAAAACTGAACAATTTCTTTCCCAGCCAAGTCAAAGAACAAATGCAAAATCACTAAGAATGAAGCTGGGTATATTCTAAACAACAGCTAAAACCATTCCTTGTTAAATCAACTTTCAGAGCCCTTCTCATGAACAGTACCATGGCCATTTTTGAAAGTCTTGCAGAAGCCCCTTTGTTTGCAAAAATGGCACTTTAGCATAACAGTATGGTGCACAGGCCTTTGATTCCTTGCAACAACCATTCCCTACATGCCTGGTAAGAGGGAACCAGAGAAAGAATGTTGGAAGGAAAGACCGCATATCAGGTGGAAAGTTAGTGGAACGGAAGCCTGAAGCTTAAGCAATGGAGATTATGTGGAAGATCCTAAGTGTTTCTCAAATGCGCAAGCATATGTCGAGCTGTGCAGAGGAAGGAGAGGAAAAGAAAGTGGCACATCCTCATCCAATCAGACAGCAGTTATAGTACCTCAAACTTCTATCAGCCAATAGTAAGATTAGACAAAAAAAAAAACGACTATTCTACTCATCTCTCCTCAGAAACAGGTTTCTAATGTTTTACTAACATGTGCATTATACAAAACTATAGATATGGATGTGCCGTTTCATGCGATGCTTTAGTTCCTGTGAGTGACAAGCAGATTATCAAGCAGTTGTTACCACTGGTTTCCTCTTGGAAGATTCCATGGTGGAGCTCTTGTGAAGACTGTTGCCAGAATCGCTTTTGGTGATTGGTTTGGTTCGTGTATCTCTTGCCCACTGGGATTTTACAGGTGGGTATAAAGGGGGAATCTGGTCAAAGGCTGGAAATGCTGAATTGGTGGGAAAGTCAAACATAAACAATGGATCTTCAAAAAGAAACTGATCTTGTTCGATGCTATGTCTGTGGTCTGCACTGTTCTTGAGATCTCTTAATTGGGGCCTGTCTTGGACAGACTGTCGGCAATATTCTCTGACTTCCCTAATGTGACAATTACTCATCCAGTCTTGCTTGGAAAAAGTTCCAGTGCTTTCTAGAGCTGCAGAATTTCTGGGCTGGAAAAAGCCATCCAAGCCATTATTGAACCCAACTTGCTCTTCTTTAGAGTTGGTCCCTTCACTTTCTTCAAATGATCCCGAAATCCTCTTCTCACTTGGTTGTCCTTGCAGCTTGGCTCCTTTATTGCCTTTCAACTTCTTCGACCTCTCAGGCTTCAGCGGAACGATTCGTTTAACCTCAGACTGTGATGTGTCGCTTGCAGTAGAATCGTGTCTCTGGATTGTTGAGCCTTTACCTTTAGGATCTGGTTTAGACATTTGCCTTTGAAAGGTAGCTCTGGTGTTCTCGGATTCGTTTTCACAGGATTGTCTCTCCCATCGGCTTTCATTATATCGATCTCTCATATATTTGTCTATGGCTGCATTGGGAGAAGCCTCTCCGAAACTTCTCTCTACATACCTTGCTAAGTCTTTATTCATGGTCTCGTATTCTTTATTGGTTACCCCCATGTACTTTTTATCGTCCCAGAGTCTCTCTGTTGCATATTCATCGCATCCATTTGTATGAATGACATTCTCTGACAAAGATCTGTCCTGCGGGTGCCCATTATCATATGCTCTCTCCTCCAGTGAACTGGCACCCTGGAAAAGGTTGTACCTTAAAGCAGGGCTTTTAGCACGATTTCTCAGGGGTTTCTCTGGTGATAAGATGGTGTCTGTTGAGGTCCTTTTTACTACCCTTTGTTTTTCTCTCGTTTCACTGTGTGTAGTGATGTTTTTTTCTCTTATTCTGTCTTCTGTCTCTCTGTTGAATCCAGTGGCTAATGAAGCTACTCTAGGACTCCTGCTCTTTTCGTCTTTTTTACTGAGGGGCAGGTCTCTTTGACAACCATCTTGCTTCTCAATCAATAGGGACTCCTCTGAGGCCTATATATCAATAGAGTGAACAGTTTCAATGGCCTGTCAATGCCAACACTCTCTCTACTATAATTTGTATAGCGCATATCTTTGCAATATGAATCAGACAAAAACGTATTATGCAAGATAAGACAAGACAACAATTTTTGATCAGAGGAGGGAAAATTCATGTTTATCAAGTTATATATAAAATGTTGGATGGGTTTTTTAAAGCTAAACAAAAGGGAGACATTTATGTACATAAGTACTTAATATGTAATTAAGTTTTATTTTCAAGCAATAGCATTGTCTTTATAACACTAATTAAAGAAAATGCATTCATGCTGTGTTCAAATAAGTCCACTCCAGCCAGATTCTATTAAAGTTCAATATTGCTGCTAGCACTTGACCAGAGGCATGACATGAAATGGTTCAACAGCATCCACTTAAAGAGAGATTAGTCACATGAAAAAGAGTGCATGAATAACAAATCAAGCATTTGGCACTAAATCCGAGACTGGTACTGACATAAATCTGAATAATCCTCATCAGGAACCTTAAAGCAGTATCAGAATATTTTTTAGCGTCTTTCTTTTTAAAAAGTCACCCCACAATACAATCCCTTGCAGGTTCTATTTACTCACAGATTTTTTCTCCGGAGTGCTACCGGATGAAGCTCCAGAGAGACGTTTCTCTCTGTGGACCAGTTTGCTGTTGGGCTCTCTCAGCGCTCTTTTCAGCTCATTGATGCTGGCTTGATGTTTTTGCAACACATCCTCTGGTTTATCCAGGAACTGCTATAAAACAAACAGGTCAATCGGTTGAACCACTTACCTTCAGCAATTACTTAAGTGAAGGCTTTCTGGAGACCTGCACAGTTGTTTAAAAAATGTTTATCTAACAGAGGTGGGTACAATCAGTAAGTACACAAATGCAAACATCAGGCATTTGGTCATGAGAATCTTAAGTGTAGTTCTGTTCTTATAACAAATGAATTCACCTCCCAGTTCTATTATTTCAACATAAATGTATGTTGAAATAATAGAAAACTCTAATAAACCTATATGAAATTTAAATGCCATCAAGTGCATCAAGTAATATAAATATAGGTATCTGTTTGATCACTTTAGATTGGACATTATTCCTTTTTTCAAGAGAATATTTTAGACAAAACATTTTACTCCAACACTCTAAAATACTGTGCATAGTAAACAACCAGAAATAGCGCCGGCCCAGATCCGGGCCACATCTGGTACATGTGGTTTCAACACGTACCAGACATGGGCCGACATTATGTTGCTGTCTGGGCATTGTGATGCCTACAAACAATGACAAATTGAACCCCTGTCTAAATAATTTGAGCCCTTTTCTTTTTATGCCAAAAAAAATCACTACATCTTTTCTTCAACATTTAAGACAACAAAGCAGAACATAAAACATGAAACATGCTGGTGTAGATAACAGATGTCAGATGGATTGCCATCTTGGCTCAGTTTTCTGTCACTTCCACTAGAAGACAATTACAGAGAGTGAATGCTCAGGCAGTTGATCGATGAGAAACAGTACCTCCTGTTTAGGACGTTGGGCCAAGTCCTGGTCCGACTGGGATTAAGGGGTGGTGGGGAAAAGGGTATGGTGGTGCAAGCCAAGGAACGGAGGAAGAGGCAAAGTGAGGTAGTGGAGACAGAGAGGCAGAGCATGGTTGAATTCATAAAGCAGGCAGCCAAACAGAGAGAGGAACTCTCATACAGACATCGATGTTAGCCATGGAAGTACAGAGAGTGAAAGCGGTTGTGCCACTGCCTCAGATTTAGTGTTTTAAAGTTGTCTTAGTCACATAATGGCATCAAGTTCAGTGACACAAATCTCCTGATTGTCCTTTTCATAATTCATACATGTCTTATGAGGTGCAGACTGGCATGTACTGGAAATTATCCGTGAGCATGGATAAGCGATCCCTAATCTCTACAAAACCTCACCAGCACAAATCAAAACATGAAAACATGTTCTGCAAGAAGTCTAAGTCAACTCTGCAAGTAGGTGCTAAGACTAGACTAATCTGGAAGTATAGCAAAACATAAGCCCTTTAACTGGAGAATGTCCTTAAAAAAGAGTGTACTGTGATACTCCGATTAATGAAAACAGATGGGGAAAATGGGGCTCATTCACTAATAATTTTGCACAGACAATTTCTCATGCATAATGGAAAGCAGGCCATTATAAAACACAAACAGTTTTATATACTGTAGGCCTACACTATATGTGGTTGTGTTTTGGACCATTATAATAACATTAATTATATTATTATTATTATTAATGTTAACTGCCATTAAATTGTTGCATTAACTATTAGTAACCCAGAGAGCAACATAGCGTCAGCCCAGATCCGGCCCACATCTGGTACGCGTTGAATCCACATGTACCAGATGTGGCCCGGATC
This sequence comes from Phoxinus phoxinus, assembly GCF_949152265.1. Lineage (NCBI taxonomy): Eukaryota > Metazoa > Chordata > Actinopteri > Cypriniformes > Leuciscidae > Phoxinus > Phoxinus phoxinus. Next base: position 20,664,494 of record NC_136893.1, read on the forward strand.
TGGGCCGACATTAAGTTGCTGTCTGAGAAGATTTTAGAAAGGCTGCATTCTGTACAATAGTAGCCTAAAACAATGCCAAAATTGCTATTTGGTCATCAGCTACTATTGTTTTCTCTGCTAGAACAGCCTAGTGGCAAAACTAAAGTAATTTAAGAGGCAAGTGAACTCAAATATGATTAGATTACAAAGATTTTTTTTTTATATAATGTGCCTTGTTGAATCGCACGCAATAAGACTGGAATGTGTATTAAGGAAATACAGAATCAGCAGTGATTTCCTATTGACTTTAAGTAGGAAAAAAGAACAATGACAATCAAAGTATATTATCCATCACAGTTCTCCTTTAAATAGTTGAAGAAAATAAACGTTATACCAAAATGATCCAGCTATGACCCATGGTCTTATCCGGTTCTCAAGAAAAGCCATGAAGGCTGGAAAATGATCTGCCTGGTGGCTAACAACACGACAATCACGTTGCTATTTTTCGAGGCACTCTAAAGCCATGCTAGCAGTGTGTATGCATATTTAAAGTGCAATTGAGACAATGACAGACAGACAATTAGACACACAGATAGATAAATCACGCTAAAAATACCTCCGTCTTAGAGTCTACAGGAGAGCCTGACTCCTCCCTCTGTCCGCGAGAAGAAGCGAGAGAGAAGCGATAGTTAGAGGACAGCAGTGAAGTGTTAGAAGCAGGGAGAACAGTGCAGAATCTGAATTAGACTGAGGAAATTAGCAAATAGGGAAAAGAAGGGCGAGGGTTCAGGCAGATTTGTAGAGAGGTTGGAAAGTTCAATTCAAAAGCATTGTTAACAAAACAGGCAGGCATAAAAATATATTTAAGATTAAGTCAGGGGCAGAAAAGAAAGCCAAAGGTAGGAAACGGTGTCGGAGTGGAAGACTTTTAATAAGAAGGGACCGCAAGGGAAGTGTTAGTTTAACTTAATGTGATTGGAATTCTTGAAGCTACAGTAGTTGTTTGAATCTGCTAGGAAGAATATTTACATATTGCCACCCATAACGCAGAGACAATATGAAGTTAAAACAGCTTCTTTCTCATAGAATATTTTAGTAACTTATTAGAGAAGGGAAAAACACAACTAAATGAAGAAGCTGACACTAAATTTGGTTGTGTGCACAGAACCTTGAGCTCCATAGTCTTAGAGGGAGTGGAGTCACTCTCTAGTCGCTGATCTTCAGCTTCTTCATGATCGTGGTCCAGCTCCTGATCCAGACTGGGCTCCAGGTAGTCCTGGTCCAGCTCATCTCTGGGAAGACTAGGCACAGGCTCGCTACAGGTGTGCTGGGAGAGTCGGTCCATAGTGTCCCCTAAAGCTGACTCTGAAAGAGATACAAAGAAATAAAGCATGTAGGGTAAGAAACCCAAGTAGAGGTAGACATCTCACTTTCTAGAAGCCTGTTCCTCCACAGCCCCCCTTCAAATCTAAAAGGAAAGTCTCAAGTAGATGACCTGACAAATATAGAGTGGGGTCCAAAAGATGTGATCACAAAGAAGGAGCATGAGCAATATCTGCATTGGGTCATGCCAATTCCTAGTGATTTAACTGGAAATTCCGCAGAGCAATTGTACATGATTATTTTAATATGCAATTATGTTACCCAATCATAGCAGTGGGCTATTACTTCCAAGTCTTGAGTGTGAGAGTGTTCGAAAGAGAGGGTCAAAAACAGGATAGAACATTTTAATTTCAATTCTAGTTTGAGTTGAAGTTTCATCACGACTAAACGTTAGCGATTGGTTATGGTAGACCCAGAGTGGCTCTGGGCAGATCCAATAGTTTTAAACTTCAACAGAATACCCGCCTACAAGGAAGTTAATGCTTGTCAATGGAGAGAGGCCAGACTCTCTGTACAAATGAAATTTACGAGAGTCTGGTAGGACCAGGCTATAAGTGGACCTCATAAAATTAAAAAAGACATCCCTTTAAGTTCTGCGTTCTGCAATTAATGTTTGTTTTTCAATTCAATGCTTCACTCCAACCACAGGCGCCGATTTAGGTTTCTGCTGGTGGACACACACACGTGCAAACCAACAAAATATAAAACACATTTCCATGAGCAAATGATAACTGGGCTAATTATACACATACTGTACGCAACAAATGCCCCATAAAACATCTTAATATTCTCATTACTCAGTTATTAATTATAGCCTACTGTAATTTTTTCCATTTAATGGTGTGCTTGATGAATTCATTACACAAAAATTGTCTTGTGAAGAGAAACGCATGGACTGCAAATTACCAACCAAACAAAAGCACATTCTATCCACGAGTGTTTTCGCGAGTCGCACTCTCGCTGATATCTGATGATCAGTAGCAGTTCACTAAATAAAATAATTAAATAAATACCTATTTACAATAAGCACTTAACTCAAAAATAACTAAGTAATAAAATAACTAGAGACCTGGCTGACTAAAATCAGAATGAAAACGCTATCTCGTGAAACAAAGGTAAGCCTAAATCTGTAATTTCTTTACAATTTAAAGGTACACCGTGTTATTTCATCAGTCAATCGTGAAAGTCTAGAGGTTGAAATCTTCTGGCAACATTAAATCCATGAGAGAAGACGATTCTAGAGAAAGAATAAGTAGAGATTCATGAGTGCACAAAGTTTGAGCATGCGCAACGTAACATCTGAGCAAGAGCAGAGCCATGACTGTATATTTGAGAACGCGCGTCCAGTTTTGTGCAACATTGAAAGAAATCCGCCTGCGAGTGAATCCGCCTCTCGACATTTTACATTGAAATAAAGTTCAATTTACAAGAATTAATAATAATAAAAAAAGAGTGTTTTTAGCAGGAGAATGTGAAAGCTTTCAGGTGGATATAATTTTCACTTGGGTAAAGGGTAAAACATTTGTAGACTAAATGAAAGGTCAAAACTTGAGGTACAAATTCAAGTACGATTTGGGCAATTAACGCATGTGATGCATTAATTATTGTGATGATCATAGTATCAGAGAAATACTTACCTCCATCTATGCTGCGGGACAGCAGATACCTCCTACTAATTGATCGTTCAAATTGAGGAGCTGGCCTGTCGATCAAAGCACTGGCCTGGCGAGTCTGGGCTTGGGTCCGCCCACTGTAGCGGAACTTCGAGCCAATCACAAGAAAACCTTTAGGGGGAGGCTCAGGAGAGACCAACCTATAAGAGAAATACCAGAAACAATGTGAGAAGAAAACATGTAACATGACAGAATGAGAGTGGATTAAACATTTCGAGTGTCTAAGCCCAAGTCAGGCCTGTCAGCACTTTTTAATGCCATCAATGAACAGAGCTGGAGTCAAGACCAAACACTACAAGACCGATATTACATCCCCGGATCCATACTAAGATCTGTTTGTCTAAGAATTAAGTTCTTAATTAAAAACGTGTTTTCAGACTTAGACCATGGCGCCAGGTAATGGGACTTTTTGTGCTCTGCAACGCCGGACCCTGTGGCTTTTTTGGCCGATTAAGCATGTTGAATCAGTTGGCGTCCGTGCTGTCGTTGAGAGAGAGAAATCTGATTGGCTTTCGGTTTGGATTGGATTTTCCCTGAGCATTCCGATACGCAAAAATGTTCATAATGACATGGCCGTCTGGAATGAAGTGTTCAACATGATTTATATTCAGAATGGTAAGCAAGCACCACTTTGTTTATGGTTTTTATATCCACAGTCTTAGTTTCGGTTTCTCTTTCTGTTCAACCGCAACTTTTTTGACCCAGATGCATGCGTCACGAGGCGATAACACAGTTGGCTTTCGTCACCGCTAGTTCTTTGATGTCATTTTGGTGTGTCATGGTTAAGCGGAGACTCCAACTCTGTCAATGAAGGTACAACGAAACAAAACAAGACCCAACACCTGAATTCTCACACTTAAAAAAAAAAGACTGTGCCCAGTGTTGTGGCAATGGTTATAGAACAGTGAGAGCGCCTACCTGAAAAATGTGTGGTGTTCAATGCAGACCTTCCACAAGCGCTTAGAAGCACGGTGGTTGGGAAGCTTGAAGCCAATGGTGCTCTCAAACTGCTCGTACTGGGAGTGCAGGGGAGTGTTGGCATGTGAAGGGAAGGGAGTGGGGGGTGTGAAGGGAAAGCAGAGTTGTAACGTGTTACTTGACAGGAGATTTGACGAGGTGTAAAATCTTTGCGCTGCTAAAGCTCAGATCAACCGACAGGGCACAATTCTGCATGCCTTTATTTATCCAAACAGAACGTAACCAGAATTTCTAAAGAATGCTGCAGAGAAACTGCATAAGAATGAGAGTAAATAATAAAATCTAAAAGATCAAGGTCCACAGAATGGAGCCTGTTATGCTGATAAGATGCTGAACAGTGAAGCATCTTGAATAAAGGCAATAAGATATTGTCCATTCATATCTGACCCTCGCACATAACGTGCAGAGTCAAAGAAACCACGCTTTTGTGATCGACAGAGAGCCAAGAATCCCATTGTGAGAGGAAAATCAAAGAAAATAACCCTGTAAAAGCCTTAACACTTAATAAAGACCTCTGTATCTTATTTAGCCTTCTTTCTTTCCTCTCTCCGCATTGAATTCTCTCCTAACCTCATTTCTTCTCATTTTCTGCTTCTCTCTCTGTCTCTGTGCCCACTAGGCAAAAAAATTTCACAGCTCAGCCTAATGTTTTAAAACCCTCATCCTTTCCACACTCAGCAAGCTAGCAAACACTAAAGAGCAGAACCTCAAACAATATAAAAAGTGTTTGTTGAGACATAATTAAAGACATTTTTTAAGTGGCGTAATTAGAAATGTGCTTAAGAAATATTGTATTTCTTTTGTGCGAAGCGGTGGAAGAACACCCACATCAGTCTTCAGAGCACTGTGTAATTTGAAAGCCTGAATAGTGATTTCAAATACTCGAAAAACGTCCCATTCTTTTCTAATAAAACCACATCACGCAGATTATCCGCCCATTTTCTCGCCCACTGCATTTCTTCGCCCACAGTTGTAGTACGGCATCCTTATCTAGCTAATGCTTGAACATGCATCTACGAGTGCAATCTAGCAATAAAAACCTGGAAAATCTCAAAAGACCTTTTTCTCTACCTCTCCAGGTCGGATTTTGATGTAGAAGTTGCTTCTCTTGTAGGATATTTTGAGGATCTTGGGCCAGGCGAATCGGTTGATACGCAGCCGGTCCCTATAGATCAAGAGTCCGCTGGCACATACTCCCAGCATGATGTCAATGCCTTCAGAGTCCTTTAAAACGCATAAACACACAAAAACAAACCTAGATGCTTAGCTTTTCAGTCACATTTCAGTTTCAGACTGTCAATGGCACACCAATGGGGTTTATTGTAGGATTTCATCCTATGAGATCTGAGCCTGTAAAATTGCAAAATTGGATCACAGGTCTGTTCTAATAGGGTCGTGGGCCGCAGGGGAAAGCATTGTTAAATCCAAAAAATTTAAATACAAATAACCATATAATCATGCAGAGTTGGGATGGCAAAATAAATAGGCTTATCTTCTTTCAAAAGCCACGAGAAAACACTAACAAAATCTCTCTTCGACATCAATTTCTTAAAACTTGCAAAGGGCGTGTCCAATCAAAATTCAAAGTATTTTGATGCAAATTCGCATGTCACTTGGAAATAGACCTACTACAATTGCCATTTCTGGCCCAGTGTGTGTTTCATGTGTTAGGCTGGTAAATCACTTTCTTTTCTTGTTGTTCTTTTCAGACCCTTACCAGTGAACTAGAATCACCTATGCACCAAATATACAGTTTATAATGTACCATGTACAACACGGATGTTCATAAATCACAGCATCATACCTTAGCATGATGGAGATCAACGCCATACATGGAAAGTTTCTTGGCGTTCTCCAGGAAGTTGATCTCAGCCTCTGCAGGACTCATGCCCCTGGGCACAGGTCATCATTTTGAGAATTTCATAATTAAAGCATATGTCACTTACATGGTGCTGAATATTTGAGCTATTTAATTGCTTGTGCTGCTTGCTATCAGTATCTGTAATTAGAGCGTTCACATTTAATTTAATCTGATAATTTAGTGTTTATTATTTAATGTATATTTATTATTATTATTATTAAGTGATAAAAATGTGGGCAATTATTTATGTATCCTGATCTGTAATGAAATAATTTAATAGGGAATTTGGTTACACTTTATTTTAAAATGTCTGAGTTAGTGTAATTATACATTTAAGTACTGAGTAATAATAATGAACTACATGTACTTACTATAGGATTAGGGTGTGGTTAACGTTAGATGCGTGTAGTTATTAAATTCAATTAAATTCAATAAAGTGTTACCAGGGATTTTCAAACTGTTTAAATTTGGTACTTTATATGTTGTGAGCCCAGACCTATCTTGGACAAACTGACAAATTTGACTGCAAAAATGGCTTGCTGTGGTCTGGGTCAGGATACAAAACTATATATTAATTTATTAAGATTCTAAAGTCTATTCAATGTTTTAATCATCTACCATAATAATGTAATGTCTTTAGGTTATCATCATTTAGGGGACTTTCTCGGCAAACACTGATAAATGTGATTAATTGGGATTATTCCAATGAATTAATCAGCATATCACGTAATTAATATGACTCAAATGAATTGACAGCGCTGGAAACGACTGCTCCCTGTGCAGGCCAGCTCTTCTCACCTGTAGGTGCGGTGCAGCTCCATCACCCTCTCCTCCAGCTCACGGGTCTGATTGGGGGCGAAGCGAAACTCGCTGATGTAGTCTGGCCCGTGTTCCTCAGGGTCATAGTCTCCCAGCTCAGCCTGAACGGCGTACGAACCCAGCAGAGCGTGAGTGACGAACGAGCAGGGCAAACGACCTGACAGTATGTCCTCCCTCAGCTGCAGACACAGGTAATACCTGTCCATACAAACACACATGCAGCGATCAAATCACAACCAAAGTTATTGAATCGCTTTAAATTACATTATTAGTGGTCATTTGCCTTTAAATACTGTATTTGATTTATACCATACATTAAATATACAAAAAGAAACATATAGATAAAAGACACAAAAATACACAACGGAGTGATATGCGTACCATGGCTGTGCATGTAGCTTGATCTAACATGTACACTGTAAAATAAAATGTTGGTTTAACTTAAAAAAAGCAAGTTACCTTGTTGCCTTAAAATTTTGAGTTTGTTGTAATAAAAAATTTGAGTTAATACAATGAAGAAGAATGGTTTAATAAACAGAAACTCAAAATAGTATGTTATCTTCACACATTAGTTATCGAAGTTGATTTGACAAAAGTTGATAAAAAGTTGTGATAACAAATCATGAAAATATTTTTTTAAAGTGGTACTATATTTTTTATATAACAGAAATGCTAAGTATTTATTTCAAGTGAATTAGTCTTGGAAGTCTAATACGTATCAGGGTTATTATAGTTAACAAAAACTTTACTTTTGGTTACTTGAAATTAAATAAACACTAACTGAAAAAAATCGTATTAATTTATTTTGTCTAGTTGTCTAGACAAAAGTTCTCATTTTCATTTAGTTTAACTTGATGTACTAAAACAACTAAAACTAGAAAAAAAAACTGACACATGTAAAAATAAAATAAAAAATAATATTATTTAAAATAAAAACGAATTCAAAATATTAATAGTAAATTAAAGTATATTAGTATCTCACTGATTCGTATAAATAATTTACCATTGAAATTAAAGAAATATTTTTACATTACACAATTTATAAATTATTCTATAATATGATTATATTTGTAAGAATATATATTCTTATGAATATAATTATATTATAGATACATACTCAAACACATAAAATATATTTGATAAATTATTTAACATTATTAACCAATTATTAACCATCCATCCATTTTTTTAAACTGCTAGGGTCACAGACATAATAAAAATAAAAATAATTAGTATTATTATATACATTTTAATTTAATTTAATTGAACGTTTTCTCCAAAATTAGGTTAATGTGGGTCCATTTCCATAAATAGTGCCGCTATCAAAACATCGCAACCAGCACAGCAACACTGGCTCAACCAATGACGTGAATCTGTTTTGCGGACCAATACCAGACAGTGGCAGTGTTCGGCAAACATTTTTAAAGACAGTCTTTATTTTTGCCACAGAAATTACACATTTCAGCTTGAACATGTTTACACTCACCGTGTGATGTCTTCAATCAGCTGAGACGGATCGGGAGGATAGAATTTGACAGCAAAGGAGAAATGCCAGGGACCCACTAAAAACAATCAGACACAAACTCACATTCATCATCAGATTCGGGCAACCAAGGTTACAGGGCCAATGTATCTTATTTTCCTACACTTACCACGGATTTGTTTCTTGATTTCTTTCGAAGGATCCAGCCAATTCTGAAAGAGAGAGCAGAAATTCCTCTATCAAGCGGGTCACACTGATAAGCAAATGCCGCAGTTTCAGCACAGCTCCACGGCAGGAGCAATCACCTCATACATATTCTGTAAAATGGTCAGCGCATTAATATTCTACAGCCACAGGAGCACTAAAAGAGTAGATAAATGTCATCTCCGGCGCACCGCACTCCAGTAAGGTCACCCAAAGCCCGGTGACACACGAAAACATTTAATGCCAGCTCATCTCGGTCCAGAGGAGATGAAAAGAATGGCCTTATTCACATCTCACAGTATCAACGTTCATAAATGACCACTGATATATGTTAAATATAAAAGCGGGAGAGAAATTGTCTCAGAAACTACTTAAAGATTTTTCCACTGAAAGCCTGGTTATTTTTATCTGCCCACCCGGCCCGCAAATGTCTTCATACTGTAACATAAATCTTCTACATTACATGTGAAAAATGGCCAATTTCTGTTCCTGCCTTTACAAGTTTCTCTGACAAACCTTGGACTCTCCATAGGTCTCGCTTCCCATGCTTGATACATGTGGCTTTCAAACGGAAATCGTTCAAACTGCAGTGTGATCATATTTGTTGGCCTGGGAACAGTCCCTGCTGATCTCAGCAGCAGGCACAAGAGTCTCAACTGGGAAAAAGAGCTAAGTGGAACTAGACTGGGATAGCCGCGGCAGTGCAGGCAGGGTCATTATGGCTAAACTAAGACTGGGGAGTTCCTCAAGAATATTTCAGTCAATCAAATCCTGCCTCAGCCTGTAACAGTCTCAGTCACAAGGACTCTCAGAGCCCCCTAATAACCACATTACCTCAACCCATGTGCTGTATGTGCACGACAAAGCCAGTAATGCTCTATTTTTAAAAGAGGTCATGGTAGTGGGAATATAAAATATATGGATGCTCTTGTTAGAACGAGATCTAGTTAGAAGTAGACATGTTGTCTAGTTACGAATGAGGAAAAGCATACGTTTGCTTTTGGATGTTTGCATTTGAATACAAGTTAACAATCAAGTTAATCAAGTAAACAATCAATAAATGAATCTATAGCATTAATAGGACTGTTTAAATTAGGAATAACAAAAAAGTGTCATCAGTATGTGCTCTGTTAAGTTACAGCAATTATATAAGAAAAATTCTGTCCTGTCAACTCAGAGTGTTTGGCATTCGTTGTAATTTATATGACGATGTTGATTTATTTGGTCTTGGGAGAATAGATCTGCTACGCTGCTCCTGCAAAGCAAATACGGGACTTGCTACTGCCAATAAATACATGACACACTGCTGTGAGCAAGATATGCTGCTGCTTTACGATAGCGTACATGAATTACCCGTGGCAGATCTATACAGGTGGAGCTGGGGAAGGTGGAGGGTTTCTGAAAACAAGCTGCTAAAGCAAATGCTGAACATTGGCTTCTGATACAGCAGGAACCAATCAGCTGCGCCCTACAGAGAATGATGTGATGGCAACCAGATTGAGTTAAGAATCGATCAGCCTGCGCCATTGAGAGATTCATGACAGAACTTTTTACTAGTACAATGAGAGGATGAGTCTGACCTTTTGGCTCTCCGTGTCACTGAAGGATAGGCCGAAGTAGTCCTTCTCCAAGAGGTTGAGATGATCGCATACCGCATCCAGTAACACTTGTCCTTTGCAGAGCTTCTTTACACAGAGATGAAGAAGAACCGAGAAAGAGCACAAGAGAAAGGGGATTGATTTAGTGTTTGTCGTAGAAAATACACCCTTCCGATTTTAATCAAAGTCGGGAGCATTGCTAGTCTCTTTACTGGGGCAAAGTAACCTTTCCTTGAGTAAATGATGGTACCTGGATTTCTGTCATGTAATCTTAAGTTGATATTTAGATTTTAAGGACACAAGTCAACATCATATTATCTAGCCAGGTTCATATTAAAACGCTGATTAACCAAGATGTTTGTAATAAGAGCCGGAAAGTCACAGAATATGCTGTGAATAAGAGATTTAAAGCTAGGGTAGGTAATCCTGTTCAGAAACATTTTTTTTTATATACTGGGTGAAATGGTCCTTCCATTCTGATAGTAGTCAATACATTATGTGTTCAGAAAAAGGAATGAAAAAAATCTGACCTCTGTAGCAGCTGTAGGACAGTAAAAACTCTGACCAATCACTGCCATTCGGTGCGAATGTAAAGAACCAATCAGATGCCTTCATGTCTCGTGCCCGAGCACCACTGCGTGCACAGCAGTGATGCGTGGGTCAATGTATAAACAACCCGCACCCGACCGACGTTTTCAACTAACCCGCCCGCAACTCGGACCGCAAAAAAAAAGAAAGAAAATATTGTACCCGACCCGCTTCCTGACCCGCGTTTTTTAAAGTAGCTAGTAAATGCTCATCGCGTCGTGGGCCATAGACGGAGGAACTAGGGGTGCGCATTTTTCAGAATGCTGTATGATATAGCCTAGTGTTTTGTAATAAAGGCTTGATTTATTCATTTATTTCGTTTCATTTTCTTAACAATTAAGATGCTGCATGTGTTTATCCAGTCTAATCGAAGTGTGCGTCTCTCCCCCGACTTTCCCAACAAAAATCCCGCCCCCTCTCAGCAAATAGGCTACATAAAACTGACATTACTGAGCTATATGCGTTTAAAAGTAGCCTATTAAAATGGCACAATGGCATTGCTCAGTTCAACGCGTTGGGAAATCGGCGTTTTGTCCCGCGTCAGCTTTTATTCAAAAGTTAATAACGCGCTCAACATTCAAAAGGTAAATAAGGATTTCCCACTTTCATCTGCAGACTGCTCGTGCGTCATCCTCGCGTATTCAGCCAATAAAGTGTAGACCTATGTATTTCATAGAACATTGTGTCTAGTACTATATAAATTACAAAGGTAAACGACCCGACCGACCGCGACCCAAATATCATTAAAAATATTTTTGGATGACTCGTAACCGCGGGTAACCGCAGGCACCCGCTCATTTTGGATCAACCCGCGCATCACTGGTAGGTACATGCAGCTGACTCCAAATGTGGATGCGCGTTCATGTTTGTGGGGGGCGTAGCTTTGGACGGAGCACTGACAGGAGGGGGCGGAGCTTAGAAGAGGTGCCACTTTCAAATCTGGCTAGCTCTCCAACATTACCGACCCTAGCTTTAAGCTAATAAGTATAAAGTAAATTACCCGTTTTGTTTCTGTCCAATTGATGGGTCAATAATAAGGTGAATGTAGCATGCCAATCAACTCAAGTTAAATTTCATTGTATATCATTTGATGTTAATGTTTAATATATATTTAATCTTAACATGATCATGCTTTCATGAGTCGCATTTAAGCAGATTAGAGCTGGACGATAATATAGTTTACATTTTCTGAGGATACATATTGCTTTATGTCAGGTATAATGCATATACGCAGATAATGTTGAATATACTTATTTATAACATGGTATGTCTGAATATACAGTACTCAATTCTGATTGGCTAGAAGGTGTGCGTTCAACCCGTTTAATGCACAAGTAGTTCCAGTCAGTTTAATCGCTGTGAGAGCAAAATATGAGATAACATTGTAAATATAAGAGAGATAAAGTAATTGCAGTCGCATTGCATACAATGTTTTTGCCTGTCTTTTTTTCTTTCTGGAGGAAGGTAGGGCTGTTTCTTTGAAAATGGCCTTCGAATTGCAAAGGCCGCCCCTGACACACACACACACTCTCTCTCTCTCGCTCTCTGATAATTCTTTCAAATAAATGTTATAATTCATTCAGATAAATCTTTACTACTTTTCTTTGTGTCTGATTTAAAGCGTGCAGAATGTGACCATGATATAAGTGTGATAATCCACAGCTAAGTTTGCATTCTACTCAATTTTAATGCACTCCCTTACACATCTAACTTAATATAAATAGCTGGGCAAATATATATGTAAATATAATATAAATATAATAAGATTACAGTCAAGAAGATGAGATTTCTCTTCAGTCTGTGAGCATCTGTGTGCCTTTCTGACCACACCCAGTCATTCTGCACAAAAGAGTGGCATATGCAACTCGCTTGAGACACCAGCTCTGGCTTTGCCTTTCTAAAGAAACACTAAGCACTCGCCGCCCAGGGAGCCCGTTTCCCGCGGCGACAGAGATGCAGCGCAGCTGTTTCCATGGCAACAGAAGTGGTGAGGTTTTATGTGTGTGAGTCTGTGCGTGTGTGTGTGTCGCTTCCCTGGCCTCTCATGGCTGAAGCACAAGGTTTTTTTTAAGAGGGAGAGAGAAAGAGAGAGTGGGTGTGCTACCATACAAAGGCTTCTTAAGTTAGCTAGGGAGCCCCTCAATTGCAAGAGAACATTATTTTGGTATGTAAAGGCAATTTTACAGTTTTTACTCCAACATAAATGCACGTGAAAGACTACATTTTAATGGATCCCTGTGTGCAGAACTGTACTCTGAGCTCTGACTAACATCAGTATACTGTTGTTGCCATTGGTGATTTCAGGCGGGATTGTACTTTCAGTTTGCTTCCATCAGCAAGGCTCGTAATGAGATGTGCTCTACTGTTTTTATCTACAGTTTAGAGCAAATATGTTTATTATTGATGATGTGACAGAAAGAATAAATGAAACGTATAACATGCTTTGGTACTTTAGATATATTAGACTCTTGCGATTGTGCTACTCTCTGTGATCAACTCAAGAATAAGCCATTGTTTCAGTGGAGTCATCAGATATTTAAAGAGACAGTTCATATCTAGCTATATTCTCAGGATGCTTTTTTTCCATACAATGAAAGTGAACAGAAACAAAAAGGTTGATGATTAATAAACTTCCCATCACAATTGACTGTAGTCAATAATTGTATCCCTTAAAACTAATCTTTGATCACCAAAACCAACGACATATTTAAACGTGCCATGAACGTGCCACACGAGCTCAGAGATGCGCTCGGCCAGCTTACTGAGGCAAGATTGTACGATGGTATTTACAACGCTCTTTACAACGGCGGACACATAACGGTAATTACAGTTTTTTACAGTCGCTAGGACACATTTCTCAATATTCAAGTCACTTTTTCAAAACTCTTCACACAGTGAGCACAACAGAAGTATATGTGCGCTAAACTGTGGACCATTTATCATTGCTTTGGCACAAAATGCATTTAGTGACTACATCTTTCAAATTACATTAATTATTTTCTCACTTCGACACAACAACCGCCAAAACTCTGTGTACCTATTTGCACATGCTTATATACTGTTTTCAAAACTGTTAAACTTAAGTTCAAAACAATAACATAATACAAAACTGTATACGACAGCATTTTGCCACATTTCTACAGTAATTTTGTAATGAAATATATTTTGAATCTAAAAATTAAATGGTATAAAAACAATTGGACCAACCACAGCTGATTCCTATTGTATCTGTATCGGTGGATGGGGTGCAGACAAATTTTTGTACTTTGGAATTACTATATAAAATATATATATATATATATATATATATATATATATATATATATATATATATATATATATATATATATATATATATATATATATAATATATAAAGTATTGAAGCATACTGCATCATGTCTGATTCATTCTAGTAACATATTGCAGTGAATTCTAATCAGTAGAGAGGTGTCCTTGTTTTACAGAAGAAAACATTGTATAAAGTTACCTGTTGTTAGAGTTTTTTAGGTCATTGTTTTGTGGGTGATAAAGTGTGTTTGTTGCCTGTCAACCTTAGTGTTATGGAAGAATGTGTTGATTTGAGAAATGTATGAAGTGATTTGGTAATTTTAGTGCATTTTGAATGTGAAATGAACTGCTGTGCCGAGCTGAAAGTTGGTTAGGAGAACTGTGTGAAGAGTTTTAAAAAAGTGACCTAAGTATTGAGAAATGTGTCCTGTAATGAATTATTCACAAAAAAACTGTAATATGATTAGCCTTTTGCTTGACTATGTTATCAAACAGCTAATAATGCTGCTAATATTACACAAACTATGTTCCCATTCATTTTCCTGTATGACTTACTTTCTTCTGTGGAACATGAAAAATATTTTGACTTTTTATTTTGAAAAAATATATATGTTCCAGAGGAGAAAGAAAGTCATACAGGTTTGGAACGGTGTGTGTGTGTGTGTGTGTGTGTGTGTGTGTGTGTGTGTGTGTGTGTGTGTGTGTGTGTGTGTGTGTGTGTGTGTGTGTGTGTGTGTGTGTGTGTGTGTGTGTGTGTGTGTGTGTGTGTGTGTGTGTGTGTGTGTGTGTGTGTGTGTCGACTCTACTGTGTGCGTTCATATGTTTTGAAGAAGGCGTGGCTTTGGAGACGCTCTAAAGGGATGATGGGATTTCATGCTTTTAAAGTTAGCTCGCTATCGCTAGCCGCTCGAAATTGCCTACCCTACCTTTAAATTAAATTAAAGTGGAGAATATAACACAAAAACATAATTCAAACAATTAATAAAACTGTAATAGTATCTCAATGATACCAAATAGACAGTGGCATACATGTAATGATTCACAAAGAATGGCCATAAACACGCTTATGAGCGTTTGAAAGCAGCCACTTGTGATTGACATCTTTTAAATTTTTTATATGGAATATATGGAATTTGGACATTGTATTCTTTTGTGCTCGATGGAAGAAAGAAAGTCGAGCAGGTTTGGAAAAAGCTGAGGGTGAGAAAATGAAGACAAATTTTTAAAATCAGGGTGAACTTTAGCCAAGGGTGACAAATCCACAAGCCTGGTATACCCTCCTCTGAAAGGCTGAAGTATTATTTACTCCATGGGACCGCCAACATGTCACATTTATAGATTTCCCATCCTCCTCTCCTTCAGTGAAGCGTACAAGACTGGAAGTATAGGCAGCCTTTGACCTTTAGATTGGACAGTCTGTCTCTCTCGCAGTAGGTGTTGCAGCATCAGGGATGGCACACGGATGGGACACACTGCCAGAGAGAGCTACGGATAAGACCCCAGAGAAGAGCCATGTCTGGATACACCCTGGAAATCCATCAGCCAGCAGACCCCCGGGGCACACAGGCAGACGTGGCACTGATCTCAGAGCAGTATGTGACACTCCCTGGAGAGCTTTTTACCTATCAATGTACACCCCCGCCCCCATCAGCCCACACTAGCATTCACATCTCATGTGCTGTAACTCCCCGGAGCACTGCAGCGGGGGAACATGAAGCTGCAGTGTCGGGCTGTGAAATTCAGATGAAGGCATTGAAATGTGAGGTCCAGGATCATCATTGTGATTTTTATTTATTTATTGTAATATCTATACATATTCCTATTGTCAATACAGCTGGTGGTTGGTATGGGTCAAATAGTGTAGTTTCAGTAAAGTTATTTGTTTATGTGTATAAAATACAAGAAGAATTTGCAATATACTTATTTAAAGGAGATATAAAATTAAACTGAACTTAATTCTTCACTCCAAATTAAATTTTTAATTAAATTAAAACTTATATTGCAGTGATTCTAATTTGCATTTGTTTGGCTGTTAAGTTTTTAAAAACACAGGTGACTAGGTTCCCACATGCTCACTTGAGTATTCGAGTATTCGAGTACATTAGATCTCACCATGTCCAAAGCCACGCCTCTTTCAAAACACATGAACGCACACAGCAGGATCTACAAAGTGTGATGCGTTAAACTACCTAATGTATCAAAGCACATAACATATTATAAAAATGAATGTAAACAACTTACAGAGCTCTTTCTTGTACCACCTGACTGCTGCAGATTCATTTCAGAGTTATTAATGTTGACACAGAAACGCATAATTCCCAGGCTGATGACATGAACTATTAGGGTGTGTAGAGTTTCAACCAGTAGTATAATAAAAGGTGTTTATGAAAAATATTGCCTAACCTAACTTTAAGACTCAGTAGCAAAAATGAAGATGGAGTGAGGAAGTTTGACTCATTTCATTGAATCAGTTCTTTCAAACTTTTTTCAGTAAATCAGTTTAAAACACTAATTGAAAAATCAGTTTGTGTCACTATTGAAGTCTATGCAATTTTACATGTTTTAAAATATTTTAGTAAACATAAACATCTACATATTGTTATTTTAATGCAACTGTTTTAACAAGAAACAATGATCTACTTGACAAGATTGTTAGTAAAAATCTAGTTTAACATAATTAGTATTAATTAGTATTCAGTAAAAATGTTAAACTAGATTTTTACTAAATGTTGAATCTTGTCAAGTAGATTATGATTATAGTTTCTTATTAAAACAGTTGTGCTGCTTAATATTTCTGTGGAAAACATGAATCTCTTCACTTTTACCTTTGATCAATTTAATGCATCCTTGCTGAATAAAAAAGTATATATTTTTTTATAAATTCTGTATTAAGAAATGCATATACACTAAAACAATTTTTTAAACATGTAAAAATTACACCGGGAATAAACTAACTACTGAAAAAATCACAGCTAATCTAGCTGGTTAAGCAGTCCGACAGGGGGGTGGTTGACTTGACAAAGGAATTAAACACTACAGCACAACAGTGTGTGAAATAGCTGTGAGCCCTAGAGGCCTGGCACCGTGTCTCTTCAGAGCAACACATATTAGTTTTAGCGCACGCAAGTGACAGCTGTACCTCCACCCCGGTCTCATAGGCAGATCCATCTAGCAGAGTGACTTTCACAGGCACTGTCTTTGGTCTTTTGGAGGATTTCTGCGGGGATCTGGACATCCTACTCGGCGTTTTCTCCGAAGAATCATCCGTGTCCCTGTGCTCATCCGACATCTTTGAATCGTGATCCTGAATATAAGTGATCAAAGGGTATAGTTTAAAAAATAATCTAAACTAATTTTAAAACAAATCTGCTTTCCGGTCTAGAAACGAAAATAGTCTGAAATCAAAAGCAATGCATGAAAGGACGTTTTATGAATGAATCTCAAACGATAGAAAGTTGCATGGAATTGTCAAATGTATTATAAGGCATGATATTTTAATAAGTTAAACACCTCAAGCTTACCATATAGCCTCCGTCTGCTGTATTCTTGTTGGTTGAACTTCTCTCTGACATAGCAATCACTTGCAGTCCTAAAAGATAAAAAAAAAAAAAGATTAGGACAAACTCATTAAACTTTCCACTCACTCTACATATTAATTTCATATTCACTTCTTTATAGACCTAACAGGCTAATGAGCATACTTTAATGAACATATACATACTGTGAATTTGACCGTTTACAACATACTGGTGCTACTTTCATGTCTCTCGTATCCAGAATGAACACGGGTTTGGAAGAACACGAGATTATTGAATAATTGTCAGAATTTTCATCTTTAGGTGAACTATCCCTTTAATATGATTCGATAACAGAAGAACAAACACATCTGTTGGTTTATCTAATGAGCCATGCTGTGAAATGTTCATGTGTGCTGCATAGCGAAGGTTTCATAGTTAGTCACCAAATGACCAGTGCAGTCTCTTTAAGCTATACTGAATCGATACTGAATCCAGAGAGGACATCTGGTGACTTCTAACGCAAGGAATGTGTTCATTGACATATATTGATGGAAAAACAAACATTATGTGTCAAACCGTATGTCTTTACCATTAGCTAGTGATGATCTCATATCAATAAATGAACAAGCTGTGATACACAGTTTGAGTAAACAGATGTATGTTTGATGTCGAAATGAAGCACTTAATGAAATGAGTAAAATATTAGCATTTTAATTATTGGCTATGCTATTTTTCTTTCTCTAGAATAAAAATCTTGGCAAAAAAATAAGAAAGATGGATGTAGAGGCTAAATCTAAAAAAGCAAAACGCTTAAAACCTGACTAAATCTACAATCCTTTTTAGCAAATAAAGTTCTCCATGTTTAATGGTGCTGAGGTGTTGCAGCTTGACAGTTTGATACCACTGTGAATATGCTAATCGCCTTCATTTCCATCTCATTCACTTGCACCACGCTGTGCTACTAAAAGCCCCAAACATCTCCCCCATGGAAAATCTCCAAATATCACTCAATAAAAGCATTGCAGTTACAACAAACAAACCTCCTTATATGGCCATGCTAATTTTCAACGTTCGCTCTTTAAGTACTCTCCACTTTCCAAATGCACCCGTGATTCAGTCAGAAGACAAACAGCTAGTCCATTAAATGGCTAATCTATACATTTAACTCTGGACGCTGACTTATCTCTTTTACCAATTAACCGGTTTCAACTGAAACTCTGCAGTTTGCCTTAATGGAGGACTTAATGCTTTAATTATTTTAGCTGAACTGTTACGGCTTTGATGGTTTAAGCTGTCTTGATGCTTTTATTCATAGAGCAGAGGACAAGAAATGACGGGGAAATGAAGTTTAGGATCGGGAAACATCACGAGTCAGATTTAAGCAAACTGTCCACCTGAGCCAATTGCTAGGTCATCTATAGATGCTATAGATTCTATAGGAGAGATTATAGACTGATAGAATCAGATAAAGTATCAAGAAATTTGAATTTATAAAGTCAGTAAAATCACATTATCAGAGAAGAGATGTCGCTGCAAGAGTTATTTTGATGAAAGATTACAAGGGCATGGGAATTCAAAACAAATTATGTGCACGGATAAATCATAATAATAAATACTGCAATATTCCGATAAAAAAAGTCCATTCTGATTTCATGGTGACTTAAAGATTCACATACTTTCTCTTCTAGAAAAAGGGACCAATATATTGATGACTCATCCTGCACAACACCGAATTTTGTCCAATCAAAAGCTCTCTAGAACAGGAATACCCCTCCCCCTAAACCCATTTGCAACAAACTAGTAAAGTATCGAATCAAGGTCAAAACTGCACTCGTCAAGCCATTTCAAAAGGGTCCTTAACACTAATGTGATGAAAAGAGCTTTTTTTTTTAATCATGTGCCTAAAAAACGTATAGTGTTAAAAAACATCATCTACTAAAAATGAGATGAGCCAAATGAAATTGCAGCTACAGAAATGTATGAAGAACCAGAATAGAAACAGTTGCTTTTCCAGCTCCTTCTCTTTCAGTTAATGTGTCTTCGGATCAATATATTGATGAGGCCTTTAACTGGGCTAAGAAGGTCAGTTTATAGTCTAGAAATTAATGTATGGGCCTTCATCAATGGATAGTCATCAATGTTACCACAAATCAATGTTTAGATGAGAATTTTTTTTAAATTATAATATATTAAAATATATATATAAAAAATAATTAAAATATGACACAAAAGAAAAACTTTTTTTACCACTATTCAAAACATAATGTGTGTGTTCAGTATGTGCTGCAACATGGCTTAACACAAACTCTAGAGAATTGAACCTAGACATAAACTGAAGGCTCATAAGCTAACGGCTTAACAAAACAAGCCTGTCTCTGCTGAGGTCTCAGTCAACCCTGCTTGAGCTCGGAAAACAGCATACACACGTTAATGTGACCATAGCACAACAGCCTGAAGAAAATAACCAGGAATAAATGAAATAACCTACAACACTCACACAGAATGCAACTAAATGAAGAGGAAACACATAATTAAATAGCACAATTCACCCACAGCTAATGTAATGAAATGTGAGCCTTTTTTATTATAGCTACAGTCTAAATGCTACAATTGATTTTATTTTCAGTGCAGGAAAACTGAGACATACTACACTTTTATATTAAAAAAAGGTCCAGTGGGTTTCTATATAGAACCCTAGGGTTTTAAAGAACCCTTTATGTCAAAAAAGGTTCTTAAATGTCTTAAACGACTACATTCTATTTTCATATTTAATAGGTTATTTCAAATTTTAGAAATTGTATTTTCAAATAAAGTATTCATAAAATGTAATCAAAATAAAACAAATAATGGATTTAAAGATAAATTCATAAAATTATCCCATATTGGGAGTCACTAAAATGTTCTAATCTAGTATATTGTGCGCCTTACAGAACCCTTTAAGGTTCCATATAGAATATTTTATTCTACGAATGTAGAAGAAATATTCAATTTAACATGTGACTAATAAATAACTCATGTGAAGCATTTTCAAATCTTGGATAGATCAGCAGACAGGCATGTTACTGAAATATAATTTTTAGTTTTACAAAAGTTCATAAAAATATGCCATGTCTAATAATAACAGTCTCAGTTCTGTTTAACACTTTTAATCATGTTTAAATGAATTCAACGGATGTTAACCCAAAATTGTACAAATAATTAAAATCTATTGCTTTTTATTAATTGTACAGCTACTTTTTTGCACATATAAATACTACTTTTACCCAAATATGACAGGTATTTGTTACAATCACCTGCGGTTCCATCTCATAAAATGATTCTGATTATGCATTCATTAATAAGACAAAGATAATGTATTCTTCTTCAAACATATGGGAAGCTTCTGAAGAAATACTAAGACAGGTGGAGGGGAGACAGGGGTGCAGTTCAGAGAGACAAAGAGAAAACACTTCTTTAAAAATGCCAACCAAATTACTGCTACCTAATAAGTGAGCCTTTAATTCCTCTGTATAATTACATCTTCCTTGTAAACAGATGAAGGATAATGTGGCATTAGGAACCGTAGTGTTGAAAAGCCGAGATTAACATTCTACATCCAGATGCTTATATCGGGATTTAATGCTGTCGAGTTTTTGAACCACACACAAGACAATTTGCACAACAAGAATCTGGGGAGATTAAAAAGACCAATATCCAAGCACTTCAGAAGACGACAGTGTGTGGATGTATATGAGTGCTAAAACTCCCCGAGTGAAATATTCAGGAAACTGCGGCTCTTGGAAAGAGCACAAGATGAATCGCAGAACATCTGGCCCCCCGTCCCTTGTTGCTAACATTCAGAAAGCTACAGAAGCACCTCGGCTCAAATGCTACACAAACGCCAACACATCTTCACTTTAATAGGTCTCTTTTGAGTTCATACACCTGGGACAGTTCCAGGAAAAATCGACTCCCTGTAAAGCACTTTAAATACTAAAGTTCAAAGAATGTAATACAATTGTGACATGCTGCCTTTTTGATGACAGGGATAGCATATTTTACTGATTGGACTACCATTATTCTGAGATGAATATATGGGATATACTTTAGTGTGATTGCTAAGGAATAGTCAACTTGTGATTGCTAAGGTATGTATGACACTTGGATCGTAAGCGAAGTTCGACAAAGAAAAAGAAAAATGGTGACCATTTGACCATTGTTCCTTTCCCTAAAAATAACCAACCGCTAACATCAAAAGAAATAATTGATAATGGTTAACAAGAGAGTTATTGAAGGTCTTAAAGGCCGACTGAAGTGCTTTGGAACGCGTAGCTTTGTATGATGCATTGAAGTAATTTCCACTGAAGCAGGAAAGCTAAGGCGGGACATATTGAATGACTCCTCCCCCTTTTCAAAAATCGTTTAGTTTACCTCACAGACTGCAAGTCGTTCTTGACAGCATCATGGAAGCGAATCCAAGCGCTGAATCTAAACGAACGTACAGTTGGAAAAAGGAATGAAACTCGAGTGGTTGAGCAACGGATTCACTCATCTCAAACCCTTATTGCTCCGTGACGTGTCAACGGTCGCTTTGGCCAGGTGGTGTTTATAGCGTAGGGGGCGGGAGTCACAGGACACTTTAGATTCTAGAGAGCATTTGATTGGACAGAAGATGTGACGAGAAGCTGAAGTCCGCGGTGATGTCATAAAAATCCGTGATTCATTTCAGCGGAAGTGAGAGTCTGTACGTTTTGAATGCTTATACCTCCTAAATGTGAATTTTGTCGAATTCATAATCTTAAAGGGATACTTCACCGATTAGCATTAAGCTTTGTATCAGTAGAAACCCGTTAGTATTTTCAAATGACCGTGCTTCCCACCCCTTATGTCCCCGAGAGATTTCTGTATTCTGTGTCTGGAAAGAAAACTCAAATGACGCAAAAATCGTCATTTAGCGTCATCTGAGTCTTTTTTGGCCAGAGGCTAGAGACTACAGCCAGTAGTAGGAGCTAGTTCTGCATGTTTTCAACCCGCCCATAGTGGGTGGGATCTCACTCACAGAATGTTCCTGTACGAGCCGCAATACAGCAAGGAACAGTTGCGGATCAACATGAGGCGGCCGGAGCCGCTGCTGCAGCAGAGGAGCGAGACCTGCTTGTATTTAAATTCATTTATCAACTAAATCGTCACGGAGCCTCACGTCAAAACGGCGTCTTTTCAGTTTCGAGTCAACTAGTAGCCTAGTTGTATCATTTCTTCAAATACTGCCCTCTATAACCAGTAGGCGTGGCTTGGGAGTGGCCTCGTAGGGCAGCGAAGCAAGTGCATTCTGGGAGTTGTCTTTTATCCACACAAGCCAAAAATAAATTTTCTGGCTTTTCTCAGTCTAGAAGGCACCAACTTCTAAAATAATTTCACATTTCTACTACATAAATGACCCAAATTAAATACACATTCATCTTTCCAGCAGTGAAATATCCCTTTAAGGTTAACATATTCATTCTAAAAGCTAAACAAATTTCAGGGGGCCTTTAAAGGGATAGTTGCCAAAACAAGGAAAGTCACTGAGGTCCAATGTTGTTCAAGACCCCACTGACTGTACACACAAAAACAGTTGCAACATTCTTCAAAACTACAGAAGAAAGAAAGTTATACACGTTTGGGTCAACATGAGGAGTGATAAATGGTAAATGATGAGAAATCTAGAGAAAGCTAGTTTTGAGTAGGCAGACGTTGGACTATCGACTGTTTCAGGTGCAGCTTATTTTGGTCCAAGAACTGCCCACTGTCTGACTGTCTGACTGAGATGAGAAGCACAAAAGTGTTTTGTTTTTATTGTGCCGTTTAGGAGCTCTTCTAAAATAGCGCATTACCACTTTAATAGACCAGTGTGGAAGAACTCATTAAAATAATTGCACAGTGTACACACTGTACGTGACCAGCTGTACACAGACTAAATGAGAAGAACTGTGTTGAATGTGTTACCAAAATGTGCAGCTTATTTCAGAGATAAATCTAAATATGCAATTATACTTAGTTTACTTGCTACTTAAGTGCATCAAACAAACCTCTGAACA
Source organism: Phoxinus phoxinus (assembly GCF_949152265.1). Classification (NCBI taxonomy): domain Eukaryota; kingdom Metazoa; phylum Chordata; class Actinopteri; order Cypriniformes; family Leuciscidae; genus Phoxinus; species Phoxinus phoxinus. The sequence continues at coordinate 20,687,923 of NC_136893.1, forward strand.
TCTTTCAATGATTTGACGCCCATAACGTGGCACACTTCAGCAAATCCAGTCACTAGTCTTCCTTTAAAACACAGATTGTAACTTAGTATTACCTTAATGCAGACAGAATCCTACCAACCATAAAGACTCATAAAAACAGGCCCAAGTCATCATAGGTTTATGGAAAATCCTTCACTGGTAATCTTGTAAACATGGGTAAGCAAATACAATGTCGGAATACAATGGCTTTTCATTGAAGAATAATGAGTGAAGGATTACAAGGCGAGATAAAATGTATTGCATTGTCAGAGATGGGGCCTCTCGTTTAATGAAATAACATGCATGAGATTCGTTTCTCTAATGTCATCTGTTTCACCCCCTGATCGTTATACATGAATGACTGCTCTGGTCAATACACACCTAATCAGCAGGCTGGGGGAGATAATAAGGAATCCGACATGGGGCGGTTCTGCCTCTGTCCTTTTTTCTTTTTTTTTGTCTGGATGTTTCACCTCAAGGAGTTTTTTCATTTGCTTGCAGATGTCAGCGTTCAAATTTGCCCCATTATGGATGAAAAGATCAATGGCATTTTAGATTTGTGTTAACTTAAAAAATAAGGTTTTTGACAAGCATTGCAAGAGTGTACATTAAATGATTTATTTAACCAAATATCAGTGAATCACTTTGAAACTAATGGAATTGGAGATACGTTTACTTTTAAAAGATACTTACATAACTGGTCTCATCTGTCGGATCATATGACCAGGGATAAGGCTATATTGCTCGGGATAACTTTTCTCATCCAATAACTTTACAAAATAGTAAGCTGAGACATGATATAAATTATTTAGACTGCTGAGCAAAAAATAAATTCTGATATAAAAATAAATCATGGGAATCAAACACATGACCATTGCTAGTGCCATGCTCGACCGTTTGAGCTACGGAAAATCTCACTTGGACATCCATATTTTCAAATGGACCACTGCGCCGATCAGCACTAACCTAACACTGACGTGTCTTCACTTGCCAATATTTTAATCTATATGAATCCAAATAAGATTTGAGAGCTGTAGTGGAGGGGAAGACAGACTTAAAAATTACCTTTTGGATAGCACAAGTCATAGACGACTTTTCTGATGCTTGGCACCTTACCTTTTTGTTCTCATTAGGGATGCACAATATATCGGCCACCATATTGGTTATCTCCGAATATATGTACATTTTTTATGTTATCGTTAACACCCCTAAAAAAAAGAAAAAAAAAGGCCGGTATATATTAAAGCCGATAAATAATGAAATATTTCCCTGAGCATTGTTCGCCATGATGTTTTTGCTTGAAATATGATTGGAATATATCATTTATCAGCTTTCAAATAAAGAATTATCGGTTATTGTATAGGCCAAGATTTTCATATCGGTGCATCGTTAATTTTCATGGCATCCCAGCAAGTAATTTTGCAAACACGGCCCAAACATCTAGGCTAAAACAAGGCAAAATTTGGGCTGTCAGTAAAAATGTAATAGACGTCTAAACCATAGCCCAAGAATAGACTAGTTGTCGAATTAGATAACAAAGAAATGAAATGAGTGAAAAAAATTAAACCAAACACCTTGTAATCACTGTTTACTTTGCTTACATGATGGAATATCATACATAAGTTATTTTTGGCAAAAACGACATGTAACCAAATTAAAGTTTATTTTGGTTAGAAGTGGGTTACTCATAGCCAGACTATATTGGGTCTATAGTTTACCTAGACGGTGAAATGAAGGCTAATGCTTGCTGGGATGGAAAAGAGCAGCGTTGGCATTCTGCGAAACATCTCCTTTTATGTTCCACAGAAGAAAGCAGGTCATACAGGTTTGGAACGACATGAGGGTGATGTTTTTCATTGTTTGGGATGAACAAACCCTTCAGAAGAAGTGGTATTCTGAAAGTAGCAATTCTTAAATAATGAATTCCCTTAATCTCTTAATGAACAGCGGTGATTAGATGAACACGTTGACCTTTGTGTAGTAGCTTTCATGGTGGGGTAGCAGAGGAAAGGTCTGCTCTTTCATCTGAAGTGTTTCCTCCAACTAACACACTCACCATGATCAAAACTGCATTTGACATAGATGTGATGGATAATTAAAATGCCCAAACAGAGATCAAGCAGCTCTATCGTGTTGCACTGGGAATTAAAGCTGATCAACAACTATATTGTTGTTTGTACATGTAACCATGCCTTTTGTTTATTATCAAGTCAAAGGTCAGGTTTGATCGCGGATAATCCAAATGTATCACTGATTCTGTAGAAGATGACTTGTACTCCAATAATAGCAGTTAATTATAGAGTGTGTTTGTGAATGTGTGTTTGCTCAGATGTAGTAAAGACTAACAAATGCTGCAAAATATCTCTGCAGTGCTCATGAGATTATCGAGCACAGACATTATGGAACAAGACTGTCGCCTCTGACTCGCTGAATTTCCCAGTTCTGCCATAATGCACACTGGGAGCGCAGTAGTGAGCTGGCACTGCCCCAGGCCATATGGACATATGGTGAAGTGAACCTGATGTAACCAGTCACAAGCCAAACACTTTTTTTCAGCAGCATGATGCTATCAGTGCAGTAACCTTCATCTGCTGCATAAACACATCAGAAAGAAAAAGGAATACGTAGAACATTATATATATATATATTGGGCAGACTTATATTGCGGTTTCTGTGCTGATTTGGGGGGCGGGGGGGGGGGGGGGGGTGTTGTAGTATGCAGAATGTTGTGGAATTAATTTTAACCCTATAAAGCCAACTGTATTTTGTACACAAATTTCTACTTAATTCCTATTGATTATCAATATTATCAAAATGTTGCTCAAAAAACTGTTGTACACAATCCACTACATGCCTTCTGTCGTCTTATTGATAGTTTATACTTCTTCTGCAAGTAAAAGGCCTTTTGGTACAATTGTAAAAACGTCGCCCTTCAGATCATGGTACACGGTCTTTTCTCTCTGAAATCTTCAATGCTTTTTATAAAGTACACATGAGAATAGCTTTTACATTGTTTGTATATTTCAAGATGAACACTTCCTGGACTGAAGATACTTAGATTTACTTGATTATCCATATCCATTTTTTAGACACATTTGAGTATCAAATATGATACATCTGGCTTTTGAGGAACGTTTATTTCTCAATCATCACTGTTTTGCATTGCACTACATGTTTTGTCAAAATAACAACAGAGTTCGGATCATAAAACTAAGCATTTAAATATTATCCTAATAAGGCATATTATTGTTTTTCTTTTTTGCTATTCCGTTATAAAGAATTCATTGATCTACATTACAAGCTATCAGAATTTCATCTTACTTTTTGGCCATATGGTTATCAGCAACTGCACTAAATTGCATATTTTTGCCCTTTAAATTAAACTGAGGTGTTTATTTTAACTCCTTAAGTACAATATGAGCCATACAAGCCTGATTCTTAGATTGTTTTAATATTTTGTCAAAAAGTTTGATAATTACTTTTCTAACAATAATTTAGTGTGTCAGGCTTTGCAGGGTTATAATGGAAATGTGAACTGAACTATACATATTACTAGCTGGAAGCTAAATCAAATTAGCTAAATTATTTAATAAACATGCCTTAGTAATAGACCTTTATAAAGGATGGGATTCTATTAAAATCTGTGGAGCTTTCTGATGGGTGAAGCAAAAAGATGGACAATAAAAGCAGATGCTTCAATTACTCTCAAGGCAAGCATATATATACAAGTTAAAATATAATCTAAAACGTGTTTCATTAAAGGGTTAGTTCACCCAAAAATGAAAATGATGTCAGTATGACTGGCCTGTGAGTTCACGTGTACAGCGCAGCACTTCTGGGTTGTACGTCAGAATGTAGGCTCACTATTGGCCGACGCTGGTCATGTGTGTGATGCATGAGCCTACGTTCAACTTATGGTTGAGCCACTGTAGCCTACCTCAACGCGTTTCCACAGCACGTTTTCGTTCAGAGCCAGCGTCGCGTGAAGATCAAGTGAGACAAGAGGATCAGTGAGAGGCGCTTGTCACTGCCCCGACAAATTTGAAAGTCTGCACTGCACGGTAATTTATAATGCAGGACCATAGTTATGCCGAGCCACAGGAAAAGGAATCCTCGTCGCCAAAAAAAGCTAAACATTTAATTTAAAAAGGAAACGTGACCGGAAAATTCAAAAACCGAGGGTAAATCTCGGGATAGCTTTTCCCAGGTGGAAAGAGCTAATGAAGGAGAAAGACGCTGAAGTTGCCTGCTTTCTTCTCGACAGGTAAATCAATGTTACGGTCTAAATTACAAGCTTTTTTTCATTGCTTGGTTGTGTAATTCATTATATAGGCAGCATAACAGTAGAACCATGTAGTTAAACTCGATGAAGGGCTATTTGGAAGACATGTTGTCATAACTTCTTGGTACATAAAGGCTACCGTAGTTGCAACACGCATTTGAAAAAGCGAGGCGCTAGAGAGCACTATTCGTTTGAATGCTAATGACAATTTCACCGCTAGATGGGAGAAATTCCTACACAGGTGTACCTTTAAATTTAGTACCCAGTTCACAAATTAGTACCCACTCAGTTTCCTAATAAAATGTACAAAACGGTTAGTCAATAGGTTTGGTCAATAGTTTTAGTTTAACTAAGTTTTATTCACAATATGGCTCTATGTTTCTCTACACAACCCCCCTAGCAACCACCCAATGGCTCTATGTTTCTCTACACAACCCCCCTAGCAACCAGTCTTAGCAACGTAAACATATATTCTCATTGATAATGGTCATTGAAGCTTATATAGAGAGTATGTGAGATTGAGTAGGTGGGTGTACCTGAATTTACAGTAAAGCATTTTCCTTCAGGTCAGTCCTATCGTAATAAAAATCCGTTTGAAAGTCCGCTGCGACATCTTGTCCTTTTAACAAGGGGTTTTCCGTGCCCTGGCCTGACCTGACATGCATTTGTCAGTTGTGTCTTACTTCTCTGTGTTCAAAACAAGTTTCAGTCATTTCAATATAAAAGTCTTCTCTACTGACTGTGCGAGAAAATGCGCTGTGTTTGTATTTGAAGCTCCGTCGACTTGATTCATAAATCGTTGATTTTGTTCTTTACACTCATTTATAAACGAGCATTTTCTATTTTTCCAGCGTGTAAACATATCTCCGATACTACTCTCTATAAAAAACAATCGGATTGCTTTGATATCGCTAGTTATATCCAACTTTCCGAACTTCCGTTACTATCTCTAACGATAGCCCGCTAGCATTGCACGCGTGGCCTCGCCTATCGACCGTCTTATTTACACTCGAATCACTGAAATCGCTTGTTTGTGTTGGAGTTTGTGTTTGTGCTTCGAAATCGCTTGTTTGTGTTTGAAGTTTGTGTCTGTGGTCGAACCGCTTTGGTTGTGTTTGGAGTTTGTGTTTAAATCGCTTGTCTGTGTTTGAAGTTGTGTTTGTGCTTCGAATTCGCTTGTTTGTGTTTGAAGTTTGTGTCTGTGGTCGAACTGCTTTGGTTGTGTTTGGAGTTTGTGTTTAAATCGCTTGTCTGTGTTTGAAGTTTGTGTTTGTGCTTCGAATTCGCTTGTTTGTGTTTGAAGTTTGTGTTTGTGCTTCGAATTCGCTTGTTTGTGTTTGAAGTTTGTGTCTGTGGTCGAACTGCTTTGGTTGTGTTTGGAGTTTGTGTTTAAATCGCTTGTCTGTGTTTGAAATTTGTGTTTGTGCTTCGAATTCGCTTGTTTGTGTTTGAAGTTTGTGTCTGTGGTCGAACTGCTTTGGTTGTGTTTGGAGTTTGTGTTTAAATCGCTTGTCTGTGTTTGAAATTTGTGTTTGTGCTTCGAATTCGCTTGTTTGTGTTTGAAGTTTGGGTCTGTGGTCGAACCGCTTTGGTTGTGTTTGGAGTTCGTGTTTCAAATCGCTTGTTTTGTGTTTGTGTTTCGAATCGCTTAACTGTTAACGTTAGTTTGTGAGCGTGTGAACATATCTCCGATACTACTCTCTATAAAAAATAAATAAAAAAATAAAAACAATCGGATTGCTTTGATATCGCTAGTTATATCCAACTTTCCGATCTTCCGTTACTATCTCTAACGTTAAGTTAGCCCGCTAGCATTTGCACGCGTGGTCTCTCCTATCGACCGTCTTATTTACACTCGAATCACTGGAAGGATACGGGTTCTATCCATGATTTCAGTCCTAAATTAGTAGTGATATTGGTAGCATCACTGCTAATTTATTGTTCATCTGTCATAATGGCGAATACATCGTATGTGTGTCTACCTCTGAGTGCAGGTGAGGACACGTTTGAGCTGCATTCGGTGCGGTTGGAGCTGGAGTCCGTGGAGAAGCAGATCCGTGATCTGCTGGGGAGGCAGGCCGAGCTGCGAGACCGACGATCAGCGCTTGAAGCATCACGCGCCGATGCTCACAAGTCAGTGGTTAGTAACTTTTCGACTCCGGCCTCCTCTACTCCGTGTATTTCTCTGCACAGGACCCGAGCACCCCTGGTTTCGTTTACCCCGACACCGACACAGCACCATGGACCCTGGATGATGCCACAGCGGAAGACACGAGCCAGGACCAGAGCAAGGACCTCTCCGCCCCTCCCGGTCTTCGAGATCTCCACCCGGAACCGCTTCTCCCCTCTTCGCGAGACGGAACGCGACGACGCTGTGATCATCGGCAGTTCCATGGTCCGGCATGTCCGCGCTACCTCAGGTAAAGGTATGGTGCGCACTCACTGCTTTCCTGGTGCTCGTGTTCTCGATGTCGCTGCGCAGGTCCCCGAGATCCTGAACGGTGACGAGCGCGTCGGAGCTGTCGTGCTGCACGTGGGGGTGAACGACATCAGGCTGCGGCAGACGGAGGTTCTGAAGAGGGACTACAGGAGCCTGATCGAGACGGTACGCAGAACATCGCCTGAAGCAAAGATCGTCGTGTCTGGACCGCTTCCCACGTACCGACAAGGACAAGAAAGGTTCAGTAGATTGTTTGCACTAAATGAATGGTTGATGTCATGGTGTAATGAACAGAGACTGCTCTTTGTAAATAATTGGAATCTGTTTTGGGAGCGACCTAGGCTCTACCGTGCTGATGGCCTGCACCCCAGCAGAATCGGAGCGGCTGTTCTGTCGGACAACATCTCCAAGACGTTACACACCATATGACTAGTAAGTCAAAGTCCAAATCACATTCTTTGCTGTCCCAAATTAATTGATATAAGTACCAGTGTAGAACACTATATAGAAACAGTGTCTATTCCTCGTTTAGTGAGGCCAAACAATAAATCTACTGTAGGATCTAAGAAAAATCTAATTGTGATTAAACCAGAAAATCTCAATATTAGTGAACAAAAACAATTTCTAAAGCTAGGTCTTCTAAACATTAGATCGCTTACACCTAAGGCGGTTATTGTAAATGAAATGGTCACTGATAATAGCTTCGATGTACTCTGCCTTACTGAAACCTGGCTTAAATCGAATGACTATTTCGGTCTTAATGAGTCCACTCCACCAGGATACGGTTATAAGCATGAGCCCCGTCTGATTGGTCGTGGCGGCGGTGTTGCAACAATCTATAGAGATATTCTTAATGTTACTCAGAAAACAGGTCACAGGTTTAATTCGTTTGAAGTACTTGTTCTAAATGTTACGCTCCTAGATGTAAGAAAGAAATCCCTATTATCTCTAGCCTTGGCTACCGTATATAGACCGCCAGGGCCCTACGCTGATTTCCTAAAAGAGTTTGCAGATTTTCTCTCAGATCTATTGGTCAATGTCGATAAGGCAATAATTGTTGGAGATTTCAACATACACGTTGATAACACAAATGATGCGTTAGGAGCTGCGTTTACAGATTTATTAAACTCCTTTGGGGTCAAGCAAAACGTTAGTGGTCCCACTCATCGTCTTAATCATACTCTAGATTTAATTATATCATATGGAACCGATCCAACCGATATAGATATTATACCGCAAAGTGATGATGTCACTGATCATTACATGGTAACTTGCATACTACGTACGGCTGAAATGTGTCATGTTGCGCCACGTTATCGACCAGGCAGAACAATCCTTCCAACCACTATAGATAGATTCTTGAATAGCTTACCTGATCTATCTCCGCTCCTCAGTGAACCCAAACAAACAGAGGAACTAGAGGAAATGACTAGCAGTATGAGCACCATTTTCTCTAGTACATTAGAAACTGTTGCACCAATTAGATTAAAAAAGGTTAGAGAGAAAACTAAAGCACCATGGTACAACAGTGCTACGCATGTTATCAAGAGAGAAACTCGTAACTTAGAGCGCAAATGGAAACAAACTAATTTAGAGGTCTTTAGAATCGCGTGGAAAGACAGTATGTCACGTTATAAAAAGGCTCTAAAAGCAGCCAGGGCTGAGCATCTCCGCAAACTAATAGAAAATAACCAAAACAATCCAAGGTTTTTATTTAACACCGTGGCTAGATTAACAAATAAACAGACATCACCTGAACAAAATATTCCGTTACATTTTAATAGTAATGATTTCATGAATTTCTTCACTGAGAAAATAGAAAGCATCAGAAACACAATTGTAAATGTACAATCTTTGACAGCGTCTTATGATTCAGCCTCAATTATCGCCCCTCAAGAACAACTACAGCGCTTTACAACTATAGGACAGGAAGAGCTAAATAAACTTATCACTGCATCTAAACCAACAACATGTTTATTAGATCCAATACCCACTAAACTACTGAAAGAAGTGTTACCTGTAGTGGAAGAGCCTCTTCTCAATATTATTAACTCGTCTTTATCTTTAGGACATGTTCCAAAAACATTCAAGCTAGCAGTTATAAAACCTCTTATTAAGAAACCACAATTAGATCCAAATAACCTAGCAAATTACAGACCCATTTCAAATCTTCCATTTATGTCTAAAATACTTGAAAAAGTTGTGTCCGCTCAATTGTGCTCTTTCTTGCAAGAAAACGAAATCTATGAAAAGTTTCAGTCTGGATTCAGGCCACATCATAGCACAGAAACTGCGCTGGTTAAAATTACAAATGATTTACTTTTAGCTTCTGACCAAGGCTGTATCTCAATACTAGTTTTACTCGATCTTAGCGCTGCGTTTGACACTATAGATCATAAAATACTCTTAGATCGACTTCAAAATTACACTGGTGTTCAGGGACAGGCATTAAGCTGGTTTAGATCGTACCTATCAGACCGTTACCATTTTGTCCATTTAAATGGGGAAAAATCAAAGATAACGTCAGTAAATTATGGAGTGCCGCAAGGATCTGTATTAGGCCCCCTGCTATTCTCAATTTATATGCTGCCACTTGGTAATATTATAAGAAAACATGGAATAAGTTTCCACTGTTATGCTGATGACACTCAATTATATATTTCATCTAGACCAGATGATAACACTAAATTAAATTATCTAAAATGACAGAGTGTGTTAAAGATATAAAATATTGGATGACGTTAGGGCTGAACGATTTTGGAAAATAATCTAATTGCGATTATTTTTACCAATATTGCGATTGCGATTTAATATGCGATTATTTTTTTAAGCTCTTTATCTATTATATTATTCAACAAACACAAGCAATAAATCATTGTAAAATATGGGTGGGAATGAGCCGATCAACTTTTTTATTTATTAATGAATCTTATTAATAAAACTTTAAATATTTATTTAATTACATATGTAATTATAAGTAGGCTACTTTTAAAAATAATTACACATTAAAAAACGAAATACAGTTACATGTAAATAATTTTAAATAGGCTATATTTACGAATAGCTTCAAAACATAAAAGTTATCAATAACAAAGAGGGAAACAAACATTACAAGCAATAAACAAAGAGTGCTTCAGAATTTAAGAGTCTGAATGTTTTCCATTCAAGAGTTGTGATTAAGTGATTTTTCTTTCTCAGTTTAGATACGATAAGCTGCTTCACACTAATGCACAGATCTCTTTTGAAATATAAGATGTGGTTTGTCCTGTCCTTTTAATATTTTAAGACATAACTGACTGTTTACATTAATTTCGCGTCATACGCATTTGCAAGTAGGCTACACGTAGACAGAGTCGCTCACAGCCGCATGTGAGAGCGCTCTTCACAAAGCGGGCGTGAGTATTTGAAATTGAAAGCAGCTTCTGTCGATGGTTTTCATGTTTTTATTTTTAATATATAAGCCAACTGCATTCCAAAAGACATATGATGCCTTTATAGAGCATTTGTAAGGAAAATACCGGCGGGCGGGACCGTGCACTACTAGAGTAACATATCAAGCAAAGCGCGAGTATTTCACAGCGAGTGCCATTCTGGTGCAATGAAGCCCGCGAATGTCCAATTCGCTTCAACTTTTCCGATCGGTATGAAAGACTATTTTTTCGGAAGGTTCGAGTGTGTGTGTGTGTGTGTGTGTGTATGACAGAGGAATTAGAAGCAAGCAGAATACGGTTGTGTATAAAGCACACGCAGCGTCATCACGCATCTGTGTTTAAAACTAAGTTCAGACTCGATTCTGAAATTATCTGAATCCATACAGAATCGTTGAAGAGAATCTATAACACAATCGCATAAATTAAACAAACTGTTCTTTCCTGTAGCCTATGCCAGGCCTACATGCGTAGCGTAACAAGTTGATGCTTCATCTTAGTGCAGATTGCTTTACTATCGCGTGTCACGTGACCAGAGAGTAATCGCAGCTTTTGCGATTACAAAATCGCGTTTCATCATATCGCGATATTATCGCAAATGCAATTAATCGTTCAGCCCTAGATGACGTGTAATTTTCTTCTATTAAATTCAGATAAAACGGAGGTATTACTGATTGGTCCAAAAAACTGCCCACAAAACCTCTTACAATACAACCTTAATCTAGATGGACGTCCTGTTACTTTATCCTCTACAGTAAAAGACCTGGGTGTTATACTAGACCGCAACTTGTCTTTTGAAAATCATATTTCAAATGTCACAAGAACAGCCTTTTTCCACCTTAGAAACATTGCTAAGCTACGTAACATGGTATCAGTTTCTGATGCAGAAAAGTTAGTTCATGCATTCATGACCTCGAGACTAGATTACTGTAATGCTCTATTAGCTGGTTGTCCTGCATCCTCCGTAAACAAGCTACAGTTAGTCCAAAATGCAGCCGCTAGAGTTCTTACTAGGTCAAGAAAATATGATCATATAACACCAATTTTATCATCTCTACACTGGTTACCTATTAAGTTCCGTATCAATTACAAAGTATTGTTACTGACCTATAAAGCCCTAAATGGTTTAGCTCCTGTGTATTTAAGAGATCTTCTATCGCCATATAATCCATCGCGCTCTTTAAGATCACTAAATTCGAGGCTTCTGGTCGTACCTAGGATATCTAAGTCCACTAAAGGAGGGAGGGCGTTTTCACATCTAGCTCCTAAACTCTGGAATAGCCTTCCTGATATTGTCCGAGGCTCAGACTCGCTCTCCCAGTTTAAAACTAGATTAAAGACGCATCTCTTTAGCCAAGCATTCACATGATGCATCTCATACCTTTTATACTACAGTTAAATCAGATCAAATGCATTCATATTATGAACAGCAGCTACGCTAATTATTTCCCATCTGCCTTTTTTGTTGTTATCTCGGGACGCCTGTCCCTATAACTCAAATAGAGTTCGTCAGCTCCAGTTATGTATCCAGCCTCTCATGGAGACTTCAGATGCCCCAACGCCTGTGATGAGACGACTCGACGCCTGTGAAGAGACGACCCAACGCCGGCGATATGTTATGCCCTAAATTTCATGATTAACTAACTGTATTTTTGTATGTATATTTTTGAAATGCATTTTCTGTAAAGCTGCTTTGAAACAATGTGTATTGTGAAAAGCGCTATACAAATAAACTTGAATTGAATTGAATTGAATTGACTGACTCACTCATAAAGACAGTCTTTGCCGCCATCTAATGGCGAAATAATGTAACTTCTGTTGCTGTTTTACGGTCGGGGACTATTTTTTCCAGTGCAAGGAAGGCTTTTAGTGATTTTACTTCATGAAAGTAACATTGATACATATTGTTTGGCTTTAATATTTGTATTGTGTGGTAACCGTTTTATAAAAGCAATAAGGTACTCGAGGCTGTATCGTGAATAAGTCACGGCTGAAGGGCATTGCAGGCACTCAGCTTCGTGTCGTGCCTAACAACGCCCTTCAGTCGTGACTTATTCACGACACACCACAGCCTCTCATACCGTATTGCTTACGTAAAAAAATTAATTGTATTGATGTTTAAATAAAGCTCTGCTACATCTCCTCTTCAATAGACTGACATGTTATCATAAAGTGGACATTGGTGCAGGTCATTTTTTGCACTCTATCCAGTGTCCACCGGGAATACAAATGCCTGCTCCAGTCCAAAGCATTTAAAATGTCAAAATGTTCACCAAATGATTGCAAATGCCAAGCTAAATGGGAAATTATCTTTTTCCTCCAATTATGGTTTTCTGTAAGGCCAAATCGACAACAGATTTAACGGGATGACGAAGGCTTGACTCAAACCTGTCCTCGTCTTATATGTCATGATAATACCACATTCTACCACGGCTCATTGTGCTTGCAATTTATCCCGTTACTTGCAATTTCATAAGCAGCCTGTCTATCTATGCTGACTATGGAAAGTATAATTAAAACTTTGATTATAATTGAAAATTTGTATTTTTAAGACAGTATTCGTGTACAGAACACTCGCTAAAACCAAATGCTGAAACCGTTTTAGCAGCCATTTGGGAAAGCAGCTCAGGATGCCGGCCTGCTTAGATAAATGCCCTCAAAGCCAGCAAAATGATGGGAAATAATTTCCTGCAAAATGACGGCCGTACTACACCATTTGTCATCGAGGATCTTCCCCTTCATTCTCTCCCTGCATGCCTTGCTGTTGGAAAATAGATCTGCACTTGGCGACCAGTTCTCCGTAGCTCCGAGCACAATCACTCATCTGTAGTGCAATCTGCCATAGGAATCCATCATTTATGGCATAATGCATGCTAGTAGAAGAAAGGCACGGGGCACAGGCTCTAGTAACTCAAGACAAACATGTCAACAGTTCGCACAAAACGGTTTTATGGAAGTGACAAAATGTGCATGAGGAAGAAGTAATGAGGGAACGCCTCTCCGTATTTTCTCATGCATGCAGGGTCTAAATCTTGGCTTGCTGCCTACACTGCATACATACGTAGCATCCTAACAAAAATGGAACCTCATAATGACTGCTTTTGAATGCTGTACTGTACATATGCAGGAACTTGTATAACTGATTTTAATATAGGAGACAGGAGAGAGATGACACAATACTTTAAAGCAGCGGTTCTCTATTTTTGATTCCAAGGCCTCCCATTGTCCAACACAAATTATCGAAGCCACATGTCGTTCCAAACATGGAACATAAAAGGAGAAGTTCAGCAAAATGTCCAAGCTGCTCTTACAAAGAATGTGAATGGTGACCACAACCGTCCCTAGTTTCCATCTACTTTCATTTATAGATATCTCCTTTTGCAAAAAAAGAACATCATACAATTTTGAAACTACATTCGGATGAGTAAATGATGACTTGTTTTCATTTTTGAGTGAATTACTCCTTTATCAAGGATAAATATTCCTAGTATATTGATTATTACAGATAATTTTCAGTATTGAGTTATATTTATAATGAACATTTCTCTCAAATCGTCCACCATCTTGGATTTATTTCTTTCAATGAGCTTGTCACATTACATTGCATTATCTTCACAAAGGACAAATATGACGCTGTCTTTGAATTTGTCCAAGAGAAGGCAACAATTGACTACATTTTGGAACAGCTTTTGCACCCGGCGCTTATATAATGCTTTAAAATGTAGCCTTCGGAGGCAGCTCACTACATTTTGGAACAGAGTTACGCTGATGGCTGGAGTTCTTTCTGAGGGAGCTGTGGTGCCCTTTCAGAAGGCACAAAACCCTCCTTGTTCAACACAAGAAAGCGCTGCTCCACTGTAAAAAAAACAAAAAAAAACAACCAAACATCAGCCGAGTCTTATATCAACTGAGTTTATGAAAAATCTGACAGCTCAGTTTTGCAAAAAATCAACTTACCATCTTGGAACAAATTTCTTCACAGCAACGCATGTCATAAAGCATAGAACAACCTTCAAATAAACTAATATAATAACACAAGCGCTTGTGTGCAAAAAAAAACATATCAACCTCAGATAAATTTGTAGCCCCGAGCCCATGAGTCGCAAAAATGGTGGCATACAGAAGAAAGTGATGACGTCACCGGTGCAATCAGTCTCTTAGAGCAGTGAACAGGCAGAGAGGAGGAGCGCGAAGAAAGAAAGGAAAGCAGGTTTTCTTCAGGGCCCCTAGTTAGCATGCACATCATACACAGCCCCTCTCAAATTAATTGGAGCATTCATATTAATGCTGTTTACCTCCAATCCATCAATCTGTCCTGATGGAAATTTGGCTGATGCAATGGAGCGGCGTGCAGTCCAGCACGGGAATGTCCTTGTCCCGAGAATGAGACTGTTCTTTCCACGCTTTAAAGCTAAAACCCATTCAAATTGACAGGGGGGGATGTTGCCCCGAGTTTCTGAAAGGCATCCTATGAAGCAACAGGAGTTAAATTGAAAGGCTGCCAAGCGATTCTCGGTGAGAGTGTAAAACCTCACACCAGAGAAGCCTTTTATTGCTTGGTTGCGATAAAAACGCAGTCCGGTGAAAGTGCGAACAAACATCTTTAGCCAAAGGAGCATCACACCAAGTTAGGGAAAGGCCATCCCTGAAAAATGCTGTGAAACAGCCTTTGTTGTGTTACAACATCTGCCTTTATCCATACCGTTGATAAATACATTAACGGAAGAAGGGCTGTGGATATTTCCAAGTGGAGAATCCCGCAGGGAAAAAGTGAGAATACACAGATGCAGACATCATCCTTTAAAAACGTGCCATCTCGCATCACTGAGCAGTTCAAGGGCACGGAGATAACTGCATATTGGATTAGACATAGATTCTGTTTCAATGACACACCATAAATTCCTAATGAAATGTGGGTCTCTATGGCACTCACAAACAGATAAGGACAAAAATAATTAGAAGGTGAGGATTTTGTCATATAATTTAGCTATTTCACAAATTACAGGCATCTGGCCTGTCAACTAACATTTTTTTGCCTGTGTAACCGGTCCTACTCAACCCGGTCTGAGCAGGATTCGAACCACCGTCTCTAACAAGGACAGTAAAGACTGCGGCTGTTAGCATCACCTCTTGAGATCAGAGGAGTGAGGTTTACATGTACAGCTCTTACTGGCGTACGTCCGTTACACCCCTAAACCTCACTCCCACCCGGGTCATGGCACCAAATGTTCAAATGGTCCTACTCGACCGGCTCCGAGCGGAATTCGAAACGGTGTCTCGTGAATGGGTAACATACAGAAAGTGACCAAAGAGCAGTTTTGGTGAAGTTACTTTCAAAAAGTAGTTTGCTAGTTACTCGTTACTCGATTAAAAGTAATCCATTTCTTTACTTAGTTCCCCCTTCTGGAAAGTAACTTTTTAAGTTACTCGTTAATTTTACGTTACTTTTATGTTGATTGACTTTGGGTAGAACCCAATATCTGTTCCTAAATGTGCGACACCGGTGTGAATCGCGTCTTGATAGCCTAGGACAAAATGTAGAATATAGAAGATAAGCTTAGTTTTCAGACACACGACTCATACTGCATTTACCAAAATGTTGAATATTTATGAAAAAATGACCGGTAATGGATAGCCATATGCCTAGCAGTGTTCATTTCGTTCAACGTGTACAACAACATTTTTTCACAGACGACAACGAGACGATAACTAAATAAAAAACAGTTTTGAATGACAAAAACTATGACGAAAATCTATTGGTGAATCTATTGATTTTAGGGACGATTTGGGAAGAGATCCAGTCAGAACTGATGTCCGGCTGCGTTCGTGGTAAACTAGACTAGAGTTGGCATGCGCTTGATGCATGTCTCATAAAACTGTATGAAAAACTGTATCAAAAATGTAAACGTCTGATAGAAAGAGAAGAGCAGACATATGGATAGATCTGAATAAGAGTGACGACACGGTAGTATGGTTTTCTGTGCGCACAAAACCGAAGCGCGCAGCCGTATACATAGACAGCTACAGGCTACAGCGCGCGAGTACTGAACTGAGCTCTCTTTCGCATCTGAATGGTAGTGGGAATAGCTCCATCCCTCAAAAGTTAGCGTTGGCTGCTTCTCGCTTGCCATGATTGCTCTGCTACCAGCCTCTGTCACGTACCGTGTGGAGCTTGTGACTATTGCGCAAGGGCGCAGCTGAAAAGGCAGTGTCGCAGTCAAATCTGTCCCTGGGAAAAGTAACTTTTTACTTTTAAGTAACAATTCGTTGTGGCGAATTGAAAAGGGAACTACGTTTCGTAACCAAATTTTCAGTAGTAGCGCGTTACACTAATTTTTACCCGAAAACTGTTACGTTACACTGCCAAAGAAGCAATCCCTTTCTAATCACTGAAGCAGTCACTCACTTCAGTTCAGGAAGACTGACTATGAAAATTCCTGCTTTAATCGATGAAGCTGTATACTGCATAATGAGGTTTTGTGAGCGTGATGAAATCTGAGATTATGCAGAGTGAACTCCAGCATTTTGAGCAGTACTAACTAAAGGAATACGCTACATTTTAGAACACTTGCCGACTTTGTAAATGGTAAAAGAGAAACCATTTACACTACACCATTTTCAACTAAAAACAAAACACTTTTTATGCGTTTTGGTGTAAAAATGTGTATGTGCGCAGGTGCGTAGTCTTTCTTTACAAAGAGACATCGCCAAATACTGGCAGGCTGGCAGCATAATGCAGCTTTATTAGTTGTTTTCACGGATCCGTGTGAACGGGATCGTTTTTATAACGTTGTCATCTGTTCAAAGAAAAAACGTCTCAGTTTTTAGCACATCGTTGTTGTGTAAATGTACCCTAAATGACTGAGGTTCCCACACTTTTCCAGACTGTTGTTCTGAATGCAACAAACACACACAGAAACGTGCACCTACTTGCTAGGATATGTGCTCCGAAATCGTCTCAAAACATCAAACTTGTTTGACATCCTCCGACTGGATGGAATCATAGTTTAGTTTAATCAAAATCTGCAGACTAGCTCTGACTTTCGACAACTAGCAGAGACTAATCCAGGCTGTAATTTGGGGCAAAAGTCATGTAGTGTATTCCAGCCTTAACCTTAAACACACCTCTGATTGGATATTGCAGTCATGAGCTCAACAGACATGTCTGTGAATGGCTACACTGATCAACGCTGAAAAAACACATGTAATTATAAACCTTTGACATTCCTCAGAGCGCAAATGCAAATACGAATCAGAGCATTTGAAAGCAATGAGTTGGCACTCAGTAACCTACTTCCGAATTATAAAATATATTATACAATTGTTGTGGGTTAAATGTGGCTCTTTTGGCTTCTGAAATTGAGTATCTAGGGCTACAGGTTGAATGCAGTTGAGTCAATTATTCCTTATGCATTGTCGTCATTCCGATCAAGTCACATCGTCCTACAGCAACCAGAATGTGTTTACTACCTCCACAACTGTCACTGTCACAAAGCTCCTATAAAAGAGTCAAGGTGACACAATGACAGACTCTGAGTCTGACACTGATTGAGGCCTGTTTTATTGAACCCATCTCTAAAGACAGGAAAATGACAGCAAAAAGCTATGCAACATTGAGGTAAAGAGATTTTCTACAAAGAAGGGTCCTCTTTGTAAAGTTCTGTTGCCATGGTGACACAAACACGAACTGTCTATGCAGAAAGTGGCTACTGAATAAAAAAAATACTAATTTAGCCAGTGGGTATCCTCTTAACAACTGACATTAAAAGTTGATCAGTTGTGTTGTTTTATTTTTTATTCTCGCAAGTAAACCAAGCTTCAGATATTAGAATTGATTGTGACTTGATGAGCTGAATCCTATAAGCAATGTGAATGCGAGGACCTAAACAACTGTGTAGCTTTTTACCACAGAACACGGTTAATTCTCATGTCAAAGACCTTAAAATAGCCACAGGGATGAATTTCACAGCACGAACTATAGCTAACTCTGGAAATCTACATATAAGCCTATGATTTTGAAAGTATGAAGGGTTTGAAGTAAATAAGCTGCATCTGAGGAAGTCTGCTTCTTAGACCGAATTTGAACAATGAAGGCTCATAGATTAGTCCTTGTCAGTCCTGGCAAAGCGCAATGTCAGAAAGCCTGGGGTAACAAAATGCTCATTTACTGATTAAACTAATTTCTTAAAACGGCAGTCAAAGTAGCCAACTCAATTCACAAATGATTGAGACTTTCTTTTGGCCAGCTTCATTCACTTATCAATACAACCTTCCTACCTCCCTCACCGACTCAGTCTCAGCAATGGCTGAGATGTATTGCTCGACTGTGAGATCAAATGGACTTTGTAATGAGCGTATAGGCAGACAGACTCATTAGGGTTATGCAAATTAGTTTGTTTTTTTTCACCTGTGCACAGTGCACATTGAGAGACAGATTTTCCATCTATGTCTGAATAAGCCACATAAAAATGTGTCTTGATCAGTATGATTCTTTAACCACGACGATATTACACTAAAACGCTTTAGTTCAAATTTAATAAAGCTCCTTTTTTTCTGAATAAAATGTGAGGTGCTGAGCAAAACTCACAGTCAGGCCATTAATGTGCGGATGCTAATGTGTTCAGTGTGGTTAGGCGGTTGCTTTCTGACTGAAGTCAAAAGAGCCCACCATCAAGCAGTGCTACTTTGGCAATATTTATGTATTATTATAGTAACACTTTACAATAAAGTCCCATTTGTTAACATTAGTAAATGCATTAGCAATTACTGTGCTAGTATAACTGGGATTTCTCACAGCTCTTACATATTTTAGCCCTATTGTTGGTTTGATTGCTTCTATTGTTCTCCTCATTTGTTGGCTGAGTCGCTTTGGATAAAAGCGTCTGCTAAATTATTAAATGTAAATGTTAGCAATGAGAAATAATATTTTTAAAGCATTTATTAATCTTTATTCAATGTTACTTAGTAAAAAATAAAGCTGTTTGTTGTTTGTTCATATTAATTCATGGTGCATTAACTAATGTAAACAAACATCTTTTGATTTTAAACATTAGAAAATGTTGAAATTAACAGTAACATTTTATTAATTTACAGCGACTCTCACAGTGCATTATGGGTATTCTCTAGCCATTGAGCAAACATCGGTTGTACACTCGTTTTTGCGGTGCATTGTGGAATTGAATGAGTGCACCTGATAACGTCCACTATGGCTTCAGACACCACTAAAAATGGCTGTCCCCTCAAATAGTGCCCTAGTTACGGGTAAAGGGGGCGATTTCGGACACAGTCTTCGCCTGGATCGGATTCAGAACGATGATTAAATAGATCAAGTAGATCAAGTCCATAACCACCAAAAGTCTTATACCTCTTCATGAGTTCGCCATTTCGTTCGGTTACGTTGCGCAGTTTTGATTTATATGCTGTTGAATGTTTGATGATTAAATGAGCTTATTTGTGCGTAAAACGCGTGATTTTCCCCCCCAAACCAGTTCAGCGGAAAAACTGGCCTGCAAACGATTCTTACGATTGTATTGGTCATTTCAATCAGGTTTGGAGGGGGAACGGGATCGAGCACGTAAACACCTTCCATCACTTCTTCTAATTTATACAGATCTTCTTAGCTTGGATCCGCAGATGCTGTACACTTTCAGAAGATCCGTAACAGCGCCCTTCAACCGTATAACAGTGAAAACACGGATTGCCGGAAAAACGGAGAAGCTCTTTGTCGTAATTGATGGAAAATCTTGTCAGTGGCAGGGAAAGAGTTAAGAAATAAAGTCGCACTATGGGATACACAGTCACAATTACTAAAAATAAAGTCGCAATTGCACACCTCTCTTAAACAAGCCACACAATAGAGTTCATCATGTCTGTAGCATAAACGTGGAAGTCACACCCCAAAGTTTAATACTGAAGGTTATAGGGGAAAAGCTTGGGGCAAAGTAGCAATAATTACAGTGATCGCCTTAACAGGTGCCACTTATTGTAGTTAGTTATAGCGATACAACAGCAGCAGTGATATTTATCTGAAAGGTCTGTGACTATAGATTTCCTTCGTAAAACATCAAGATGGAAAGTATGTAAGGGTCTCCAAGCCAAGACACAAAGACAAAGCCAGATTCGATATTGAGAGAAGTAAAACTGCTTTTAGCTCCAAGGTATCGGTGCCTCCTGGAAGACATCGACACATACCCCTTCATTTTCCACATGGTGTCCATTTAAAAGATGTCAGTGAACCCAATGAATGTGAAAGGGTGTCTGATGAAGCGGCAAGAGAAAATTGCGCTGACTCACGGCAATCAGGCCGAGTCATGCTGTCACCCACAAGACCACAAAGCTTAACTGCCTTCTGAATAATTTACATTCTTCTGTACGATCAGGGCAGAACTTCATACACACAGCTGACTCATATACAGGCAAATAAGCTCCCGTGGGAGGCTGGCCTCCCCCTGCGAACATCAAAACCTTCCCAACACTGACACAAAGGCACAGGCACTCTCTTCTTGGACACAAACGGCAAATGGGACGCTGTTAAATGTTAAATGTTGATCTGCACTCTCTGAGCCCTGCGAAGGGGGTGGAGAGGTAGAGAGGGGGTCAGTTTGTCAGCCCTGGAGGCCATAAGAGCACACGGAGCAGAGAGGATGGATCTTGCCGGGTTACAGGGAGGAAAAAAGGCCACAGAAAGAGGCTTATATTAAAGATGAGCACTTTATGTCATAGTGCAACATCCTGTCTATTCAGTTGCCTACTTCTGGTTGATTTTTGAGGGCAGCATCTGGATCCCCACAAAATAAAATCATACAAATATTTGCATTACTTAAAATAAACATTAACGGGGAAAAAAGCTCATGAACAGAATTTATTTTTATTTTTATGATTCTTATGATTAAATTGCTAAGCATTGTAGTCAGTACTGCAGATATTCACTTGTTGAAAAGCTAAAGCACACTTGAATTTGTTCTAGATCATCAGATTATGTTACGCAACATTTTTTCCGTAAAAAGTGCTTCAGAAATGTAAGCTTGTGCTCTTGCAATGGACCATCTGTAAAGTCTACATCATGAGACAGGAGGGTTTCCCATTTGTCATTTTATGATTCTGAATGTTTTTCACAAGCGCATTGATGCATCTTTTTGCCGGGTCCGCGGCGGATTGATATACCTGACAGTTTGTGCAGCATTACGTGGATAAATGGACCACAAGGGCTTAGGGTTGCATTTTGGAACGGGTCCATTGACTGTCTGTGCGCCAAGACAACAAAGCAGCTATTGTACCTCCAGTTTCAGACTCAGCCTAAGGGGCCGTTTACACGACACCATTTTCAACTAAAAACGGAAAACCTTTTTATGCATTTTGGCCGTTCATTAACACGACAACGCCGTTTAGAAAGCCTGAAAACACAAACTTTTGAAAACGGGTTTCAAAGTGCAAGCTTTTGAAAATTATACCGTAAACGTCTGAAACTACAAAAACGTGAATTTGAAAAACCAAACGAGTGTGCCCCCCCTAACTAAGCGAAAACAAATGTAGGAATGCACGCACCCGGGTTGGTTGCTTTCCATTGCGAATGTAAAGTTGAACCAGTATTAACATGGCTGGTTACCTCCAGACTAACACATTCACCTTTGGTTGTACTCGTGGTGGGGGGGGGGAAAGTTTGTTAAAACAGGATCTTAGTTGCATTCCTAGCCTACCAAATGTTTTTAAAACTGCCAAATGCTGCATAGTGCAATACATGTCAGCACACTGTCAGCAGGAGAACTCATGGGATGTTATATAGGGGCGCTGAGAGCATGTTGGAGGCGTGTGTAGGACGGGATGGTTGCAGTTTGCCATTAATAGCACGCTGAGCTCAATTAGTCCAAACTACGTGCTACTGGAATAGCAGATTTTTTGCCACTTTGTATTGCTACAGCCTTGACAGGAATTAGACATTTGGATTTCAGCTAAACAGTGGTGCCTGCTGTTTACTATTGCTCATACTTAGGCTTCTTTCTTTTTTTTAAGTAATTGAACAAACCTCTAAAGTATTACACTTTGGCACATTACTCATCCAGCACAGTTTCTGCTAAAGAATGGCACATCAAATCACGCGGCTTGTTGAGGAAAGGTGTGCAATTACCTTTTTTACCCTTTCACACGTTTAAAATATTCCAGCTGCGTTTTTTAAACTGGCCATTATTTTAGAATGCATCACCTTGTTATTTCTACCTCAACTCTTCAAGCATGCCTTGGAATAGATCTGTATGAACAATGTGTCTTTTTATTTAATTTGTCCTTTTTGTTCAAAATATTCACAAAGGTGTTAACTATATCGTTTTTGTTTGTTTAAGTACTTCTGTCTATGTCTGAATCCTAAAATAAACCTTGCGTGGATGAAAACATTGAATAGTTGTATAGAATAGACAAGTGCGGAGACATTCAAATGAGAAATAACTAAGCAGGTTTTACTTTTCCCACAACCAATGAATTGTTAACTAGAGAACGTGCACAATGATTATAGTAATTTTCATGACTTCCCAGTAAGCATACATCTCCAAGAGCTCTGAACCTCTGCAAAACATCTCATTATTGTGTAGCCTACAACATCTAATAGCGTCTTTAAAAAAAAAGATTCACTTACTGAATTATAAACATCTCTACATCTGAATGTATTTTTAACATCTGATAGGGAATGCTTTTATGGAGCAGTAGCCTACTGCAAATGAGCAAAAACACATCTTTCATCTCATCCAGATGAAAAGCAGACAGACATCTGGGTGGCGTGTAGATTTGAATCATTTAAATACATCATTCCAGACCTAGAAGGCACTATTTTAAAGCTTGAAACCCAATTAGACTTTGTTATCCAATTGATGAAGACCTTAGTTTGTATACTCAGCTGAGCCTCTTCAAACAAAACCACAAGGGTGCTGCTGTAAACAGAACACACAACAATACGCCAACAAATACATAACAAGTCCAGTTGTTTTCTGCAAATGCGTTGGCAAATGTTAATTTTTCTCTCAGCGTGCTCCTTCAGTTCTATTATAGCAAACTAACACGGTGAGCACTGGAGCGTATGTACTCGCGCGCTCTCCATAATTCTCAACAGCTTTCAGTTAATTGGCTTCTCGAGCCACACGAAGCGCGCGCGACTGCCCCTGGTGCCACACCCTCTTTTCATTAAACAGCCAAGACACCTCAGTTACATCTGAGTCACCAATAAGCAACATTTTAAATTAAAGTAAACCTGATCTACTACCACCGCATTCAGACCACGAAGATAAATACAACAACATATAGGGGGTTGGCCAACCATTAAATGCCTCAGGCCAACGATGAGGAAACACAGCACCTGCAAGCCTAATATTTCCTTTATTAACCTTTATGCACGTAGCCTAATACATAAGCATTTAATATCAGCGTTATCCTCCTTCACAAGGTACTGACAGGCGCGCGCCGTTCATTTACACGTATTGTTCAGCATAACGGCATCCTTTCACTGTCTTCTCTAACAAACCTTTTTTTTATGTTGATGAATGACCACATGACCGAAAGCAGTATCAAAGCCCTCGTTAAGCCACCGGCCTGCTGCACGAAACGTTAAATGACATAGCTAATAATAAAATAAAAATGTAAGCCTCGTCACAAGGACATATGGACTGAGCTCTCGCTGCAAGCGCTGTTTCAACCTGTTTATAGTGCACACTTTACGGATAGTGAGCGTACATACAACGGATGACATCGCAACAAAGAGCCCTACCTGTCTCTCCAGGTTTGACGCGCGTATTTCCGTCCAAATGCCGACCATTGAGGGCTTGCGAATGCCACCGCCCAGCTGCTTCTATTCACCGTCAAAGGATGGAGACTGTCCGAGAGGATGAATGAGCGGACGGAGGGGGAAGAGCAGCTCTCGGGTGGATGGATGAGAGGAGAGGAGAAGAGGAGGAGGAGGAGAAGAGCGTATAGGGGGCGTATGCGCGCTGAATATACCAAACTCCTTCCTCACAACTGAGAGAGCAGCGCTGAACTGAACACGCACCGATTTCATCATCACGGTACGCTGTGAGCCTTTATTCCGCTTTAGGTCCATACACTACCGCGCATTCATGTAATTCAGTAAACCACGTAAAAAGATACATTCATGTAAGACCCCACTAACACAGAACGTTTAGGGAACGTTAGGGAACGTTAGTTTATGGTTCTCTAAAGGTTAGTTTGAACCAAACCAAAAACGAACGTTTAGGGAACGTTCCCTCAGGGTTATAACGTTCCCTAAACGTTAAGGGAACCAACCAACTAAAACGTTCTCCTGTGGTTGCACTGTACCTCCACACAACGTTCCCGTTTGGTTGTTTTTGGTTGTTTTTGCTAATGTTTATTTAAACAAGCTCCATTTAAGTTTTTGACGTAGCATATAAAAGGTTTGCAGTCAGTTGATTTAATTCACTCAAAAATGATTGGTCTTATGAAATCCAAGTAAAATAAACAGATTATCAAAAGAATATATTTAATTTTAGACTGATCAATTTAGCAAACAATACTTTTGTGCCTGATTTCGTTTTTTTTAACTGTATTAGTTGAAAATACTTAAAACAAGAATCTATCAATCGAACGATTTTCACAAATAAGAAAATTCACTTCCAACAAAGTAGGTTTTTTTTTTTCAGTGTACAAATTCAACCGTTACACCCCCACGCCAGTAGGGGCAAGTGCCTCTGTTTTCAGGTGACCGATTGAAATCATGTCCTGTGTCCTAACTTCCGTGTTCTGCGATTTACACCAAAGTCCTTCTGGATACACAACTTATATTGGAATCCGTCTTCTTTCAGTGGTTTCGTGTAAATGGACGCTCAAGATAAATTGTTTGAGCACAGGTATGGAGCCCTTAACGTTATAGTGCTAGTTCGTTTTTTCGTCTCTTTAGAAATACACACGTTGCACCCACTGTTTGTGATTTTCACGTAGAATAATAATAGTTCGGTAAAATATTTTTAGAATACTTTTCTGCTATCACTGTTAGAATACATTCAGAACATGTTTAATTTATTCCTGTACCGTTGGCATTTTACACTCACTTATTTGCATGTATGCAAAGCAAGGCCTCTGATTAGGTGGCAATGGCGTCAATGCGTCTCTATCCAGTAATTTTCAAACATTTCAATGCCGTGTTAAATGTGCTAACGTTATAGCATTGTGTGTCTGATCGCTCCTCTATCAGTTTTAGAAACTGGTCAGACAATAACAGCTATAGTCTACATAATCCTACAGTGAAATTAAAAAAGCCATTTCACTACATGCTAATCTTGAGTAATATCATTTTCTCCTTTTTTCCACCTTTTCTCACACCAAACAACAACGTACGACGCCATCAGAAAGCGCATTTTGGGAAATGTGTGGATCCGTCCGTTCGCATTTCTGTGTTTCTATGCATGTAGACTAGAGCATCATTGTGGTACGTGTATGTTTTTACGTATGTTTGCCTGAACCATGTTTGTACAACTAAACGTAGCACAATTTGTGTGTATATATTATAAAATAATCTGTATAGTGGATGTAATGCTCGAACCATGATGCAGTATCTGTCTGCTTACTCGAGCACATACGGATGTGTAATGTCACACACTGTAGCATTATACTTTTACGTTTAAACAGTGCATTAAAAAAACAAACTCCATATCTAATGTTTAAGAAAGAAATAACAAATATTCGTGGTCGGGGATAGCAACACTCCATTTTAGTTTAAAATTACCCTCTAAAATGCTGATTGGCCAGGTTTGCTGACGTCTAGGCATGTGACGCAACACGAACGTTCCTGATTGGCTGGAGGAAATGGATAAGTCTACGTAGAACTCAGTAGACCGTTCACTATCAGGAAGTCTTGGAAAAACAACCAACAACGACCAACAACAGCAACCATTGAGCTTCACATTCTCAAAAAGTAAGTGAAATACGTTACAGTTTCATGGTTGTAATGCAAGGGTTTGGGGTTTAACTTTAAGCCGTCTAGAAAATCTGGCTGTGTACAGGTGACTTATTGGTGCTATACTATATATAAATAAATACGTTTTCTCTGTATGGAAATACTGCTTTGTTCGGCTACTGTCTCACAAAAACTTTGTTCTCTTAATGTAGATTCCTATGACAAAGCCATGAAAAAATGTCGGCGACTGATGGACACTTCCAGCATTGAGACGGAAGACGATGCGAGTGTCCACAAAAGGCAGTGTAAACGCCCAAGGAGGTTCATGACGGATTCTTCAAGTGATGGTAAAACCTTAAGTACAGACATTATTTACAAAATTAACATTTTCTTTTAGCAATCTGTACAAATTTTTTGGTCTTTTATTTCAGATGAATCTGTTCCACAAATGAGAGAGTGTGAGAACGGAGTGTGTGTCTGGAAGCCCTGTCCGTAAGTTAACATTTAAGAAACCTGAGTCATATTTCCTACCATGGAACTACTGACATTCAACCTAGTGCATATCATGTGACTATTCTGATGTGTTTGTCTCTTCCTGCCTGTTTCCAGGTCCGCAGCTGCCTCCACCACCTGCATGTAAGTTTTTTTTTCTTCCTCCTCCATTTGCAAGAAACCTACCATAAATGAAGTGACCAATATTCATATCTACTTTCTTTTTAGATGAGTCAACACCACACAGAAAACCAGCCGGTCGCCCATAATTGGATGGGTCTATTATGACGTAAGCTGAGGGTACAGTGGCTTTGCATTTTCCATTTCCAATTAAATACTATTTCATGACAAGGAACTTGAGAGTAACTTGACTTTTTTGTTGTTGTAAACAGCAGAACTCATCACACAGAGGGAGGTGAGACATCACACAGAGGGAGGTGGCTCAGCCATGGAGACGGAAATGAGAGGTAAGAAGACTCACTTAAAGGAACACACCGACTTTTTGGGACTTTAGCTTATTCACAGTATCCCCCAGAGTTAGATAAGTCCATACATACCCTCTTCATCTCTGTGCGTGCCGTAACTCTGTCTGACGCACCCACCACTAGCCTAGCTTAGCACAAATACTGGATGTAAATAGTTCCAGCTAGCATACTGCTCCCTATAAGTGACAAATAATGGCAACATTTTCCTATTTACATGTTGTGATTTGTATAGTCACAGCGTGTACAAATAACAAGGTCACATGTGAGACAGCCATCTTCTAATCATATACATACTCTGAACTATATTCTCAGAAGGCCGAAGCACTGCTACTTCTGCGGAGTGATTTACTCCAACTCTGAGCGAACTCTCTGCTCCTCACCACGGGGGTTCTCAGGGGCTACAAGCAAATCACGCCCCAGAAGTAGCAGTGCTTCGCCTTCTGAGAATATAGACTTATCTAACTCTGGGGGATACGGTGAATAAGCTAAAGTCCCAAAAAGTCGGCGTGTTCCTTAAGTTGTTCACATATTCAAGTAATGTATAACAACTAAAACTAACATAATTAATTTTTCCATAGCCATGTGGACATCCATTACCCGTATGGCACAGCGAATGGAAAAGATGGAGCAGAGGCTGGATGAGGTGCTCATGCTCTTAAGGAGCTCTCAGTCCCAGTCACATCCCTCTGCTCCTGTCGATGATATGTTGCTGTCGCCCTGCTCGACAGTCACAGAGCTGGAGGAGTTTGACAGGAGTCTCGGTCAACAGGAGAGGAGGGGAAAAAATGGTAATTAAGTTGCCATAGTCCTGCCCTAAGATTAACACTATATAATTGCATAACTTCAAATATCATTATAACTGAACTGACGGCTCTTACAAAATGAGATTGTACAAGCTCTCCACTTTGTTCTACATGTATAATTTGTATTTCTATGTTTTACAGCAACTTTTCCTGACAACTCTTGGAGGTTCGACCAGAGGTACTGCCATCCGTCGCATGCTACGGCGAGTGGCAACTATTGACGTCCATCAAACAGTTTAGTCTGCGGGGCAGAAAGGCAAAGAAGGCCTTCCAGGACCTGACAATCTGCAGGGTTATAACAGGCAGGTGTTATTTTATTGTTCACATCAGTATTATGCTTAGCTTGGAGGTTTTAATTTGACTTGTAACTTTACTTCATTTTGACTTTACTCTAGCGGCCTTCCAGAAAAACTTCCCGGCGGTGACTGCAGCAGAGACGGAGGACTTGATTGGGCAAGTGCTGAAGTTTGCCCCACACAGACGGTAAATTAGAATACTTCTATGTGATGTTCATAATTATCAAAGGAATGGGAAAACTATCAATATTTGTCATAATAAAAAAAACAGGGTTGTTAGTAAGGCAATTTGTCTTGCGTTTGTCAACGTGTTCATTCTCAGTATGACATATCAAACTTTTGTTTATTTTTTAGGCCAGCTGAGAAGGACTGAGAAGGGCTGATCGGTCAAGACAATGGAGCTCTTTTTTTATTTATTTTTTATTAAACAATTGTATTTTTGCCACTTTGGCCATTCACTTTATTGTCCCTTTTCAATGTGAAATTTGTCTTGGACTCAAAGCTGCATTTATACACAACATATATACATACACACAACAACATATGCACAACAACAAATGCACATTACATTATCATTCCAATATGCATCTTGCACACTACATTTGCACTCTTCATCACACTCTTTGTACTTAAATTTCTGTTTTATTTGTATAGTTGTAAAACTGATTCTATTCTTGTATTTTTTTTAGGCCTTTTATATTTTTGGTATTTTGTAATTTTATATTGTCTATATTAAAGTTTTAAATCCCATCAAGTTTGCCTGTTCATTCATTCCTGCTAACATATAAATTAATTTCTGCTTGTATAATAATTAATTCCTGCTTATGCACAGACAGTTTAAAGTAATAATAAAATTGGTACCATTGTTAGATTTTTAAAGGTTAGTGGAATGTAAAAAATAACCTTAGGGGAACGTTCTAGGAACGTTACCTAAAGGTTGCAATGTTAGGGGAACGTTCTAGGAACGTTACCTAAAGGTTGCAACGTTAGGGGAACGTTCTAGGAACGTTCCCTAAAGGTTACAACGTTAGGGGAACGTTCTAGGAACATTCCCTAAAGGTTGCAACGTTAGGGGAACGTTCTAGGAACGTTCCCTAAAGGTTGCAATGTAACCAAAAACGAACGTTCCCGGAACGTTAAGAAAACTTTCCATGGGAACCAAAACCTAACCTTAAGGGAACGTTCCGCAACCAAAAACGAACGTTCCCGCAACCAAAAACGAACGTTCCCAGAACGTTCTGGGAACCATAAATTGTTACCTGGGGAGTACATTTTTGCTGTATGTAATTGTAGCCTATTTTGCGAGAGAGCAAAATACACCCGAAAAGAGTTGAATAGATACTTTTTGTCCCAATAAAATTCTTCAACACTGTAAAATAAAAAAATAAAAAAAAAGGTAATCTAAAAATGTTTCAAACTCCCCCGGCTTCCAGGTTGTCTATGAAAGCCTGTTGATGGATGTTTATGTGAAGGACGTTTTTGCCGGGAAAATCGCGTCAGGTGTGTAGGACACGTGAGCACAAGCAATAACTTGCTGGCTGCATTTCACTTAAAGGGGTAGTTCGCTCAAAAATACAAATTATGTCTTTTATTTACATTTAAACATTGATCAGAGAACATAAACAGAAGCTCAACCGAACCTGCTTGACGTGGGAGATCAATCATCTGAGTAACACACTAAAATGAACCTCTCGCTGAAGCTCAAACGTGCTGCGAAACACCAGAATGAACCCATAGACAGTATATAAACTGGACACAGCGACCCCATAGGTTTCAACGGAGAGAAGTGAAGTCAATTAGAAGCACTCACTTCCTGATCGCAAGGCGAACTGCGCAGGCTCAAACTGAGCTTGACGACGTAGATGTGACGTGAGCAACCTGTAGGTCTTCTAGTAGCTGTGCCGAGAGAAATCTGAATCATTCCCTTCCGAATCTCGCAGAGACGGAGAGCGTGGGTATTTGCTGTCCATGAGCTAGCAACGGGAGCAACTTTATCACTCTCTATGGGCTTCTCCCTTGACTTTATGCCTCCACGTCCTCCCGATTGCTTGCGAGCTTCTCTGCCTGTCCATACGGTAATTTTTCGACTTGTG
Organism: Phoxinus phoxinus; assembly: GCF_949152265.1. Taxonomy (NCBI): domain Eukaryota; kingdom Metazoa; phylum Chordata; class Actinopteri; order Cypriniformes; family Leuciscidae; genus Phoxinus; species Phoxinus phoxinus. The sequence goes on from NC_136893.1 coordinate 20,718,167, forward strand.
CGACAGAGTCGCGCGGGTATGACGCAATCGTTAGCCTGTTTTTACAAAAACTGCTTCTACGGGGCCATAACGTAAGATACAAGGTAATGGAGCCTTTTATACATTTTCGTGTTTCTTTAGAAATAAACAATGGACAAACGGTGTCTTTAAACGCCTCAGATGTAAAGTTATTCGCTGTCAAAGTGACGCCAAAATGAATGGGAGTCAATGGAATGCTAACAGCAGGTGGGGGTCCGCTAGCCAATGGCGGCGCCCAGGTCGGCTTCAATATCTTTCGGAACACTGCCCCCCTGAATGAACCTCATTGTTTCTTGCTGAAGCTCAAACGTGCTGCATAACACGAGAATGAACCTCATTGGTTCTTGCTGAAGCTCAAACTTGCTGTGTAACATGAGAATGAACCTCATTGGTTCTCTTACATCAAGAGAAAATGCTTGAGCTTCCTTTTACCACAACCAGAGCCCGTCTATGGAGAGCCTGGCCACTCCCTATTAAGTCCTATTGTACCGAATTTTGGTTGTAGTTCCACCAGAGTTCCACTGGGGGCGATCGCCTGAGTGCAAAATGAATGGGAGTCTATGGAGCTAGACGGTTAAATTTGTCTCTTTCACCCGATTGCCGTTGAGAAATCTCAGATTTGATTGTAGGTTTTGCAAGTTCAACATGGGTTATAGGTCGAAATTTGAATGAACGAGTATGTCCTTTCGATTTCTTCCAGGTTGAATTGTTGTTGCCCATAACACGCTAGCATTCTGCTAGTGAACGCTGATTGGTCAGTGAAGGACTGGTTACGACCAGAGATACCGCTTGATGGCATTTCCTGGCATCCGAAGCGGGACCAGAATGTCTTCTAGCAGAAACTCTTCTAGCCCGTGTATTTACCTGCTGTGTCCGCTGTGTTGTCGATGCCTCGAGAGAAAAGAAACTGCAGAGCGCGAAAGCTCTGGTCGTACGATTTAAAAAGACGTTACGATTTAATAAGTGACTCTAAAAAATCTAACACCCAGCAATGTGTAATTTCTTTGCATCTCCTTTCGAATACAACATTCAAATTACTAGACAAAAAATTATATCCTGAGAAAAGTGAATTTTGAGGGGTATAGCTCCATAGACCTCCATTCATTCTGCACTTGTCCTGTGAGCGCCCTCATATGGAATCAGAGTGGAACTGCAACCAGTCAGAAGCCGGAAGTTTACAGAGTGTGGCAGTTCTCCCCTTATTAGATATTCTCTGCCACAACTGATGTTTGAGTTTATGAATGTTTATGTAAATAAAAGCCTAAGTTCATATAAAGTGATTGTGTCTTTTAAAAGCCTAAATTCAAATAAAGTGACCGCTCAATTCATATTGATTAGTTTTACAATCTCTTCATGAACTTTTTGAAGTGTAGTGTCAGTTGTCAATGGAGGGACAGAAATCTCTCAGATTTCATCAAAAAGATCTTCATTTGTGTGCCGAGGATGATAGAAAATCTCACGGGTTTGAAAAGACATGAGGGTGAGTAATTAATGACAAAATTGTAATTTTTGACTTGACTGATAGAAATCCTTCACTTATGAATTGTGAATTGAGGCATCCAAATGCACTGCTGATGAAACTGCAAGCAATCGTGAATTGTGAAGGCCTGCCGTCTGAATTCTTTTATTTTTTTAAGCAAACGTTTTAATGTTGTTATAAATATATTACATCTAAAAAAATATATACAAATAATTGCACTAATATATGGAGTATTATTGCATAATCAGCCCTATTAAACAGTGAGGTACAATAGCCTGATAGGAAATGTGCTCTCTAGTGGGAGTGCATTTGTAATTACAGCACAGGAAACGGCTGTGCATGCTGAGAAAATTACAGCGGAGTGCACAAATGACAGTCCTTATATACACAAGTGTGTGTATGTATAAAGCCATTCTAGAGAAAGTTTTAATATTTTCTTAACAAATGTAAAAAAGCAAGAAGAATTCCTTTATATTACACTCCGCTGTAATTTTCTCAGCAGCACACACACTCATTTCCTGTGCTGTAATTACAAATGCACTCCCACTTTCCTACCAGGCTATTGTACCTCACATATATATGCTGAACAATCACTGAAGTGAAATGATAAACAATAAATGCCTACATAATAAATCTGCTTGGTAGCCTACAGCTGGAACGGTTGCTATTAATATTTCAACCAGAGGATGGCGGCATTATTTTTTTCCTGACATGATGGTTCATTCTCAGGTCTTTGTGCTTTGTAAAGAGTGGACTGTGTTGTGAATGTAACTCCCATTTGCATTGCACAGAGTATGTGGGAAAACCATTGTCGGGGGACGAGGGCGATCTTTCGAGTAATTACCATCATTATGCATATTTTACTGGGAAACAACACCCTTGTTTTCAGTCCTTTGTGGTTTGGAGAGAATGTCAAGAAAAGTTCATTTGTCATGTTAGAGATAAAACCAGATAGTAGGGGAACTAGAGATCGGCACTGTGAAATGTTTGTCACAATGTCCCACAACCCACCCAGGTCGCAACCCAAATATGAGCCACATGTCAGGGTTGCACACAGCAGGAAAAAAATAATGCTAAATGCAAATAATAAAATTCAACTAACCATATAATTGTGAATAGAATAAATATGTTGTGTGGCCTTTAAAAGGGAGGAGAAAACACATCCTATATCTTTTGTTGTAGATGTCAAATGCGTGCGTCCAAATCTTTTGACACAAATTCATCTGGCATTTTGTAGAAGCCATAGCCAAGTGAGGCAAATGCCAACATGGACAGGTTGCGTGACATGCCCAAATCCTTTCAAGCTATGAACAAATGTGCGCAAAGTAAAACATAAAATACAACCCAGACTTCATTTAATGGGTTCACTTATAGGAGAAAAGGTTTGTTTGTTTTTAAAAACGAGAGCATGAAACCATGAAAACAATTCAAGACATTTAAAAAACAGCAGGTTAATAATTTCTCATATTGCTGGGCCTATGGAGTTGATGGTAATGTAATACATTAAAGTGTTTAAATTTAAGGAAATTCGGTTTACTTTTGCATGATGTATTGGGTCGCCACTGGATATCGATTGTAAAATCTGGGCCTTGATAGAAAACTTGATTCAACAACTTGCCTGATACAACAAGGCTTGTTATCTGGAATGATCAATTGGATTGGGGAGGGAGGTGTGTCTCAAACCAAGATAAAACACCTCTTCAGTTCATCTTACTCATTGTACATATTGGAAGAAAAAGGGAGGATTTGCCAGAGCTGACTTTAAAGGGAGGACAAATATAACAACCGGTCAAATATTGACCAGATTGAGTTGTATCTGAGGGAGAGGGTGCATTATTATGGCTGTGTTAAAATGATATAGCAAATTTTCTCTTTTTTAAACAACGTTTTTAAGTCAATTAATTATCGAAAGAAAACGTATTGCCTGACTTCTGCAAATTATTGCCTTACCTGCATGGTTTTACAATTTTAATACTGTTATTTGTCTCATATTTACTGTACAAAATGTGCATGTCATGGAGAAGTTATTTTTATCATAATCTGCTGACAACATCATATGAATATTCATATTCATCCCATTACTCATGAGACAAAACATGAAATAGGCTAGACCTCAAAATTTGGTACACGACAACCCCAACAAACTCATCATTTTGAGTGTAGAGGAACAAACTCATCCTGACAACACAAAAACAACAAAGTTACTAAAATTATTTCAAAATTAGCAAAAATTAAACAAACCACAATCAAACAATGCAATCATAATAATAATTTGTGCGCATGCTGACGAGCGTGAAAAGGTGCATAAAAATAACTCACCTACAACTACAATTACACTTGAAAAAAATCACAATATCGGAATGTAAAAGCTGTTGATAGACCTTAGCATTTAAAAAAAAAATGAAGTAAATATTTGTTTTTGCAGCATTATGTAGCTACTTGATACATTGCATTTTATTGTAATACTATGGAACCCTTAAGTGACATTTGTTTTTTAAAAACGCTGAGAGTTCCAAGCGTGCACAAGAAAATATTTGCATGTTTCGTAAGAACATTTGTGCACATGAGAAACACTCTTTCGCATACACAGAGTGAATTGGATAAGCGTATGTGTCACGAATTCTCTGTCTGGGTCCATGGACTTTTATTTTGATATTCTTTTGTCTCACTTTGCTTGTGTTCAGGTCCAGTGTGTTTAGGTCCTGTTTCCTTGGTTGCCATATTCATTCATTGTTTCATTGTCTAATTGATTTGTCTCACCTGGCCCTCATTGCCACTGTGTATTTATACCCTCAGTTAGCTTCTGTTCTTTGTCTTGTGTTAATGTTGCTACCTGAATGTCATCTTCGTTTGTTACTGGATTATCGCTGTTTGTTTCTTGGTTTCTATTAAATACTACTTAACTAATCTTCAAGCCTGATCATTCTGGATCAACAAGTCAGCAGGTGTGACATATATGAGCAAGCGAATGTTTTCTTACACACATACTGTAATGCCTATACGTTTCTCGTGCACAAAATGTTCCTGTAATGTTCTTTTTTGGATGACCAGGTGTTCATTTTTTTTCTCCAACAAATTGTCACTTTAGAGGCTCCGTAATAGGGACACTACTATGTCCTTCTTAAGGCTGGCCCACACTAAATCCATTATCAAGTTCAGTTGGGTACTCTCTATCACTTGGGTGTACCCCAGGGATCCATTTTGAGACTATTACTATTCACACTGTACATGCTATCCCTGGGATCTATTATGAGTAAATGTGGAGTGTCGTATCAGTAAACGCGTTTCCATTACCCTTCAAATTGCGCAAATAGAAATTGTGAATTGAAAACTGCAACGTTAAAAATGACTGCACAAAAAATGACGTTTTAGTCGCATAACATCGGTTAATGGAAACGCCGTCATTTCGCAATAGTTTTTTCGCAATAATTTGTCGACATTTAGAAAAAATCGCAAAAAAGTAGTGCGCAGGTCTGTAATGGAAATGTGCCTACTGTTGTGTCTGAATCATCATGCAAGATCTGCAGCAGATACGTTTAATGTATTAGTTAAAGGCTCAAGTATCTTGTCTCTATGTGTGTACTGACAGAGAAGCAGGCGATCTTGTAACTGAGCTTATGTAGTGCATCAAAGCAATTGAGTTTAAAATCTATTTAAGGTATTATGATCAGACACAGGAGTATTCAAACATCAGATCAGTGCATAGTGTGTTTAAGAGTGTTTGATGAACTGTATTACTCCGTTTAATGGATGTTTTCAAATGAAATTCAAATTGAGTTGAGAAAATGCAATGACAGTTACTCCATAAAATATTTTTTTTATGGATTATAAACCAAAAGCAAATTTAGTAAGTCCACAAGACACTAGTCTGTGAGCCATCTGGGAATGAAGGCGTCCAACATAATGAACTAATCAGGTCTCAATAATGTCAATGCCAAAATAATGCCAATTCCTTGAATCTCACCATGCCTGAGTGCTCTCCAATGCTTTTTGATGCAATTTGAATTTTACATTGAAGTATTTATTTTTAATGAATTGAATCAGAACTTGGTGAGTGTCCCCCAAATGCCCACTTGATTTGGCCTCAAAAATTGGTGAGAAAAGAACTGTAATTTTCCAAATACTCAACCTGATTCTCAGAGATTCTTGGAGGCTGTAGTAAAACACATTATGGATTCCAACGATTTGCAAACAAAGGGACGCCAACAACTTTAAATCTTCAAATGGACACCAGCAACTCAATGCCATTCAGACGTCTCTCAGAAAATACAATAAGCCACTCTGTGGGAACTTCTTTTGAAATGGTGCTTTAAAAACACAGATCCACTATATATTGAGGGTATGCTCGTGACAAGATAGATCTGTAGATAACATCTGTAGTGGATAAATCTCACAATTTTCATAAAACTGATAATATAATATAATAATTATAATCTAATAATATATACATAAAATCCAATGCTGGATTTTTCAGAACCTCTTCCTCGCGGCTTATTTTCTTATATGGAATAAGGATTCACATTTTTCCCTCCAAGTCTGTTCTCAAATGATAAGATCTGTAGAATTATTTTTGATGAAAATATACAGTATGTTCATTAGAGATTAAATGTTCGTTTTTCCTCCAAACTAAATCATATTTTACAGTCTCTCTACACTAAAACTTCAACTTCTGTAAACTATTACATTTCAATTTGAGGAGGCTGCAGATTTTCATATAATAAAAATGCCTGCCCTTTCAACACACTAAAATGAGCTTTATTTTGCCCTAGCCATTTGTTTTCAGTAATATTTTTTTATATCAACCATTCATGTGAAGTTTTTTGTCCGAGTGGAATGTTAGTTTGCAGAAGGGGTTCTTTTACTAGCCTGTTTTTATGGTAAGGTCATGAAAGTGATTAAACTAGAGATTTTCTGTACAGCTTCACAGCTGGGTCTGGGCAAAGCTTCAAATGTGTGTTGTTTTACTTGGCTGTACAATCAAACTGTGTTTGCTTTGTGCATATATGTTTGAATACTGATGTTACATGTATTTTTGTTTCGTGTACTTAGTGGCTTTTGAGGTAGAGCTTCTTAAATACTCAAACCCTCAGGTATTGAATGCATTAATCCCCTCAGGAGTTGGGCTCCAAAAATGTTTTTCATCATATTAACTGAAAGTGCTTGTGAAAACCTTGTTTGTTGTTGTATAAGCACCTTTGGAAATGATATCCACAAAGGATAATAATATTTATTTGATTTATTTGAATAAATGTGCAGTCAGTCTAGGGTCAATTCAAAGTATTTCTGAATTTAAATTGCTTTGATTGCAAAATTACAGCAACTGATATGAAAGTCCTTATTTCCCTCTGTCCACAAAAATGAGAGATTCTTGCGAGTGAATTGTTTCTTTTCTTCTTTTTTCCCCCTAAATAATTGGTGTGGGATTCCTTTTTCTCCACTGCAGCTAACCAGGGTGTTGGATGGGAAAACTTCCTGATGTTTGTGGGTTTGATTCAGGGTGAGTGATAGGCATGTCCAATGCCCAAACATGGCCTCTGCCAAGACCCTCATGAAATTCAGATAAGTAAATATGTCATTTTACATAAAAAATATTAATTTATCAGTTAGGAATAGATCAAGATACCAAAAAAACACTCAAAAAACACTGATGTATAACTCTGGGTACTGAATAAATTATATTCAGATTACTTGTCATTTTGTTGTTGTGCTTCTGTTTCTTGTATTCCCATTCAGGCTATGTTTACATGGAAAAGATCTGAAGAGAAAACGCAAAAGTGGCGTTGCGTTATCACTTTTTATTCTGCGTTTAGACGAGCGTTATGGGGGGGGGGATCTGCGTGCATATGGTGACGCAAAAGTGTGTGAAATTCGATGTAGTGTGCACTCCATGTGAAGCACTGAAAGTGAAAGAGACGCTGACACAGTTTTTCATGTTTAATACGGTAAAGCTGCTGCTTTAACCCTCGGTGCTCTTCGCGTGTCGCTCAAAAATGACAGAATTTTTTATAATTTTTTGTCAATGAAATGAATGCTATATTTTAGTTTGATAATGTTTTGTTATTTTCCTGTACTGGCGCAAACCTGTAACGTAAACGCGACGCCTTAACTGTCTAGCAGTCTTTCGCGTTTTTACCGGCAACGCGATGGTGGAGCGTTTTTAAGATTTCCACTCTGGAGGGTGGTTTCACTTTTTTGCGTTTTTAAGCCCCAAAAACGCCGTCACCGTGTAAACGAAAGGCACATCCGATAAAATATTTTTACGTTTTCACCCGCGAGCTTTCGTGTAAACAGGGCCTCAGTTTAGTCCTTGAGTACTCCCTAGTTAGTTGACATGGTTTCTGATTAGTTTTACTTTTCTCATCTAGTTTCCTTTGTTTGCCCTGTGTATTTAAAGCCCTGTTTTTCAGTTACTCTTTGCCAGTTTGTCTTTGTGTGGTATGCAATCTCCCAAATTTCTGTTATAAGGTCGATTTACACAACACTGTTTTCAACCAAAAACTGGAACATTTTTATGCGTTCTGGCTGTGCGTTTACACGACAACAGCGTTTTGGGGGCCTGAAAATGCAAACTTTTGAAAACAGGATTCAAAAGGATACTGTTATTGTCTCTGCGTAGACTACAAAAACATAAATTTTTGAAAAGGCGCGTGCTTGCGTGTTCAGTCCACGTAGTGGTTCTTTACAAAGTGACATCGCCAATTTCTGGCCCAGCATGCGTAATATAGCATTTTTAGTCGCTTGCACAAATACGTGTGAATGTAGATAATTTTTACAACGTTGCAGACGGAAAAAAAATTCTGTTTTTAGTACATCAATTTAGTGTAAACATACCCTAAATATTTAGCCTAGCCTGGGTACCAGCCCGAACCCCGCCCACAACATTTTTTGGTCGGGAAGTTCGGTCTGGACTCAATCCGTAATTAGTAATTAAAGTAAATTTTCAACAAAGATGACTGCAGCTGGAGGATTGAGATGTTTAGATTCCGCTATCGCGTCTGTTATAAAAGAAATCGACAGCGCATTAATTTTAAAAGACGAACAGAGAGCCGCAATCAAGGCATTTGTCGATCGGAAAGATGTGTTTGCCGTCCTTCCTACGGGATTCGACAAAAATTTTATTTATCAGCTGGCTCCGATGGTCGCTAAGAAGATGGGACGCAATGAAAACCAATGGAAGGGATGGGCTCACGATCTCTTTTCTCTGAAGCCTCAGATGAACACGCTTCTTCAGCCTGATCTAATCCTAAACGGAGAACTCGTTCGTATATACATACACCTTTTGCCTCATAATCAAAGCCCTATAGAGAGCCTAAGGTTGCGTCCCAATTCGCATACTATCCGTCCTAAATAGTATTCGAAAGAAGAATTAGTACGTCCCAAATCGTAGTATGTTGAAATAAGTGTTCCAAAGATACCCGGATGGTCTACTATTTCCGGTCAGAATCAAAAGTGCAGAGCGATGCGCACTCTAACGGCTAATATTGCCCATAACCCATCGCGCGTTGGGCGAGGATTCGGTTAGAACTACAAACACGAGTGAAAAGTGTTAAAAAAAAAACTACAGACATGGAGGACGTGCGAGTCCGGCGTTATGTAGAGAGGTTTAGATAAAGGGGTTTGAGTGATTAATTATCAGTAACCTGACGAAAATGTACTTATTCAATGTTGTCTACATTATATTGCATCTGCAGCAGCATTGTGAACTTTTGTAAAGACACGTTTAGCCATTAAAGGTGGGTTATGTAATTCTCTTTTTTGGCCATTTTTTCAAAATCACTTAAAATCCTATTCCTAACCCACTTACAGCCACTCAGTTAGAAGCACTGAAATAAAAATTAAGCAATTTAATCATCTGTGGAACGGGCAGGACTCGAAAAACTCCAGCCAATCATTTCCAAGACCACCTAGAATCATTGGACAGTAAGTGCGTCAATCAATCGGCCATGCCATCCCCCCCTCCCCCCATCCATGTCCATGTTCTTTGAATGGGTGGAGTCAAAGGAAAGAAGGTAGGACCATTTGAGTTGTGTATTTTCAAAATCTGCCAGCTGTTTTGCAAATCACATACCCCACCTTTAACTTTTAAATGCATCATTATATTCAAATTCCAAACACATGAGGAGAGTCTCCGCATGAAAGACCCGCGACTGGCAGATGAACGTGCTACTACATTTCTCTCCAAAACGGAAGGAAATTAAATTAGATTGAATGGAGGATTTTAACTGTGACAAGATGATTGACAGGGCAGTTTACAGTGACAGGATGCACGCGACAGATCTGTCCGTTAAAGATGACGAAGTAGTATGTCTCAAAGCTTGCCTACTTTTTTGCTACACACTCAAAAGTATATACTTTTTCTTCACAAAAAGAGTACATACTTTTAGGTCGTAGTATAAGTAGGCGAATTGGGACCCAGCCTAAGTCTCGCCCCTCCGCTTCCGGCTCATGGGACCTTATTTCGAAAAAAATATGTATGGTAGTCAATGGCGAGAGACAACTTATATTTTTATTCCATCCGAACTGTGCCCTGAAATACACATATGATGTTTGTCAATTTAAAAGATAATTATGAAAGTCAAGAAAGTCGCAGTTTGTCATAAAACAGAAGAGTAACATTTAGTTTTATGTGAAAATCACTCAATGAACTACATCTCTCGTCTCGCACTGTACGTCACCGACCGTTGCTCGTATGTGTGCAGTCTGGTACAAAACACTCAGGCATCACGGCGTTACGATTATAACGTAAGACTATAGAAAAAGTGACAGACGTTAGCTTCAGTAAAGTTAGCTTCATTCATTGAGCGAAAAGTTATGACGTCACATGTGCGCCTTTTGGGTTTGTAGTCTTTGTAATTATGTATTTTCACAGTCTTATACCTCAACAGTTTAACATCAAACTGCGACTTTCTTGACTTTAAAATGTATATTTTAAATTGACAAACATCATATGTGTAATTCAGGGCACAATTCAAACGAGATCAAAATATTTGTTGTCTCTCGCCATTGACTACCATACAATATTTTTCCGAAATAAGAATGGTTGTCAACCGGAAGGGGAGGGACTTAGGCTTTCTATGGAGCAGTATCAGACTCACATTCTGCCTAGAATATGAGTATGACGAAGTCAGACTACATTTAGCCTTTATAATTGAAAAATTTCCTCAAAGAAAACGCATAAAGTATTAAGTATGAGCCCACTTAACATCACATAATAAATGGTCCCTAGATTTTAAACAAGTATAGCTCTCAGACAGCAATATAGTGTCCACATCTGGTACATGTGGATTCCACACGGCCGGATCTGGGCCAACACTATGTTGCTGTCTAGGTTTTTAGGTAACACTTTACAATAAGGTCTAATTTGTTAACATTATAGTTAATGCATTAACTATCATAAACTAATAATGATGAGATATATATTTTATGTTATTCTGTATTTATCAACCTATGTTAATAAACAAAAATGTTGTTCATGTTCAAAGTGCAATGTTAACAGATACAACATTAATCTAAAAAAATGTGGCTGATTAGTAAATATTGAGTTTACCATTACCTTAAGATTTAAATAGGCTACTGTATAGAATACGTTCATGTTAACTAATTAACTTTTAACAAATTAAACCTTATTGTAAAGTGTTACTGGTTTTTCAATACTTGCAGTTGTTCAGTTGCAGTTGAATTGCAGTATTCAGAATGCACCTATTTTGTATTTAAGGTGTTAAAAGGGTTGTTATAAACGCCACAATTTACTATTGTAGTTTTGTACATTGGGCACACCAGAAACCACATGCTTGGTTTTCAAAAGAGGCCAAACGTAATATCTTCCAGCTCAGAAAGTAAAATAATAAATAATGGACTAGGTACATCAACATGAGCGAATTCCTCAACGGTGAGAAAGATTAGCTGCTAAAATTCCTGAAGTGGACAAAGACAATGTGTAAATAACGTCCTATTGTATCATAGGCTATCTATACACAAAATAAGCGACTATAAAGGGACCTATAGCCTACGAAGTGCGCTACTTTTAAAATCATAAAAAATGAGCTGTCATGTTTCAGAGCATTATCGCCCCTCTGAAACTATCCGCGCGCGCGCGCGTGCGCTCACCGCTGGGTGGTGTCAGCACGCGCTATAAATCTAGGTAGGCAACATTTGATCGGAACATTTAAAAAAAAAAAACGCACACCAGAGATTTTTCAGAGATGATGAGGATGATGTTCAGACTTGCTCTCTGCACTGAAATGGACTTGTTTTGGAAGACATTTTTTATTTAGAAACTCGGATAACCGCGCCTGACAACTTTTTCACACTAACTATAAGGACGCTGGTAAAATGGCAAAACTGTTTCCTGATGCTCTTTTGTTCATTTTGAGTTTGTTAAATATTTTCACCGTGGGTAAGTGCTATTCTGAACCGCTGTTCTCTGTCTGAGTTTTCCACAAGTATGCCTAAATTTATATGCATTTGTAAAATTCTTTACGGGTTTTAGTTTGAATATGTTTGTCCTCATCACTGGCTGTTATGTGGTGAATGATCTCAGGAAATCAGTACCACAAGACCTATATTTAAATTTAATTAAAATTAAACCGAAGTAACCAAATTAACGTTTATTTTAGGATGATTATGCTTTTTTTTGCATTGTGATATTATTTTAATGTAAATTATTCATGCTTTCTTTAAAATTAAAAAACGGCTCCTCAATAATGTAATGCAATAACAATAAGAATAGGCCTAGCCTACTAATATGGAAAACGTGTTGTTTTAAAACATTAAAACACATTAACATTAGTTAAGTAGGCTATATTAAGAGTAAACAATGAAAAATGCTTCTAAAGCATTTATTAAGCGTAGTTAATATTAATTTCAACATTTATACATTAGGCCTATTTAAATCAAAAGTTGCACTGTTAATGGACATGAACAAGAACAACTGTATTTTTATTAACTAATGTAATAATACTGGAACATGTATTGCTCATTGTTAGTTGATAGTTATTGCATTAACCAATGCTAATTTTTGCACCATGGTAGTATTTGTTGTTATGCTTTATATGGTTATTTTAAATAACAAGGTGACATAGTTACATTGTACTAACTCAAATAAGTACTAAGTAATATGAATTAACTACATGTTACTATAGAGTTATGGTTAGGGTTCGGTTTAGGGTTAGTTACTTGTAATTATGCCTAATTTACTGTTATTACTAGTACATGTAGTAGCGTGCAACTACATCACCTTAAAATGTTACCATATTTTATATGTTATAATCTAATGAGTCCTAAATAAGGCTAAATGTGTTACAATAATGTGTTATAATGTGTGTGTGTGTGTGTGTGTGTGTGTGTGTGTGTGTGTGTGTGTGTGTGTGTGTGTGTGTGTGTGCGCGCCATTATTGCTCAACAATAATAATGATGCAATATTGTTCAAATTAAAGGTGCATCATTGTCCCGGACAGGAGACCTGCACTCATTTCAAGACTTGTCTGATGATCCGAACAATATCTTACATCAGCGGACAGACGCAGAGCTAATTTCAGCTTCACACACCCACACAAGATCCAAGCGCTGCACTTGCTACTCCTTTAAGGACAGGGAATGTGTTTATTACTGTCACTTGGGCATCATCTGGATCAACACCCCACAGTGAGTACAGTTACAGTATCATCAGTGAAAGCACTGACATAATACAGATTATCTTTTGCCATTGATGATTGAAATGTCTACATAAGTGCCACAAAAAAATTGTATTTCACTAAATCTTATACAGTATATTAATTGATATTTTGATAATCAATTGCTCAATTTTTATTTTTACCTTAGCTCATTAGTCTCTTTCAAACAAAACCAATGAATGCTGTACACTGTGCAAACGTGTTATCAGCATATTAGGTTAGAATATTCACACACACACACACACACACACACACACACACACACACACACACACACACACACACACACACACACACACACACACACAAAATTATCTGAACATTCTGCAGAAACACACATTCACTCCCCTGAATGAAGTATTATTGGGTATCTCAACAAAATCAACCCCTGGTAATAATACATTGTAATGCCTGAGATTAAGTCAAGTATTCTCAGTCATGCTGAAGAATCCATTTTGCAAGTCTTGTTTTGTTCAGGCCTGTAGCTTGATGAATGATCAACCCAGTGACCTTTATGTTCAGGAGCACTGAACTACTTAAAAGTAATAACTGGATATGGCTGGTCTTTCTTTGATCTTATTAATTCTATTGGACCAATACAATCATAGAACAATGACTATTGTAATTCAGCTTGGGTTATTAAGGTTTGAGGATAAAAACATGTATACATTATTATTATTATTATGATTACAACTCCCTGAAATGATATATTTCATTAAGCTGCTAAAATATACTTTTTTAAAACGATAATATTTTATAAACGATAAAAAGCCCTATTTTTTACTAATTATATTAACTATATATTTACTAAATAGGCCTATATTATATTATATTATATTATATTATATTATATTATATTATATACAATTCAACCATGACTTAAAATAATTTTAGTATTTTGATAAATATTTAGTTGAACCTGTCTGACAAGACTGGAGGAGTGTCATAGACTTAATAATGTTTACAATTTGAAATTTTGAATATACATAGAGGTCTAAAATAAATGTCTAGTTCTCTGCAATACTTACCGTATGCACATTTTGATGTGACTGTGTTTCCATGGTGACGGCCACTGTCCATGGTGCTGATGTCCATGGTGCTCAAAAATTTAAGTTTGAATAACATTACTTTTTGACAGCCAGCACAAACTGTATATGTAATTCAAAATAAACCCTGTTTCTGTGCCCGCTTGGCTTTATCGTGGCCAGAATACCAAAATAGCTAAAAGGATTAAAAAAGGAGTCATATACAACACTTAATACTCTCTATTTAAAGGGGTGGTTGATTATGATTTCACTTTTCTAACTTAGCTGTTTGAGCATAAACAACATCTGCAAAGTTACAATGCTCAAAGTTCAAGGCAAAGGGATATTTTATTTGACAGAAATCGCTTTTTAAGGACTACAACAAACGGCTGGTAGGGACTACATGACATTCCTCCAGGGTTAGTGAGATCACCAACCCTTTGGAATTTACATAAACCCCTCCCCCAGAACACGATTTATAGATTATCAAGACAGAATATGCTAATCAATGACTAGAAGATATCTTAAGACACATAAGCTACATAAATTCATCAACTACCATTCAGAAATGTCATACTGTATTGTACATGTTGTCACTTCTTCTTCAGTCTCTCCATCTTTCTGACTTCGGTTTGAACATAAAAGGCTAAAAGTGTTTGAAATTTTCAGTGCGTGTGTGTGTGAGGTCAAATGACACAACCTCTTGAAGCTCCACCCCTGTGCTGGGAACAGCAGCTCATTTGCATTTAAAGGGACAGGCACAAAACAGTGCGTTTTTGCTCACCCTCAAAAAGTGACAACTTTAACATGCTATATAAACATATCTGTGGGTATTTTGAGCTAAAACTTCACATACACACTCTGGGGACATCAGAGACTTATTTTACATCTTGTGAAAAGGGCATTATAACATCCCTTTAATATTATTTCATAGACGGCAAACACATGATTAAACCATACTGTTAAAATAGATATAAATTTCATGCATTCGGTGGTGTGCTAGTTTACATATGACGGCTTGCAGTCAAGAATGAGTTATCGCTACAGTTGTTAGCCAGATACAAGAGGGATCGCCACAGGACTTTTAGTACAGTGATAATGTTGAACTATTCGAGGCCCATCACTCACCATGAATGTTGACAGGCAGTCCTTCAGGAATCTGCTCGGACCCCTGGCTCCAGACTGAAACCAAATGGTCAACATGAGAACAAACACTTCTGACGTGAGATGAGAAGCATGCGTTCAGAAAGAGAGCACTAAAGAGAGTGGCTGGAGATCAGAGAGAAGCTCATCTAAAGTGCATGGAAGCTTTCCCAGATGAGGCTGCAGAAAGATTTCTGGCCGTTGTTCCAACTCATCATCTCCATCACTAGAGGCAGTCTCTTAAGGTTCATCTCCAACAATGTGATTCCGGCTTAGTTGTGATTGAGTGCAACAGGTTTCTTTTCTTTTAGTTTCTTTTAGTGCTTGTACAAAAATATTGGTTACAAGGTAGCGTGTGACGTCAGAAACACCAGCGATTTCAAACCACGTTTTTTGAGACTCTCTTTGGTTCACTGCAGTTTTAATACTCAGCAATGGTGTGTGCTTATGAATTTGCACATAGTTTGTCTTAAATCATATTAAAAACACCACATAGACATATAAACAACATTAAAAACTTGATTTTCACCACAGGGGGATGACAGGAATAAATTACATTTTAAAATATATTAAAAACTTATTTTAAATATAATTATATAAATCAAAAATTTCACAGTATTACTGTTTTTACTGTATTTTTTGACCAAATAAATGGTGAACATCAGAGACTTGAACTTTTGAATGCTATGTTCTCTTGAAACTTGTTTGGTCAAAGCACCATTAGTGTTTTTTGAGTTTATCACAGGCTGTGAAAACCATGTAAATATTGGCACAATCACAGATGCTATGTGACTGGACAGTGTGTGTTATGCCAGGGTGGATGAACTCAGCCCAACTTGTGCCATGTGCGGTGGGATTTATATTTTAATAATCCCTTTGGCGTGATTGTTTATGTCCTGGCTCGACTTTTATGGCTATGTTCTCTGTAGCATTTATATATATCAAAACTACATTTCAACTCGATTTACCAGCCTGCCCGTTGTCTCAAAACCAATGCCATACCTCTTCAGCTTCAGTCCAACTGAGTGAGACTATTCTGAATCTTTGTTGTCAAGGTTTCTTATTGGACAAAGAAAAAAGCTTTTATTTTGTGTTAGAGCAAAAATAATAATAAAAACTGAAGGGAAATTAAAGCATTACATGTGCAACAAACTGAACAGAGAGGTCATGTACACACTGGAAAGCATTAGGACCACATTTAAATGCGCTACAGAATCCCCAAATTCATTCCAGAGTCACTCTGAAAGTTGTTATTGTTGGTATTGTTGGCATGGTGATTTCCTAAGCAACGTTTATTTTGATAGGCCAATACACATTCTACTAACTGTAAGTAACTTTGCAAGTACATAACTATTAGTCATTTAAGCATCAGTAGACTGTCTGTTTAATATCGGCTAACACTTTATTTTGATGGTTCCCCAACAGACCATAATACTGACCATAAGTAACTTTGCAATTACATGTCAACTAACATGAACCCATAACACCTAACCCTGACCTAACTGCTACTACAGTCTACTAATACTGTAATGAGAGTTGACATGTTGCAAAGTTACTTATAGTAGTAGAATGTCTAAAGCGGACCATCGAAATAAAGACTAACCCAGCGTTTGACATCTAGTGGCAGTAGACAAGAAATATGGAAAGCGAAACATGTTTTATTGGCTATAAGCTATATATTTGACCAATATTATTCTTTAATTTTGTCATTTTAGAACCAAATCACAGTAGAAAGAAAAATATATGATCAATAAGTCATGAAAACGTGTTTTTTTACATTAACTCATCCAAAAAAATTAAGCAATTTCAACTTTTTAATGTTATGAGATTCAACTCAATGTTTTTTGTCAGTTTCATATAATTTAAGTTGAAATGACTTGCACAGCCTATTTGATTATACTTAAAAATGTAACTTGAGAACAGAAGTGGAGTTGAAATAGGTGGAAATGATTAATAGTGTGCAAAGAAACACTAACTGTTGTTAATGTGTAGTTGTTTGATGAAAACATTTGATCCTAGGAAATGAAATGATATATAGTAAAATGTAAGATGTGTGTTCTGTTGTGGTGTCTGCAGGCGCACAGTCCCGTACGGCATGTCCAGTTACCGCAGCCCTCAGCGGTTGAGACGCTCCAGCGGGACGGCAGCGGTGGGGCTTCATCGCTGCACATGTGCTGACCACAGTGATGCCCAGTGCAAACACTTCTGTGATGCAAGGTACACACAACGAATAATGACAGTAATATTGTCAAATGTGAAAATAACTTTTATACTACATTTTAAAACGTAATTTATTTCTGTCTTCAGTGTCACACAATCCTTCAGAAATCATTCTAATATGAAGATTTACTGCTCAAAAAACATTTATTATTATTATTATTATCAATCTTGTGTGCTGTTTAAACCTTTTGTGGGAAAACGTGATACACTAATATTCTTAAGTTTGGGGTATGTAAGATTAACAACATAATACTTTTATTCAGCAAGGACACATTGATTAAAAAAGTGACAGTAACGTGACATTCATAAAACAAAATCATTCTAAACTTCTGATGTCACACAGATAAATACAATGGCGATGACCACTCACATTTACACATCAACGATGCTTTACATAAAGTCTTTTTTTAACTCAGTAGAAAAAAAATCTAATTCATAATCATTCAATTAAATAAATTGCATATAAAAAAAACAGAAAAAAATAAATTGATAAATTCTCAGATTCTAAAGATAAATGTCTGATTCCATTATTATGCAGTGTGTGATACTTTACGCTTCTGTTTTGAATTCTAAAGAACACAGAATGTTCCAGACAGAAGATTGCGAGGACGTACACTTGGGTAAAACCGCTGGCTTCTCGTCCCATCACGAGCCTCTGACATCAGGACTAATGATCAGCATCAAACCGGGCACCTAACTTGGTACAGGCTTTGGATTTTTACAGATGTGGAGCAAAACGTACCCTGCATTCCTCTACGTGTTATATTTCCTGGAACACCCTTCACTCATCTGGTCCACGGTAACAAGCGCATTCTTTAGAAAACTCTTTGCAGATTTCGGAAGCATGTCTGTGTGGCACCCACATGTTTGCTTCACATTATGTCCACTTGTTTTAGTTTGACTTTACATCTACATTTAATGCAAATATTCAGTGGACATCCTTTGGGAATTTGGGAGCCTTGTAGTATCTGTAACCTGACACTCTACATTATCTCCACTTTGTGGGCATATTTTCAGAGAGGGATTGAAGTGGGTCTTGAATTTTTATGTGTACTGGGCTCCTTCACTTTCCCCGATAGCGCAAAATGAAACACTTAACATTGTTATCGTGGATGAACTCAACTCTAAGTCTCCTGGGAGAAAGATTAACTGCCACAATTTCTAACCTCTAGATAATATCCTTTACATTTTTGCTCTTTTAAGGAAAATGCATCCCGTCTCCACAACAACTTCTGACATTTTATATTCCACAGATGTCTTTGAGATCAAATACTGAAAGCTGAATATTATACTAAATGGTCTAATAATCAAATACTATACTGAACTATTACCTGAGAGTTTCATTTATTTATTTTTAAGTGCATAAACGCTTTATTCATAAAATCATTTAACCCTCTGCTATTGTTCATTTAGGAGTCACACTTGTGTTGTACGCAGTCAAATGTGACCGAACAGCTGAAATGTAACATATTTTTGTTCAATAGTATTTTTTCTTTTGTATTTTGAGAGGATTTTATGTTACTAATTAATCTTTATGCAATAATTATGATAATTTCCCCCCCCATTGAAAATAATAAATAAAAAAAATCCCCTAATTGTTTTACAATAATTTTTCAATTAAAGCTGTGTTTCATGTTTAAATAGATACAAGGCCTTTAAAATCCACTTTTCTCTAATATTGTGGGAGTAAAAAACAACATATTTAATGCCAAGGTGTAACCACTATATTATTATATAGCTCTGCTCTATATAAAAAGGCTTGTACATTAGTTGTTTTTAGAAATTAATACTTCCTTTTATTAGGTTGTGGATTTAAATATGTATTTAGACCTTCTCAAAGACTATACTTCTTGTCAAGATTTTGATATTTTCTGTTTGAAATGTTGATTTGAAGTGTCAGTTTTTCCATTAATTTTAGTCTCTTTTGCACTTTTGCTATTTTTGAGTGTCACCCCTTCACTGCTGCATACGTTTTTTCTGCATTGTGGCTGATTTATAGATTGTACCCCCAAACAATAGTTCTCCTTTTTCATATTTTACTTTTTTTTTAAACTTCTTCTTTTACAACCATTTAGCTTTTTTGAATCAATTTTTGTGGTCACATAGCAACTGCCGCAAGATTCACTGATTTTCGTCTCATTCCGATAAAGTAGTGATTTTTAATAATTCACAACGTTTTATTTTTCAACAACAGAGGGTTAAGGATACTTGCGTTCAACACCTGTTAATGGCTTATTAGCTAAATTTGTATATAGTTTCACTACTATACTACTACTCACTGTATTTGTTAAAGCTTTTAATTATTAAATTGTCATTTTAGACCGATATTAATGACAAGCTTGATTTTTTTATGAATCACTAGGGGTGTAACAATATATCGTGTGACAATATATCGCAATACAAAACTGCAGCAATATCATGGATAGTGACAATATGTATTGTGTATAGTAAAAATTACTGTGAGAAAAAATTAAAGTTTCCAGAGTTTTAGTGTCAGGCCTACATTAAACTACTATATATAATGTTCAATGTATAATAATGCAACGGGGGAATATGTGTAAAAAGTGGCCTACGTTATTTTAAATATATCTAGTCAGTGACAGAGTCCAAGCATATTCGTCTAAAATAATTCTGTATTTTCAGCTTCAGAATCACAAATATTTTTATTCTGGTGTCACCACAGGAGTATTGCAATAATATCGTATCGTGATATGTATCGAATCGTGACATGAGGGCATCGTTACACCCCTATGAATCTTTAAACTTGCCTTTAAACAGTTCTGATCGTCCTTAACCACTGTTTCACTTTTAAACTAACTGCAAGTTCCTTCGGTCAGTTTTCCTGTAGGATTGGTAAATTGGCAACTCATTGGAAAAGCACTTGTAAAACGACGAGTAAACCATCATTTTTGAGTTTTACCAGTGCTTGAAATATTATTTTAGCTACTTTGTTTCAAAACCTGTTATAAAAAAAAAATATCAAGAATTTTACAGTACATTATATCTGTAATCTATTGAAGATTATTTCTGCCACAGAATAAAAATAGAAAAGGTAATTGTGACTTTTATCTCACAATTCTGACTTGTGAGATATTAACTTGCAATTGTTAGGAACAAATCTGATTTATTAAAAAGTCGCAAATTAAGTTTTTTAATTGTGAATTCATACCCCACAATTCTGACTTATTAATCTCGCAATTCCACGTTTATATTTCACAATTCTTAAAAAATGGTCCAAACTGCGAGATGTAAACAGAATTGCGAGATTAAAATTCTCAATTACCTTTTTAATTATTGTATTGCGCGGCAGAAACAAGCTTCCTTAATAAATTGTACTGCGATAGTGTTTTCTTAAACATAATTGTAAATGAAAATATTATGTAGATATAAATGCTCTAAAATACAAGCAAGATACAGTCTTTTCACATGATACCATTTTTTTTAATTTAACAGGTTGTGTATATTATTTGATGATCATTCATTCTATAAAATGTATATGCCATTTTTAATTTAAAATTGTATTTATTTGCAGTATGTTTCTGCACTGGCCTGTTCATCAGATTTCTTTTCAAATATTAACTGGTAATTTCACCTGCCCCTTTTCAATGTTTTTTTTTCTGTGCCAGTTTGTAAAGACTTATGTACATAGTTTTTAGACAATTGGGCTTTCTGATATAAAACTTTCCAGCATGTCCATCTGCTCGTCTTGAGGCTGGGGTTTTGGTTTAAGCAGTGGAAAGTGTGTGCTTTGCATTATTCATACAATTCTTATCAGAGACCCACTGTCAGTGATGGAGGCCCCATAGACGTTTTTACAACACAATACAAACCCGAAATGTTTCAACAACTGTAATTGTTCGAGATGTTGGATGAAATATACTTTTGCCTGAAAAATTGTACTTGTAGATGGTATTCTGTATTTCAATGACATTCCATTCATGAACAAAAACATCTGATTTTGTAAGATGTGGCATCTTGCAACATTTAATCTTTGAATATTACATAGTTCTTTGAGGCCAGCTACGAAAGTGGCTTTAATAAGTTAAAGGGATATTCTGGATTAAATATAAATTCTGACAGCCTCTATGGGGCTGTATAAATCGATTAATCATGATCATGTTTTCACAATATATGTGTGTATATTGTCTGTGTGTGTACATATATGTATAAACATACAAAATAACAACAAAATATCTGAGTTACTTTTTCAAATAAGCAACGCAAGTTCCTATGTTTTCCCATGTATTGACTGACAGCTCTCCTGTCCCTATGTTGATTTCTTTGATGAATATTAGGTTTAAAAGGAAACCATTTTGCGTCCTTGCTGAATAAAAATATGAATTTAAAAGAAAGAAAAACTCCAAACCTTTAAAGGTTGTGTTTAAATAAAGCCAGTGCTATTATTTTGTAATATGTCTTGCAACTGTATATGTATTAAAATAGATGAATCAGTAAATCTGGTCAAACACACCTGTTTAGTTTCTGAAAACCTGGATCAAAAATCCAGTTCTAATATCATAACTGAGAAAACATTTCAAACCTGTAGTCTTTTGCATACTCATCAACTAACATAACGACTCTAGGTTTCACTTATATAGGGACTTGACTATAATGTATTGATTATTTCAACAGAGCTCAATCACAGTCCTTTTTCAGGTGCATGTACTTAATACAGTCCCAGCATGCCTCTTGTTTTCATGCATGCTCCGGTGCACAAGTGGAGCGTTTTAAAAAACAAGGGCATGGTAATTGCTTTTAGGCATAAAGGGAATTTTTGATCCTCTTGTGGCAATCTTTCACAGACAATTAAGCATGTTGTCTTGATGATCGACAGCCTCTGCGGCGGGAGCTATCAGAAGCAGCTGACAGGAGCAATTTTATAACACGTCTCCGGTCCTCAGATGCATGATGCAAGCTTTTGAATGATAGATAATCTTGTCTAATGGGACATTCTTAGACAACTAAATACAATATATGATGTTGAGGTGTATTAGAAGGAGAGATTATAGATCCATGATCTATATACACTGCTGTGTTAATGGTGTGAACAGTAAGTGTTTACTGTGAGAGTGCTGTTGACTGAGAAATTGTAGTGTGATGACAGAAATTACTGCTCCCCCTGATCATCGAACTTCAGTATGTGATGTATTTCTGTGTGAAATAGGGTTTTTATCCATACTAAAATGGAGCCAAGTGTTCGGAGCAAGATTCATGTATGAAAGATTATGAAAACAACTTTTCTTTGTAATGCTGTGCACTGATAAATTGTTCAAAATGATCATGTTTTAAGCGGGGTTGTGCGCCATTCAGAATTGATTTGAGAATTTCTCAAAATGAATTGAGGTAGCAAACAAGATAGAAAACGTCACTTCAAATGTTAATTAAAATTCATTTTAAAAAGATATGAAAGAAGCTAAGTTTTACTTAGAAAAGCGAAGTATGTCAGGGGTAAGACTTTAAACATTGGCTTGAACATAAAGTTATTGACAGAGATATTTATATTTTGGGTTTTTGTGCTCTGTATGATTTTAAAACCAATGTCTTTTGCTGCTGACCTTTGATGATCCAATCCAATTTTGGGATTTTGCAGAGTGTTATTCTTCTGCAATCCAGAATGGCATTTATTTTTGCATTTGTACTTATGGTGTGAAAAGGCCTGTACATTAGCCAAAAACAGAACTTTAGTTGTTGTTATTAAAAAAACAAACCAGCAAGCCCCACCCGGGGTGAGAAAAAGTAACACAAGAGTAACGTAACACTTTACTTTCCATTACTTGCTGACCCCACACTTTTAAACGGTACAGTAACTAGAGTTGTGAGATGTGGCCAATTCAATTCAAATTCAAACTCATGAATCGAAAGTGAGCCAGTCGTTCAATTATTACATTTGCCAAATAACCCTGCATTAAGAACTCAGCAAAAATATATGTTTTGATTTTTTTTGGTCAGATTGGTCCCCATTTTGGGAAACACTCTGCATCTGTTAACTCTTAAATAATGTATAATCCGCAGTCAAGTCATGTTTGCTTGTGATGTCTTTATGTGCCAAATGCGCCCATTGACTGATTGCCAAATTAATCTTTTATAGGTCAACTGTGCATTATTCAAAAAAAAAAAAAAATCAAACAATGAATAGTTTGTATACTGTGATATAAACTCATAAGACCCGTTGAAAGGTTCTGCTTATCAGTTCTTTTTGATTATTAGTTGGCAAGTGTTTGGACGGCTGTCTCAAGGAGAGAGGCTGGCTCCAAACCTGAAGATGTCCATTCCAACCACTAAGGCAGTGAGTCCAACTGCATTACGTTTGGTTAGAGGCTTCTGACCACATACCAGAGTCTGGAGCCATGTCTTAGCATTTGATAACACTTTAGTCTTAATGGAAAAATCTGTCACAGCTTTTCATAGGAGCATTTCGAGGTTGATTCAATATTCCTAAGCTATAAATTGTTCCTTTCTGAGCTCTAGATGACATGCAGGTTGTTTTCCCCCACATTTTTCCTGACCAGAACCACAACCTCAAACCTGGACAGGACAGCATAAGAAGTTCATCCCAACAGGGATCTTTCCCTATTTGGGGCTGAGCTGTCAGGATAAAGACTGCACGCCATATCCAGGCCGTAACGCTACTGTCCCAGTCAGAGGCAATTACCCTCCGCGCCAACATTCCTCTTACAATCCAACAATGCTTAGAGAAGCTCTGGGTTGAGGACTCTGGACCAGCGCCACAGAACACGTAGGTTTTTCACCACACTTTGTGTTTGCTTCTCACATCTCCCAAGGAGAGATGAAGGATAAAAACGTACTTGCCCAGGCAGTCGGCATGGTTGGATTCATACAGGTAATCCTTTCTCTATGTGTAAAGGATTCTGCTGATCCATGGATGAAGTACATTTCATCCCCTGAGATTTACTTTGCTTTTGAAGAGATGGCAGATTGGTTTTTATAGATAATTGTCCATTTGGAGAAGGAGCGTTTTGATGTCAGATTTTATGAACTGAGAGGTCGAATCACACAGCTGCAGAACATTATCATGCTACTGCGGTCAACATGTCCTGTCTTGGTCAACTCACTTATCAATCACTTGCACACTCACTCAAGGTCAGTGCCCACCAAAGTCAAGCGTCGTTTGACCAAACACAAATAATGGACTTGGGATGTTGTGCTTGTTGCTGGACAGTTGCTGGACCCCATTGACTTCCATAGTATCTTTTTTTCCTACTATGGAAGTCAATGGGGTCCAGCAACTGTCTGGTGCAGAGATGTCTCAAATAGCATGCAGAGAAAAGTCCAAATTAAAAAATTCCCCATCGTAAGTGCACATTGATGGCCTAAGACACGAAACAACCAGTTTGTGTGATAAAACGAACAGTATTTATATTGTTTTTATCTCTTTTACACAACCACGTCCAAGTTATCAGTTTACTTAGTCTGCGCAAGCGCCGTATAGCGCTCCGGAAGTGGTCTCTCGCTCGTGTACGTCACTCATTGTTTACACAGAGATTTCGGCAGTGTTACCTTTCACTGTGAAGAGCTAAACTTATTTAGACGTGCAAGAAATCGCAATGGAAGACGATTTTGAAAAATCAACAGACAACGTTGATGAACACGCGCAAGAGAGCACTTCCGGAGCATTCCGGCGCTTGCGCAAACTAAGTAAACAGATCACTTGGACGTGGTTGTGTAAAAGAGATAAAAACGATATAAATACTGTTCGTTTTATCACACAAACCGCTTGTTTCGTGTCTTAGGCCATCAATGTGCACTTACGATGGGGAATTGTTTAATTTGGACTTTTCTCTGCATGCTTTTGGAGACAGTACCTACATACCTGCATTATATGACTGACAGACAAGAACGGTTTGACCTAAAAATATCAAAATTGAAACTACTGCGGAGACAAAGACACCTACATCTTGGATGCACTTCAGGTAAGCTAAAACATACCAAAATTTAATTTCAAAGTGAATTATCCCTTTAATGTCCACATGTTTACACCGCTGTCTATACACAGGATTTTTTGCTAAGGCTATGGCACCCTGATTGTCTTCATAGACTGGATTCATATTTCAAACCATCAATGTTTTCTAGCAATTGCTGTAGGTGTAAACACTCCTCTACAGTCGCAGCCAATGCCTTAAACTCAGCCTCCCTGGTGGACAGTGCAACAGTAGGTTGCCTTTTGGTCTTCCATGGGACCAATGGACCATTTTTGTTTAGGCTAAAGCAGTAACCAATAATATTTCATCTATCAGTTACATCAGCTGCCCAATTCACATCGCTGTATGCATGCATCAAATTCTCATTTGCACCTTTTCTGTAGCACAGTTCTTTGACTTGTGTCCCTTTCAAATATCTCAAAACATGTTTGATAGTATTCAACTGTTCTGTGGTTGGCCTATTAAAATACTGTGACAGTTTACTTACTAAAAAAGTTAGGTATGGCCTTGTACATGTTGCCAGGTAAATTAAGCTACCTACTTTCTCCCTGTATTTTCTGACATCACTCATTTCCTCAGCACCATCATCAGTGTAATTTTGTTTTTGTTCGCAGGGAGCAGCTCTGGACTTACAATTTTCCATGTCAAATCTCTCAAGTATTTTCTCAATATACCCCTGTTGTGACATTTTAACACAATCAAAATCTTGCTCATAATCAATACCAAGAAAATGTGTCAATTCTAAATTTTTAATTCTAAATGTGTCTTCTAAATTACAAAATTTAGAAGTCCTTCATTCTAAATTTTGCACTGAGGATCTCTTTCACACCATCAAGTACATTCATATTGTTGGCTGCAATAATCAAGTCATCAACCCATATGATTATGAAAACTTTCTCAGTTTCTGTAACCTTTGTGTAAACACAATGATCAGCTGGATTTTGAACAAACTTGATTTCACATAAATACTCATGCAACATTCTGTTCCAGTTCCTGCCCGACTGTTTAAGTCCATACAGTGATTTTTCCAATTTATACACCAGTTTTGTATTACCTTGAGGTTTTACCTCGTAACCCTCTGTCGCACTCTATTGGCGCATGTAAATATGCTGTCTTCACATCCATCTGATGAACAATCAAATCTTTGTATTTGTCTGTTCCATCATTATTCTTCTTGATTGCATATACCCATTTACCCCCCACTAATTCTTTACCTTCAGGTAGATTGGTCAGGGTAAAAGTTACACTTTCCTCTAATGATTTCATCTCTTCACCCATAGCCTTAACCCACTCATCTGCATTCACTGGTGTCACAGCTTCTTTGTATGTTTGGGGTATATTGCATACAAGTCTGTAACAATAATCAATGTCAGCTACAGTACATCAGCTGCAAAACCACAAACATAATCACTTAAATAACCTGGCTTTTTTCTCCTCTGTTCAGGTTCACCTTCATCTATTTGTGTTTGGTTCCTGCACACTTCTGGCTCTTTTACGGTGACCTGTTCCTGAGAACTTTGCAGATTAACTTCGGGGCCTTTTCCCGATTCTCTAGGATTATTCATGACCCCAAAATCATCATAATCGCCATCAATCGGTATCACGTCTGCCTCAGTTATCATTTTGGGTACAAATTCAACTAGTCTGCGTTTCTGTATTTTCTTGCTATCTGGATAGTAGATGTATGCTGGACTATTCTTGTCATATCCTACAAAAATGCCTTTCTCACACCTTGAGTCCAGCTTTCCTTTGTCGTGTTGGTAAGCGTAACATGCTAACCCAAACTTCTGCATCCTAGAAATGTTCGGTTGCCTGCCTGTTAACATGAAGTAAGCTGTCTGTTTAGTGCGGTTGTTGAAACACCTGTTTCTCACTACAGCAGCTGTCTGGACTGCATAGGTCCACAGTATCTTTGGTAACCCGCTTTCTATTAACATGCTCCTAGCCATGTCGAATAAGGTTCTCCAGTTTCGTTCAGCAGTGCCGTTTTGGTGTGGAGAGTATGGTGCAGAGGTCTCATGTCTAATACCATTTATACTCCACAATGCCTGGTACTCCCTTCCTGTGAACTCTGTCCCATTGTCAGACCTGATGCATTTAACTTTCCCATATGGAGCCATATCTGCGAGGGATTTTTCTGTGGCGGTCATTGTGTCACTCTTGTTTCTCAAAAAATCCCCATATCCCCATAATTGCAATGACCTAATATCTCATGCCATGTCTGCAAATAATTTTTTTTTTTTACATTGGTCAACACATTCGTTGTCTATTGTGTGCAAATAGTAAAGTTTGTTGTGCACGTGTATGGGGAATTCAGTACCGTCTTTATGTAGCAGAACGTTCTTCCCTTCTCTGAAGATCACCGTTGCTCCGTTCGAGGTGGCTGCCTTCACAGAGAAGATGTCCTGTGGATATGTTGGGATGTACAGCGCGTTTCTTAGTGTTGTTTTGAAACGTCGTCCTTTGCTGTCCACCAAATATACTACTGCGTCCCCTCTGTGCTTGGCGACTCCGTTGCACCTTGTGCCATCAGCTAATTCCACGCAGTGTGTGTCAGCCTGGAAACTGCTGTCAAACCTCTGGAACTTTGCGATGTCTGTGATGATGTGTGAAGTTGCACCTGCATCCACCATTAGGCCTCATCTCTTATCCTCATGCCTCCACATCTCAGCGTCGCTTGCCCGAAAAACATACTCCTTGTCGCCCGTCTCCTTGGACACTTTCCTTGCGTTATCCCGCTGCTTTCTCCGCCTGCAGTTTGTATCGCGGTGAGTGGTACTTTTGCATTGATTGCACGCACCACTGTTTACGCTGGCATGTCCTTGCTTTATGGCCTTTTGTGCCACACCTGTATCAGACAATGTCTTCACTTACAGCACAGTCAGAAAAAGTGGATTTCATTCCAAGCTGCGCTCTTGCTTTCATTACATTGTCCCCGGACGCAGTGCGCATATTTTCAATGTCCTCATAACTTCGAAGCTTTGTTTTAAATTCGGCAAAAGTCATTTTTTGCCAGCATAATATCCGCGCAAAATCTCCAGCGCCGCACGTCCGTCGTATGCTGCTTCTCTCATGACTAGCGACAGACTTTTGTCATCCAGGAACTGTATCAGCTCTGCCTAGGCTTTGCCGTTTTCCGCCGTGTCTTTCTCATCTTCGTCAGAAGGCTCATTTAAAATGGTCTCTTTCAGTCCCTGCAGACAAAGGTGACCCAAAAATGTAATCTCCCATAACTCATAATTCTTCTCATCTCCGTCGAAGACTAGTCTTGACCAGTCTTGCCCAGCGGCTTGTTGTTGTTACCGCTGCCTTTTCCCTCCTACTCATGTCAGCAGGTCTCTTAAAGGGGTCATGACATGAGAAACCAAATTTGCCTTGATCTATTGGTATATAAGAGGTCTTTGTACCATTAAAACGTCCTGCAAGTTTCATAGCTTAAGACATCCTCCCCATTATAAACGAATCATTTATTTAATCAAGCTCTAAATACAGCTCGTTCTGGATCCATGGTAAGAAGTGACGTCACGGTACGAAGTGACGTACCAGCGTTTGCATAATGACCGCCTCCAGCACAAGACAACTACGCTTTAAGCGCAAGGCAACTACGCTCATTTCGTATCATTGTCGCGCCCGCGCGCTGCGTGCCTCACAAGTGTTCAGTCGACGGACAGCGAGTGGGTCTGTGTACAGGGAAATTACGATGCCACGCAGATGTGCTGTTCCTGGCTGTGGACAAACAACATCTTTGAATACGCTGCGAAGGATCCAGTCGTCAGGGAAAAATGGATGCACTTTATTTTTTGCGGACGTCTCAGTCACGGCAGTGTTAGTTTAAGCGTTTGTTCTATACATTTGAAGGATGACTGTTTTGAGCTTTGCCAGAAAACTGTTGCTCAAAGATAAGTCCGTGCCGACTATTCTGGGCTCAACATCGACGACGCAAACTGTAAGTAATGTATTTAAAACTTTAAACTACTTTTTAAATACGCTGAAACATCCAGTCGTCAGGGAAAAATGGATGCACTTTATTTTTTGCGGACGTCCCAGTCACGGCAGTGTTAGTTTAAGCGTTTGTTCTATACATTTAAGGATGACTGTTTTGAGGAAAAAATCCCAATATGATGCTTGGCTTTGCCAGAAAACTGTTGCTCAAAGATAAGTCCGTGCCGACTATTCTGGGCTCAACAACGACGACGCAAACTTACTTTTTACCATGGCTAATATAAACACATTTGTATAAGAGAATCTTGAAAATATGTCGCCTTTCTAGTAGGCCTAAGTTACATGTGATAGAAAATTAAAAATGTTCCCTTTATCAATGCTGCATCTTCAAAGATGGCCTGTGCATGCATTTTTGTCTGTGGTACACCCTATCATTTCATTAGAATTAGTTAAATAATGTTAAACTGTTAGCAAATTAAGCTATAATTATGCAACAATAATCCGTTTTCAAGTGTCTCGGGTTAATTTTTTTTTATTAATTCAAAATAGTTTCACTTTCCATGTGGATACGGGCTGATCCAGTCTTCGTTGTTGTGGTGATGCTTCCTTTTCCTCTGATTCCTCATCTGATTCCGGCTTAAACATAATAAGGTTTTATCATTGCAAGAGCCATCGCTTCGCATGCATCACCCGCTATTAAACAGTTACGCCGAATCCGCAAATGTTCTGGCTGGGGGCGTTAATAATTGATACACAGGCACTGACGTTAGCCAATCATATCAGTGGGCGTTAACACTGAACTCTTAAAGGGGTTCGTACGCACATGTGGGAAGTCGTGTTTACGACGGGTTGAACTCTGTTTGAATCAGAGGATGAGAAACAGGGTGGGAAAAGGTCATAAATCACTACATTTTAAAAGTTTTTTGTAAAAAAAACTATAGTAATACTATAATTGCACCTAAGGGAACATAATAGTAAAATAAAAAAAAACATGTCATGACCCCTTTAAAACTCACTCAAACTTTTCGTTGCGACTTTCACCCGGCGCCTTAATACCCAAACTGTACGTTATCATGGGCCCATAACCTGTTAGCTGAGTACACAGACAATACACGAAATACTGTTTCACAACGACCAGTCTCTCTGACTGGCACACTTTATTTAAACAAAGACACCTGCATTCATTCAGCCACTGACTAGGTCACATGACCTGGGTCACAAAAATAAAACAGGAAAAACAAATACAAATGAGAGCATAATATTTGTATATCTTAACATTAACAAACATGAAAACATGTCTCATCGCATCCGCTAGTCGGACAAAAGTGCCAGCCCTAATGCCCGGTAGGCCTACATTGTAAGATTTTGGGCTGTCCCAGACGAAAGATGACCAATCGTGGTGATTTCTGTGACTGTGGCTCCTAAACAGTGAGAGAGGTTCAAAGACAGCAGGTAATTTTCTGACAGTGTCATCTCATGTCAATGATCATCTCACAGTGAGTTTGCTGCTACGACCTGCGTACTTACTAGCCAATAAAAATGCAACATGACCCTAAAACTTAAAACTACTTACCTCAAGCTCCATTTGCTAAATTTGCCATCATGCCAAGTTGGCCTCTGTTCCCTATATTCTCCTCTTTTTCAGTGCACATAAAAACCACAATTGCCATAGGGTGACCCCTCCATGCCCGGAGTCCGGAGCCCCAACTCGGCTTGGGTCCCGAGTTTTGCCCGGTCAAAGCTGGACAGGAAGTGGCGGTATCTCAGAGCCGGACGGTCCTAGGGGCTCAGGGTCCCTCTGGGACCTCTCCATGCCCGAAACCTCGAGCCTTAACTCAGTTTGGCTCCCGAAACATGCCCGGTTATACACAAGGGGCTTTAGGACAAAACGAGCTCTATCTCATTTGAATGAATGTGTGTAATTTGTAGGCCTATCTAAATATAGTTGTAAATCAAGCTAGTAGGTATAAGGTAAGGTTAAAAGGTTAGTAAGGTAAAAGCACACAAAGAAATGTTATCATTAAACACTTTCAGAAAATGTGTCAAAGTTTGCAATGAGAGGGATTCCTCATTGAAACGCATAAGGTGGGCTTAAATGGTTCCACAGTGAATAATGGTGAAAAAAGACAATGTTTTCCTTTAAACATGTAAGATATGTTTACAAATACATGCATGAAGCTTAAATATATACTGTGGACTAAGTATCATAGTAATTTTCATTGCATGCCCACATTGAGAAATGTTAAGTTTTTTTCATTCAAGATTCAAGGTTAGCTTGTGTTGGCTATAGTTTGCATGCGATTTGTGGCACTTTAAGCCCATCTTTAAAAAAAAAAGTTAAAAAAAGAAAAGAAAATAATCTTCTCTACAAAACAATTTATGATGTATTTATTTGTAAATTAATGTCAAATGAATCACAAAACATTTATTGTTTGCAGTTCACATGCTTGATGCTTTGGCAGTCTAGCTTTTCTGTAAGGCTAATGGTTTGACCTATAGATTAGATTTGAACGCAAGCTAATAAAACTCATCTTTCCATTTAAAGGAAAATTATATAAAATTATAAACTACTATTTGTTCATACACAAAAAACAAAACATTGATCTCTTATTTGACATAATATCAATGTAGTTACCAAAGAAATGGCTGGAAATTGCAGAAATGTGTTGATTTCAAGGGTCCTGACTCCCAAAACACCAAAGTTTTGGGGTGACGATGTGTGAGATCCCCTGAGACAGCATGCACATGGGTGGGGCAACAATGGGGGAACATTGCCAAATGTGATTGTTGTGCAATAAAAAATACCAGGGAAGTAACAAATCACTGGATTGGTTAAAATAATGAGCAGCAAAACGTTATTTTCTCTTTTTTTTATTTGACTTTAGAGTTGAAAGTGGGTTTAGGGTACATGGGCTACACTTACCCTAGTTTCTTTTCTTTTTTTATAAAAAACTTTTAGATATCAATCTGCATGCTGGACATTTGTTATGGCCATCTTTAGTAGCTCATTTGATAGTGAGTAAAACAGCTTTAGATTTAATGAATCACATAAAAAATAAAAAAAAACTGAACCGGAAGCGATGCAACCGTTTTACAGATATTTGTTGAGCATATAATCCATAATCCCCATACTGCTTTGGAGTAAAAAAAGGTTGAATCACTGATAGGCTATATCATTTAACTGCTGCCCATATTCTGCTCGACATGTTTATTTGTGTCAGATATTTAAAAAAAAAAAAAAAAAAAAGCTGCAAAGAATGTGTTGTCATATTACGTTCGTTTCACATTTTTAAACGTCATGCTTGTGCACGTGAAGATTGTCTTTCCTTGTGGATAATTGTATTGAAAGTATGCTGCTCCCTAGTGTACATTCATGATGTTTACACCAAGGCGAAAATATTTCCAGCATCATAAAATTAATTCCTAAAACTTCATTATTTTTTTTAATTATAAATCTTTATTAAGTCTTTACGATACAAACAATAAGAACACACAAATAGAGTCATTAATACAGAAACAACATAGTATAATATAATATAATACAAGAGCAGAACTCAATTAGCCTATCTTGCTTTTTTCACACACACAAAAAGAAAGAAGCAAGATCTGTAATATTTGTGAGATTTGTATAGTAGGGACATTATCTGAGTGTTGTTGCGGGGTTGTTCCATAAATATAATGTGGTGCGTTCAAGTCCTCCTGGGAAGTTCGTACGCACAATGTGGATAAGTTAAGTCGTGTTTACGACGGCTGGTGCGTTCAAGTCACTTTCGTCGGAGTAAGATAGCAGAGTACTTTCTCTTAATTAATTACACAAAAATACAGCGAGGTTCTTAAACTCTAGTTCTAGAAAATGAAGAACAAAGATTTGCATGAGTGTGCTTTGGTTTTTAATGTTTTTAGTTAATTTATGAAGCCACTGCAAACTTTATCGTTACATATTACATTGTTATTTTATAATGCTATCATATTCTGTGCAGGCAATACTGCGTTGTAAATAGAAAAGCCTGACAAGCTAAATACCTTGTATTGTGGTACTCCGCCATGTTTCTCAGTGACACGCCCACAACTCGTAAAGATCGGGGCTAGAGAAAATCCCGAGCTTCCCACTGGTATTTACGACATTGTAGTGGCGTTCAACTCGTAAATACGATACGAGATGACTTGAACGCACCAGTAATATGCGTCGTTGGCGGCTGTTTCTATGGTTTCTATGCAGTCCGCCATATTGGAACGGTCAAAGCCTGCAATATCAAAATACATTTCTTTTATATCTATGGTTTTCAACCGTAGTTAGACGCATAGTCGATTGCAGATCATGTATGAATATCAGCAATCGACTTTAGCAGATGACTTTGCTAAACTAACACAATACGACGAAGGCGTCAGCTAACACAACATTAAAAAGTTACAATACTAAAAGTAAAAACTAAAGGTACCATAGGAAAAACCTGTAATATGGAGTTGATACAAATAAAAACACAAACCAACACATTCTCACAAGTAAAAGGTTAAACCATTTCTTCGGGAATTTAAATATTTGTCTGTGATTTCACAACCAGAAACTGCACAAGGTTGTGGCATCGTACCGATAAGCAACCCGTTCCAAGATGGCGGGCGCGCCGACATGTCTGGAGGAGTGACCATAGACAGTGGGAGTGACCATCCCCCCAAACCCAGTTGGGTTGTTTGTTTGCTCTCAGAACGTGACTGCGGAATACTGCGAGGCGATTGGTCCGTGGTGGTTCCTATGACAACACATAGACTACAGTTCTAGTCTCACGCTGCTAAGGTTCCGCTGTTATGAGATGGTTAGTTTCTGACATGTCCAAGAATAAGGTAAGCCGGTGACGTTTGAAACTAAAATATATAACGTTACTGAATCACGTGTAATTGTGTGCTATACAAGAACCATTTCTGCACACTTTCTTTAAAATTAGCTCTGCATTGCAAAACTGTGTGACGCTCCAGCTGTAGAACAAAACAAAACTTAACGTTACTTTAAACAGCAGACAGCTGGACATAAAGGTGCCTACACTTCCCAGAGGAAAAAAGAAGGGTAAGTCTGTTAGCTTTTGCTTTCGAATACAATAACATTCATTCAATTGTATAGATAGGTACTTTAACGTTACCGCTCTACAGTTTGAGTTCAGTATGATTTAAAAAAAAGAAAATTATACTTTTATTCAGCAAGGACACCTTGAATTGATCAAAAGTGGCAGCAAATACATTTATAATGTTATAAAAGATTTACATTGCAAACAAATGACGTTCAAAGAATCTTACAAATCAAATGTATCACGGTTTTAACAAAAACACGTATCAGCACAGAAATCAGAACTGATTTCAACATTGACCATATCAATATTTTTTGAGCATCAAATCCATAGAAAGTATATAAAATCAGCATATTAGAGGGATTTCTAAAGGATCACGTGACACTGAAGACTGGAGTAAAGATGCTGAAAATTCAGCTTTGCATTATTAAAGGGATAGTTCACCCAAAAATGTAAAATCTGTCATTATTTTGGGTGCTCTATCCCTTTAATAAATTACATTTTAAAACATATTCAAACAGATAACATTTATTTTTAATTGTAATAAAATGTGACAATATTACTGTATTTGGGACTAAATAAATGCAATCTTGATGAGCTTAAGAGGCTTTTTTCAGCATTTAAGCATTTAAGCCCAATCTTTTTGTGGAGATGCTTGTACAAACTGCATTTTTAAAAAGCGTTTAATATTTTCTCTGAACTTCAAACTGTTGTCTGTGTGTAGGTATGTACATGTGTATGAATAAAAGGTAGTTGAACAATCCAATGTGGTTCATTTTCATTTTTCAGGGAGGTAAGGAGTTTTATACGGTACAGATGTGGCCTGACCAACACCATTCAGGATGTCCTAAACCAGAGACCAGGCTGGGTAGAGGTGAAAGAGTAAGTGCTGAGCTTTTACTGTGTGTGTTTTCGAACCCTACGGTATGTACAGTATCACCTCTGCATCACGCATGATTCATGTCTCTCCATACAGTGAAGGCGATTGGGACTTTAACTGGTGTGACGTTGGATGGCTGAGAGAGAACTTCGATCACTCGTACATGGAGGAACACGTGCGGATATGTCACTTTCGCAACCACTACGAGGTCAGAATTACGAAATTACGTCGTATAATACATTTACTGACCTGCAGAATATTGTGTATATTACAATCGAATGAAGGTGAACCGAATATAATCATGATTTATTTATATTTGTTTTTAGCTGACTCGTAAGAACCTGATGGTAAAAAACCTGAAGAGGTATAGAAAAAATTTAGAGCGGGAGGCTGGGCGTTTAGAGGCAGCCAAATGTGACTTTTTCCCACGGACGTTTGAGCTGCCCAGTGAGTATCACATATTTGTGGAAGAGTTTAAGAGAAGCCCAGGGAGCACCTGGATCATGAAGCCCGTGAGTGTTTGTAGCAGTACGATACTACCAAACTGATCATCAACGGGTCATCCATTGTAACAATAACTTCCTATCACAGGTGGCACGATCGCAAGGGAAAGGGATTTTTCTGTTTCGGAAACTCAAAGATATCATAGAATGGAGGAAGGTAATACAAATTTGACAACACTGAATCTTAAAATCGTACATTTCTTTCATTAGTTGCTCACCCTCATGTTATCCCAAACCTCTATGTTGTGTAACGGTGTATCCTGTTGGTTTTAGGATGGGACCCGCTCTGAAGAACAGAGAGATGAGGCTCAAGTTGAGAGCTATGTCGCTCAGCGATACATTGAGAATCCCTACCTCATAGCCGGTACATCCAATACATTTTTAAGGCCAATTCACACTGCACCGACAGATGACACTTCGTCAGGTTTTGCCGGATCAGTCTGTTACCCCTGTTGTCCTCTGACAGAGCTTGTTTTCACCGATTGATCGTTGAATCCATGCTTATTGAGTCATGGAGTGTCGTACTGTAATCTGGTGATTGTCCGCACATGTCGGCATCTGTCAGTGTAGTGTGAATTGGCCTTTTGCTTCAGTACTTTATTTGAACCTTTATTATTATAATTGCTGAACGTATTTTATCTCTACCACCAGGGAGAAAATTTGACTTGAGAGTCTATGTTCTTGTAACATCAGTAAGTAATATATATATATTTTTTTATTGCAATTTTTATTTCATAAATATGCACAGTGCTAATTTTTCGTTGATAAAGCACTTAAAAAATCATTATTTTTGCAATTGCACATGGAATTTAAGGGATAGTTCATCGAAAATGTTTAATTCTGTCATCATTTACTCACCCTCAAGTTGTTCCAAACCTGTAAGAGTTTCTTTCTTCTGTTGAACACAAAAGAAGATATTTTGAAGAATGTCTGTAACCACACAGTTGAAGGACCCCATTGACTTTATTGTATTTCTTCCCCCATACTATGGAAGTCAATGGGGCCCATTAACTGTTTGGTTTACCATATTCTTAAAAATATCTTATGTTTTATGCTAATAGAAATTCATACAGGTTTGGAACAACTTGAGGGTGAGTAAATGATGACTATCCTTCTAAGGTGCATTCACGCCATTTTGAAATTACAGCAGTTATGAGATTCAGACTTGTAAAAAGCTGAGTTTCTACACCAAATTTATTTCTACACCAATTTTTTTTCCAGCGTACCTGATGTCCCATTAAAAAAACTAGGCTATAAGTTTTGCAAATGCATAATTAATGCATTGTTATAACATAAATAATGCATTTGCAGGATGATTGTTACTTCTTGTATTGTGTTTTTTTGATTGTTGATTCCTCAAATTACACAGATTAATTTTGGGCATTCCAGTGTTGCCATATAAACGATATAATTCCAAGTCCTAGGATGTGAACAGCTCCAAGTACAATGTCCTGGTTGTCATCTAGTTATTTTGTAGATTATACAACATTATAAATGTTGCATTTTTTAAAACAAGACAGGCAATATCATAAATGTGATTTTGTTTTGGCAGTATATTCCATTGAAGGCCTGGCTGTATCGTGATGGCTTTGCTCGGTTTTCCAACACCAGGTTCTCTCTCAACAGCATAGATGATCAGTGTATCCTTTGCTATATATTTCTTAACTAGACTCTATTTTTATTTTACGCCCCATCGTACATAAACAGACATGGAATTCACTTGTTTATCACCTTTAACCTTGATGTACACAGACGTTCATCTTACCAATGTTGCGGTGCAAAAAACTGCTCCTGATTATGATCCTGAGAAGGCATGTTGAAAGTACACTATTATGTATGTTCATTCAAATAAACTTTATTAAAAAGCAGTAATCTCTGACTTTTACTCTATCCTAGGGTTGTAAGTGGCAGATGCAACAGCTGCGCTGTTACCTGACTGCTAAGCATGGTTTCGAGACAGTGCAGACTCTGTTTAAAGAAATTGACAACATATTTATTCGCAGCTTGCTTAGTGTTCAGAAGACCATCATCAATGACAAACACTGTTTTGAGTTGTACGGATATGACATACTACTGGACCAGGATTTAAAGCCGTGAGAATGCTTTATTTTGGACTTCATGTTGCTGATCATGAATGTAGGAATACCTTGCATTGCTAAAAACAAAAAAAATGACAGCAGTTTGCCATCATGCAGGTGGATAATTGAAGTGAACGCTTCACCCTCCCTCACAGCCAGCAGTCAGGAGGACTATGACCTAAAATACAGACTGCTGGACGACACCTTGCACATTGTAGACATGGAGGGCCGGTACGATTTGACATTTGACAAACTGACATAAAATTACACGGAAGAGAGTGGAGGATTGTCGATGTTGACACTGTTGTCCAAAACATTCTATTGTGCTTTAGTCTGACAGGCAAGGAGAAGAGGGTTGGCGGATTTGACCTAATGTGGAACGATGGACCCGTCTACACGGATGTCGGTCTAGAGGCCATGGGTTGTTCTTGCCTCGTGGCAAATACACACCTTGGTTAGTGTCTTTTACTGCCTAATTGGAGATATTGGCCTATAGTGCACTCAATGAGCCTGTTTCTGTCCATAGTTGAGCTTTTTGCCTTGTGAACACACTCTTAGGCATTTGTGAATTACATCCAGTTCAACAAGAAGTATATTCATTAACAATGCATGCATGATACTTTCTAAAAAATAGGGTACCAAATAGCGCTTTAAAGCTACACTGTGTAATTTTGTTGATTCTTGGCAAAAAACACAAAATTATATGTGCTCATTAATGTATAATTACTTCTACCAACTAATCAAGTATTCTCATAAGCGTAGAATCTGCCATTTATAATACATACGGGTGAGTCGCTCGAATGGCGGAAGCCATGTTGTGCCTCCATCTTGAAGATACATTAGCCAAAGAGGGACATACCTGGAAATTCAAGCTTCGCCTTTCTACACTCAGTGGCACCGTGACGAATGCGAGGGGCAGATTACTCACGACTGCCGGCAGATTTGAAATAATCCGGCCACCGTAGGAGTTAAAACGCCCTCAGAATGGGAGGGGCTAGAAAGTAATATTCAGTTGGTAGTCATATACAATTTCACCGCTAGATGGGAGAAAATCCTACACAATGTAGCTTTAAAGTCTCCAATAAGTAGTTGGTCAAAGCATTAGTTGCACCAAAAATGAAATTCTGTCATCATTGTCTTTCCTTCAGGTTGTTCCAAAACTGTACGACTGTATTCTTCTGTGGAACATATTTTATATATACAATGAAAGTCGGTGATCACCAAAACTGTTTGGTAACCAAAATATGTTCTTTGGTGTTCAGGTTTGTAATGACATGAGGGGAAATAAATGCTGACATTTTTTTATTGTATTTTTTTTAATTAACTATCCCTTTAAAGTTAAAAGCATTCAGGAGCTCAGGAATTCTATTAAATGAGCTGCTTTATTTTTCCATTTTATTTTATTTTACCAAAATCTGGTACAGTTTTAACCCCTGTGTGATTTTGTCATTGTCTACAAAATGTTGTTTAAAAAGATGTCATTGGTAACAGGGTTGCAAATAACATAACTACTCTTAATGATATATGCTGTTAAACATCTACGTTTTCTCTCTTATGAACATGGGATTTGCATCTTTATTGTTAAACAAATAATGGAACACCTATTTGTGGAAAGCATCACATCACATACAGCCTTTACTAATGTCCCCTGCAATAAGTCCAAACGCTTTTTGCACATTGTTTTTACAGGCTGTGTGAATGATCGCCAGAAACAGCTTCAACAGCTTCTAAAGCCTTTCCCAGGACAGAAGAGAACATGACAACATGCAGATGACATCTAATCAGTGTGACAAACTATGCATGACATCCCACAAATACCTACAATGCTTATTATATTCATCTAAGGATTCAGATGAGTGTAAATATAAGCATTTAAATACCCAGAAGAGACATTTTCATTTACTTGCTGAAAACTACACCGTCTGTCATTGTTTACCGTTTTATAATGAGTTTAATGAAATGTCAATGACGGTATCAATCTCTGCATTCAAATAAATACGTTAGACAGTCTCTGATGATGTAATGAAAATGGTTTATTTTGTATCTCATAAAAATAGCTGCATTCAACTCTACCAAAAAGTCTCAGCAAAATAAAAGCACGATGTGACAATGATAGGACAAAAGTAGATTTTTGTGTATGGATGTGTTTTTTTGCCTGATAAGGGAACTTTACAGTACATGACATCCAAAATGAACATGGTGCTACATACAATACATCAAGTATGGAAATGTGGTACTACGTACTGTATGGCCTCGACCTGTACCAACTTTCAAGTCATATGCATTACACATATAAAACTACAAAACCAATACCATCATTGTTCCTTAAAAAAAATAAACAAAACATGCTATATTTAGAGACATGAAGTTCAATGTAATCACCTGAAAAGTTCTCAAGAAGTAAACAAACATAGATAACCTTGTATCCGTCTCCATCGACACAAACCGCACCACAAAACCACCATCAATCCTAACATCACAGTTCAACTACATCTAACTCACTGAAAGTCTTCCAAAACATTCAAAGATAAATAATGCATTACACAAAACATTCTTATTTAACTCAAATTTCAAACCATTGTAATAAACATAAATTAGTTAATAAATAACAAGAAAAGAAGTCCTTGTAAATAGCACTTTACAAAAATACAGTCGTTACAAAACATTCATTATTCGTCTCAAAAATATACATTCTTTGACCAGTAGTGCTCGCTGCACAAAATGCCACACACTGACATTCTTAGCCGTACCTCCCTCAAATAAGAGATGTGTACATGCACACTGGATTTAACTACGTTGGTTTCATTTTCTAGAGGATTTGTGCGTACAGTAAGCAAAGATAACCTGCTTTTATGTTCTTAAGCAGATCAAATAAATATGTCCTGAAGGAATGCACATTGAAATATACTAAAATGATGAAAAGGCATGATTTCTACAGAGAAGGATATATTTTTAAGGGTGCGGTCACATTTACCGTTTCAACAGAAACCCATGCGATTTCACCTGATGCCGAACGGGTTCAAGTTATCATTAACAGAAAGCGCCTTAATTTGAAAGTTATGTTGAGTGCGTGAACACAATGGCCAATCAGAGGTGTTGAAGAATTCGTCAACAGCGCTCAAAATGCTAGAGGGAAATGCTGGTAGAGTCACATTTTTAAAATTTCAGTACCGACTTGGTACCGAAGTCGGTACTTTTGACAACGGACCTTATTCCCGCCAAATTTTGCTAATCTGACCGCACCTTTATCCTTTCTACATATAACTACT
The DNA here is from genome assembly GCF_949152265.1 of Phoxinus phoxinus. Classification (NCBI taxonomy): domain Eukaryota; kingdom Metazoa; phylum Chordata; class Actinopteri; order Cypriniformes; family Leuciscidae; genus Phoxinus; species Phoxinus phoxinus. Next base: position 20,759,394 of record NC_136893.1, read on the forward strand.
TTTACCTGCAATGATATTATAATTGTTTAATTAGCTCTTCTTTACAATATGCGAAATGGAAATGTTTTTGAGGCAACTGAAAATAGGCGTGAAAGGAGCACTAACTATTTGGCGTACTGAGCATTTCTCACTTTGCCATTAGTCTTGGTAGCTGATGGCACTTTTGCGTCGCAGCTGTCGGCGACTATTCTCTTAGTGCCAGATCTTAATCGTACTTCACCCGTTTCCGCTCTTGGACTATCCTTAACCATTTTTTTCCCTGGACCGCCACCTTCCCGCTTTAAAGCGGCAGGAACTCGCCTATCAACCCCTTCACATTTCGCTCCAGGTGGATCTTTCTGTTTCTCTGCCTCATTTGACCTCACAGTCTTTCCTTTCTTGACCGAAGAATGGGATTTGACATTCGAGTTAAGTTCATGAGATGCCCTGCGCACGTTACCCACGGCCTGCATGTGGTTCTGCTGAGCCTTTGCTGCCTGAGGACTGACCAGGTGCTGGTTTTTCGAAGTGGTGCGGTTATCGGAGGTGGAGGCCCGGCTTTCACTGCTGCTTCTCTTTTGGGTGTTGGCTGGAGGAGCTTTGCGCTCTAAAAGGGGACTGAGGCGGGAATGGCGCTGGTAGGCATACGATGAGCAAGTGCCGTTGCAGAGTGGGTAACGGATATGGCAGTGAGGGCAAACTAGGCGCGAAAGCTGTGTGGATGATGGGCTGCTCATTGAAGAGAAGAAGCCCCGCTGACCCTGCCGAAAGCTTTTCGGAGAGCTGAGGCGTGTCGGAGGAGCAGTGTGAGGCCTGGTCCGGTTGCTGTTTGCTAGGACACTGGTGGCATGAACTTTTGTTCGGATGATGGGCACGACTTGCTGCCCACTCTCAGCCTGAATGGTTTGTATCTGGTGCCACTCCAGCTGGAGGAGGCGCTCCAGATACTTCTCTAGCTGCCCTACGGGTTTTGGCCGGGGAGCCCTCTTACCCTCCGTGTTGAGGAAGATGGCGAGCTGCCTCAGGCTCCAGGTATTGAATGGAGGTGGCAGGAAGTCTGGGTAGCTGTAGCTGACATCATCGTCCTCCACCGACCTGGGTCCAGGTATGTCGGGATGCAGGTCCATGGAGGTGATCACCTCTGCTCGGAGGTTAAGGTGAGGAGGAGTGCAGGGAGAAGGCAGCACAGGGAGCCTCTCGGAGTCAGACAGGTCGCTGGCGCTGTCCGTGTCGTCCTCCTGGTGCTCCAAAAGGCGGAGTGACTCCAGATCAGGGACGTGATTCTTCAGGGCGAAATGCTGCAGCACTGGCTGAGGAGCCAAGGGCAGCGAGAGAGCACGACGGCTCTTCTCCAAGGCCACGTGGCTCAGTACCATCTCTCTACAGCACTGAGGCTCCAGCTGAATTTTCTGCCTCTCCGGTCCACGCTCGGGACATGACAGCTTGGGACGTGAAGGCCTCATGTCTGATTCTCCCTGTGTGCTACAGCAATAGTTCAAGTGAGATATTTTATTCATTTATTAGGGCTGGGTTGACAATATTGATTTTTCTACTTCAATGAAATGATAATGATTCTTAAATCCCAAGAATGATCTTTTAGTCTGTGCTGTTTTCCATTGATGCATGAATCAAATGTCATTATCTGTAGTGTGCCTCCCATCCAATAATCACAATAAGCTTGGTGATTTAGGCTAAACAATGTCTTTGCAGCTGACCTTCATTTGTAAAAACAAATAAGCAAGCCCAGGTTAGAAAAAGTAACGTGAAAAGAAACGTAACGCATTACTTTTCATAAAAAGTAACAGAATTAGTTACTTTAAGGAGTAACACAATATTGTAATGCATTACTTTTAAAAGTAACTTCATCGCTTCCTCTTTACTACTTGTTATAACAACAAATAAAAATTAATGAACATCAGAAAGTATGTTGAAAGAAAAGGTACAACTTTCAGTCAAATCTCTCATTGAGTGTTTCCACTGCCAAAAGACGTTAAAAACAGCTTGTAAACAATATATCACATAACTTTACGTTTACCTCAGGAAAACCATTCAATGACCTTAACATTTGTTACCTACAAAAAATACTCTAGAGAGGCACATTTTAGTAAGCACTATATTACATCTTGATAATATTTTTACTTAACTTGTTAGAGATGTCTTATTTAATGCATGTTTGAATAAATCTGTCAAGAAAACTAGTTATGACAGCCACAGTTTAAATGGTTATATTTCAGTAGAAACATCATTTAAAGGTGCAGTGTGTGATTTTTAGCGGCATCTAGTGGCGAGGTCACAAATTACAACCAACAGAAGTTATGGTGGCCGACAGGAAAAGATGTCGTTCTCTTAGACAGCAGAGAGTAGCCAGTTAAGCAATGAGGTTTCTTTACAAAGATAAATTAAGAAATTATGTTTACTTAATTATTCAGTACAACAATACGTTATTCCGAATATTATTGTTTCTTGTTTATCATTGTGTCAGTGTTTTATTCGCGGAGTTTAGCTAGCAAGAAGAAATAGAAGAAAAGTTTGTTCAAAATCGTTCTTTTTAGTAAACTCTGTGTACTCAAACAATGTTTTCAATGCTCGAGTTCATGTGTAGAGCCCCTGGTGATACGTCAAGCACAGTTTTATGTTGTGTCGAGCTTCCTTAGTGTTTTAAAAATAGCGATTTTGATGTTCTCTTTGTAGTGCCCCTAGCACTCCCATTCAAAAGGCATTTTGACCGAAAATGAAAATACGGTCAAACTTAAAAGTGGAGTTTCCATTCTAATTATACTTTTACACGAATGTTTGACTCGGGTAGATTAACAAAAAGAGCCTAGGTTCAATGTTGGCGAGAGTTATCCTTTAAGGGTGCGTGTTTGTCAACAACTTAGTTTTTATTAGTGTGTTGCTTATTATACCTAAAAATAAAATAGCAATTTAATTGAATCATTTGGACTCTGTTGTTAATTTTAACCTTTAATATTATAGTAATGTACCACTCAGTTTCCTACATGGTTTAGTTTTAATTTTTTTTTTTACCTGAAATATAACCAAATGAATCAATATCAAGTCTAATTAAACAGAGATTGAAATAAAATCGAATTGATTTGTGAAATCTGTGTCAATACCCAGCCCTAATATTTATCGCACAGCACTTGATTCTGATCAGTTAATCAGAGTTTATATTATTTATTTAAATAATATAAATAAATATTATATTATTTATATAAATAATTGTTATTTATATAATAAATTCCATATGCTAAGTAAAACTCACCCACGCAACTTGCAAGTGCCGCCAGTTGGACTCTTAGCTTTCTTTGGTTTAATGCCATTTTGGACCTTGGAAAGATTACGAAAACATATTCAAAATGCTGCAAACATAAATTAAGACGTTTGATGAATCTTAATGTTGCATATAACTTACAATTTCGGTTTTAGGCAGAGGATCCTTCTCCTGGCCTGGATGCAAGGACACTGTTTTTTTAAGAGGTTTCTTATTCTGGTTGACATATCCTCCTCTCTTATTATTGCTGCAAATAAAGCACATATTCTTAGTGAAATATATATATATATATTTTCTGTTTGATTTTAATTAAATTGCTCTACTCAAACTTACCTGGCAACAATCCCAGTGTTTTCTGCATTTTTCATTCTAACCTTCTCCTTGTCTGGCACCTTCTTCAGTGTCGCAGACGCAGTTCGTTCCTGCAGGATGGGTCCCATCGCATCAACACTATGAAGTGTACAGTCGCAGTTTCCAAGCTCTCAGCTGTGCCCCAAAATGTCCCATTTGTGAGCGCATACACGCACTGTGCGACAGAAGAGCATCATTGCAGATATGAAGCGAAATAACAGCGTCACAGCTTATATATTTTCCAGTTCACCAAAAATTAGAGCAGTCCATTAAACTGGGTCGAACAAACACATTTTTAACTGGGCAATAATCACCTTTGCATCTTGTTTATGAAATTCTCATCATCCTGCATTGAGCGAAACGCGTTGAAATCGCCGTTACTGTGCATCACTACAGCTCGATCAGACTTGTTTACCTGCTGCTTTGTATGTTCAAGCATCGTTGTCGTCGTGATCCTACGACTGGCATGATGGGAATTGAAGTTTATAACTGAAATACGGGAAGCTGGATCATTTCAACGCTGCCTGTTAAGGTTACTCACTAAACACGGCAAAAAACAAAATACGCGTAGGTGTATGAATCAAGAGGCTGCTATTGTGGTTGTGTAAATTCGCAAGAATCACCGTTTTATTAAAATGACCAGCAGTGTTGCCAGATCAACGGTAAACATCCTGGTCTGAAAAAAAAAAACTACCCGGAAAAAAAAGTAGTAGTGAGCCCTGTTTATTTCTGACTGGGTCTAAAAACATACCTCAAATACAATATGAAATCCAAATGGACCATTTTTGATGGAACATTGTGGTATTTATCATTCTGTTTTTACCCATCTGTTTTTGTCATCAGCATCATAGATCCTGCAAAGTTTTTTATATTTTCATTTTTTTTAATGTATGTACATTTTTAGCACTATATTTATTATTATATTACCCTTGCATCAAAAAAAAAAAAAAAAAAGTACGGGTAGTTAATGCTGCTGTGAGGGTGTTTCTAATACAGCGGCTGTGGAAGTTGACATCTTTCTGAATTCTGACTGCCGTTATCAATCTCTCTCTGTTTATATATATATTTTTACACTTTTTGAAAGTTATGAAAACACTATTGTGGAGTTTTTCTTTTGCTATTTGAGCAAATGGGAACACACAAATATATATTTAATGTAGTCTCTCATTCACCACGTTTACCTAGCCTATTTATGTCTTCTAAATATAAATGTTGTCATTGTTTTGGAGCACGCTAGCTTATAGATAACTAACATATCCATACTAAAAGCCAAAATTTCAATTTTGATTCATGTGGACTTTAAAAAAGACAAATCAGGTTATAATTATAATCGGCGGACATGGCAACCCTGAGACTCACAGCATTTCCCGAGTACAGCTGACGCAGTTGCCACGCCCCCTACCTTTGACGTCACACTCCTACCAGCTTTGCGCAGTATGCATGAAATGCATCGTATGATCGTATGTGAGTAAAATCACGTAGTATACCTCACCTTTGCACAGAGTTTGTGTAAAGCTCCTCCACATTATGAACGCTTGGTTTATAAAAATAGCGTCGGAGTATCTTCAGATGCGCCGTAAACCCAAACACGTCGGATTTTACTGGTGAGACAATGAAAACACGAACTTGAACTTCTTCTTTTGTTTGAATTTTTGTACAGAGCCAAAGTAATTGACTATATACTTTTGCACTGACACTGTACCATTTTAAAACATATTAAATGTATCTTGGATAAAAGTGAGCTGAGATTAAAGCAGTTAGTGAGCCTGCCATGTTTTCACAGCTGCACAGTATTACATATGGCAGACGTGCTTCTTTGCACTTACTCGAATATTTAATAAGTATTTATAACCTAAAATTGTTCTCATTTTCAGATATCTCTAAGTTCTCTGTGCAAGGTGCACTGGAAGGGAACTATTTCTAATAAACATGGCCTGGTCTTTGGGATATTGCCATAAAGACACACCCCTCGAAGAGATGAATGCTGACCTATTTTTTACCACTGTATCAGGTGGCTCAAAACAAAGTTCCACGACGATTTCCCAGGCCATGTCCCGCTCCAAAACAACAGACAGCGGGAGGAGGCCAGTTAAAATTCGTCCACCTAGCCCGAGAAGGACTCCGAGGCAAACCGCAGGCCGCAGCCTGTCATGTGAAGCCCCAACCAAATCCATCATCCAGAGGCGGACTCAGTCCCTTCCATCTCCATCAGAGAGAAGGAAGCTCAGTCGCAGAGCCAGCGTCCGGTTTGTGGACTCTTTAGGGTTGGACCTGGAAAATGTCAAGGTTTTCAAAAGCGGCGAGGACCCATTTGTCCCAGAGCATGTTCTCTTCCGACTGTTAATGAGTTCTGAGCTGGCCTCGAGTAAGAGGATGGAGATATCCCTGCCATATTTGAAACCCATGTTCCCTGTCCAGCCAGGCGAATGCTCAAACTTCACGGATCGTCTGTGTTTTCAGCAAGTATGTCTGGAGCGGGTTTTGTGCTATGAGCCTGGCATTATAGGGATCGTTCAAGTTGTAAATTTGGCGTTTGAGAAGGAAGTGAGTGTTCGCTATTCCTTCACAAACTGGAAGAGTTGCTCAGAAACCAAGGCTTACTGGGTCGCAAGCAAATCTATTTCAAATGGGCCCTGCTGTGACACTTTTCGATTTCATCTTCCCGTTCCTCCATTCATCCTTCACTCTGGGGCTGTGCTGGAGTTTGCGGTCTGTTATAAAGTAATGGGGACTCAGTTTTGGGATAACAATGGTGGGCAGAATTACAAATTAACCTGTCAGAGTTACAACCTGCCTGTGCCGAAGGAATGTGAAGACAGCATGATACACTTTATCTGAGGACACTGAAAGTCAGACGGAACTTCTTTTAGAGCACTGTTTTCACTTTTTCATTTTACTTGCAACCACCAGCATTTTCACCATGTGATATTCATTGCTGAGCTTCTGGAGGTCTTGCCATAGCACATTTCCTTTGTGAATAATATTTTGAAATATGAGATTTTTAACTAAGAACTGTTTAACTGGACTGTAGCACTGAGCGTATTACTGTGTGATGACTTTATAATGCAATAGATTCCAAAAGTGCCTTTACTGTATTTTTTTAAATATATATACATTTCAGATTTGCTCTTTTGTGTGAGGATTTTATTGGTACTATGTATGTAGTACATTTTCATAGCCTATCTTGTGTATATTGTAAACACAGATGTTGATGGAATAAATTAGGATGTGTTCATTGGAGATGGGGAATACCACTGGTTGAAAAATATTCAGTGATTATCTTATCACATTTTCCTTTAACTTCCAATAAAGCCATATTTAGACACAACATTTTACTTTTAAGTGTGTTTTATTATTATTATTTATTATAATAACTTTAGTTTGTTGCTGCCACCATCATTCCGTTTATAAAAACAAAATAATTTACAATATTTGACATTTGGGTCATTGACAAATAAAGCTTAAAAAAGGTGTTTTTTAACAATCTTTTCTAAACTGATGTAATGCATATTTTTGAGCCATGAAAAAAAATGTGTTTAAACAAGTTTCAGTTGTTAAATAACATTTCAAAGTTTTTAAATTCATTGTTTGACTTTGTATGTACTATGTACAACCAAATCAAATAGTTGTATGTATACTGTAGCCTAGTTGTACCACCTGAAATTGAAAGGTTACCAACCTCCCCACATACTTGAAATTAGCAGTTTTACCAGTATTTGAGAGAGATCTACAAACCTTTTCAATCCACCACAAAGATCAGTAGAGCTCCTCTGGATAATGCATAATCTTTACTGTTATCACCTTGTCAATTCATAATAAAAGAGCCATGTATGCAGTTGTGCCACACTGATATTTGAGAAAATATATAAATTGATGAACAAACATTTTTCAATAATCTCAACAGCTTCAAAACTACTGATATTTATTTAAAATGTTTTCAGTTTTTAATTGTTTCATTTATTATTAAGACACCATTTTAAATAGTTTAGTCGGTTCGTTTGTTCGGATAAGATAACAAAACATAAAATAATTAGTATTATTTTAATGTACTAAAAATTAATTCAAACTATGGTTAGGTTTTTTAAAAGTAATTTACTTTAATGAAAAAAAGTATTTTTTAATAATGATTGAATAGTCTCACTCGGTGAGTTTTGAATCGAGAAACATCGATTCATTGAAAAGATCCGACTCCAAAGAACAACCTTTTTTTCTTTTCTTTTTGCCAGCGTCTGTTTATGTGGACGCGCGTGCTCGTCATTTTACTTTCCCGCGTTATCAAAACACAACGGCTCCATACAACCGACAAACACGAAAGAAATCTTTCTTTTACAAACGATTTTGAATGACAATTGAGTATTTTCGTCTCGAACGATCAGCGTTAACTTCCCATTATTTGTTAATAGATGTGAAAGTTCCTCCTGAAGTCCGTTGAAGCGTCAGTCATAATCTGAGGTAAGTTAACGTCGTTAACGTAATCTGAACACTTCGCCAACAGGCTAAACTAGCTACGATTTAACTTACTCCATCAAATAATTAGACCAACATTATCGTCTACTACAGCAATAATCGTTACTGTTATGTGTGTTATTTTGCTGTTTCTGCCACAGTCATTCGCTGCCTATACTGTAGATGTGTGATTAAAATATTAAAATATCGCATCCTAAATCAAAGCACGCAATTTAGTGACTTTTGTAACGTTAGTTAATATAATTTCGAGAATTACAAAGACTGACATTTAGTAACGTTAGTCAGTTGTGTTCTCATCTTTCCTGGAATTGTATTTTGAGTTGTGTTGTGTGCGTCTGAGATCATATTTAATATCTTCAACATTTAAAACAGGTCATCGTCTGCATCATGGCACCTTTGCAGGACCATCAGGTGAGAAATAAACCCAAAAGAGCTGTTTACTTCACGCTTTTATTTCTTGGAAAATGGATGTAACCTCTCGTCTCTGTAATGCCTCTGTCTCCTGTAATTATACGTGATGATTTTTATTCATTTCTTTTTTGCACAATACCACAAAGTTCACCTTATAATGTATTACTTAGGTGGAGAAACTGGTGGATGAGGCTTTCAAACACAATCATTTTCAGGCCCTTGACAAATTTCTGCAAAATGAAAGCAAGGAGGAAACCTCTTTGAAATGTTCCAGACAATTCATGACCAAGCTGGATAAGCTGTTCAACAGGGTAAGTTGTGTGTTAAATATTGCATACATGAAATATTGATTCTTCAAAAAAAATCTCACTATCATTAATGTATTGTCCACAAGAGAAATGTTAAGCAAATAAAATAAGATTTGATATACCTTTATCAGCACTGAGGTAGATTCAGCTCTTTTTAGCATTAATGCGCTGTACAGCGTCAGAAGTTCGACCAGTTTTTGCTTTAGTTTTTAGGGAATAATTGACTGGTTTGAGACTCCTTCACCTGCATAACTCTTGTGCAATGTTTGCAAATTGCATGTGTGATATCCATTGGTTCGCCTTTTGGGTGAAATAATTCTATGTGAAGTGACATTTTTCTTCATCACCAACTTTTGCTCGCAAAATTATTGAAAACGATTCCAATTTCTCGCAAGTAAATGATTAAATAAACAAGTAAATAAATAAGCCCTCGTCCCCCGTACTCACTAAAGCCTTTCAGTAAACATTCTTGTACCTTTTTGTCAGATTTTCAAAAACTTGTTTGCTTGACATAAAAATGTGTAATTTGATTCATACCTGATACCTGATTTTTTTTAATCGCTTAACACTTTAACAAAGACTTTTTTCTGGATTCCTATGGGAAAAATTTATGGAAAAAATACTCCACTGAAGAAGTGGGTGGGCACTAATGCACTCTTTTGTGTCTTCTTGCAGGAAATGGATCTGGGAAATGTGGACCATGTTTGTCTGGTTCTTACTGTTTTACACAAATATGGCGAGATGCTGGTGTTTCCAGGAGGTGGTGGAATATCTGTAATAGTCGCCCAGGGATTTGTTAAAAAGATAAGTGTATAATCAATGTTTCTGTTCTCTCTGTATGTCTGTTTTGGTGAAAGAGAATAATATATTCATGTCTTAAAATGTATATGTTTACATGGTCCAGTGGTTCGAGAAGGCCAGAAAGCTGTGGGTGGAGGCAGGGTCATCAAGAAATGAGACATTGATAAAGCTGGCTGAGGACTTCTTTGATGCACTGATGGTTCGTAACGGCACATTTTTTGGGATAAAAGGAAATGCATTTAAATAGTTACATTTACCCAAATATTCTGTCTAATCAGATTGATGGCTCAATTGGACAGAAAAGCCTTCTTGTAAACACCTCAGTCGTTCCGATTGAGCTTAATCAGATTCGAAAATACCTTGCACACATGTGCAGTGCCATAATGCGTTTACATGATTGTTTATTTAGGCTATATCTTACGAACTGGTCAGTGGAGGAGACTGAATGTTTACTAAATATTTGGTAAAAAAGCTCTTCAGACATGTCAGCTTTCTTTTTAGAGATGACATTAAGGCGAAATGACAATTATAACCATGGACGATATTGTCATTGTGACTTTTTCCAGTTCTGAATATGGCGACTGGGCGCTGCAATTTTGTTCAGAATGCATTTACTGTAATAATGCACATATAAACAAATATGTGAATCGGATTGCAACGTATAGGGTTTGAACTGTATAAACGGGACTTTGAATTTGAAATCAGGTTGGATTGACAAAAATCAGTAACTGTGAATCATAATATTGAAAGAAATCACAAATGTCAATATTTTTTGCTGCAATACAACTTAGCAGATGTAATTGCTAGGAAGAGTGCAAAAGAAACATATTTAATGAGGCAACATTTATATCTTTTTTTCTGTGAACACACCATAGACTGTTAAAAAAGACTTCCACTGTAAAAAAAAAAAAAGAAATCACAAGTTTCACTTGCATCCCATTCGACTACATGGAGAGGGCGGGGTTTCTGATCTATATTGCAGCCAGTCACCAGGGGGCAATCAGAATGTTTTGACTTTTCAGTTATCAGGATGTGTGTGGCACAATTTGTACACACACACAATTTAATTAATCAATGAATAATACTATTGATTAGCATTACCAAACATGGACGTTTTATTATTATTTTAATTTAATACTGTGAAGCTGCTTTGATACAATCTGTATTGTGAAAAGCGCTATATAAATATTCTTGACTTGACACACACACACACACACACACACAAACACTTACTGTAATACATTTATCTGATCTGTGATTTTTTTCTTCTTCACCTCTGTAGGTTGTTCATGAAAGTTGTAAAGAAGGTGAGTGTTTTGTTCCAGATTTTCAGTATTTTGGAGTAAAAAAAAAGAGACAAAAACAAAGAGTAGGTTGAACAGTGCATTAATTTAAATCTGTGTATTCCCTCAGGTACATGTGAAGTTACAGAAGCTCTGCTCAGTCACATTGGCAAACTGGCCTCCGATGCTCAAATAAACATCATGATCCAGAAAGAGGTAAGAGAGTCAATACAGCTTAGCTTTAGTCACCACTAATATGCATGGAAGTAATCGTTTCGACCAAATGACAGAAACTCATTCTACCTCCAGTCACTTGAGCTGTGTTTACCTAGACTTTTCCAGAAATAGAAGACTGAATTACAGGAGGGAATATATGAAGGATTATTATTTACTCTTAATGACAGGCAGCAAGGAAACTCAATGCTATTCTGGCAAAGATTCCCATGGAGCTGAAAAAGAAGAAGAAGATCTTGTCATGTCAAGAGGCCTCGTGTATGATGTATGTTGGATGATGATGCATTATCACTCTCCTGTTTCTTGAAGGATTCTTGAGTACTTAACCATACACATACAAGTTCCCATTTTGCTCCTGTGGAAACATTTATTCAGGAAAGTATGGGGAACAAGTATGCTTGGTATTTTAAATCTTTAGTCTGTTCTGTTTTTAATCAGGAATGACGTGGCCAGTCGAATCCTAAGAGGTGGAGGTTAGTTCAAAAGTCCATTGTAGTGAATACTTGGGCAGATTAGTTTAGAAAGTGCGATTATAGAATTACAATTAAACACAAATTCAAAAGCACTTATACTATGACTGATTTTAGCTACATTTCTGCTGCTGTTTAGATTATGATCTGCAGGTGTCTTTAATGGAGGCCCTCTGCAGAATGACTTCACCAGCTCAGAGGAATGAACTAGCTGACTCCTGGTTTACCATGACTTTTGTCTCCTCTGCATTCAAGAAGATGAAGGATTCTGAGTTTGAGACTGTAAATATGGCCTGACATTAACTGAATTGTTTTGGTTGCATAGAATTTTGTAGTATGTTTTTTGTATGTGTCTTTGTGACAGGACTGCAGGAAGTTTCTAAATATGGTGAATGGCATGCAAGGAGATGGGAGAAGGTACTTACTTAATGTCTTTTGACAGCTTTCTCTTTTTTTAACAGATTGTATAACATGTCTTGGTTTATCTTCTCACAGTGTGTACTCCTACCCTTGCCTGCAGGCATTTTTAGACAAACATGAGGTTAGTTTACATATTTAGTATGGTACAAAGCCAATAGGAATGAGTATGGAAATACATACATGTAAATGTCTGTATTATAATGTTTACAGCTGCTCATGCCAGAGGATGGGAATCTTGAAGCGTTCTGGATTGACTTTAACCTTGGAAGTCAAAGTATCTCTTTTTACTTCTGTGTGACTGATAAGGATGCCCAGGTAATGACTCTATAGTCTCTCAATCTTACATTTGACCTTGGAAAATAATTATAGTACGTAGGTGCAGTAAGCGATTTCTGAGACATTCTGTTGATATTTGAAATCAGCCCAAACAAACACACCACTCTCTATATGCTTCGCCCCCAAATGCATGAACATGCAATGCGGGAGTGGATGTCTCTTTATTAGTGGTGCAACGGATCAGACACAACTCAGGGTTTAAATTTTAAAATAAAAACAAATACATTAATTACATGTGTAACGGAGGCCAGCTAAACCTCACTCCTCTGATCTCAATAGGCGCTCTAGCGACAGACGCTAGAGGCTGCAGTCTTTAGCCTCCTTGTTAGAACGCCTGACTCTCATGCCGGAGTCGAGACCCGCATGGAGCGGGGTGAGAAGGACCCGGGTGGAGGGGTTACACATGCATAGATAAATACGATATAATAAAGTTATAAATAAGGTCTAACAGTAGCCTTCAGTAGGTACAGAAATGTTATAATTAGGCTATATGTAAAATAAAACTATATTGTTCACTGCATAAATTAAATATGGATTCATCTTTTTTTGTTTGATTAGCATTAGTGACACAGACAGCAGCTGGTTTAACTTTAAGACCTATCACTTAAGACATAATCGACTGTGTTTACGAGAATACTTGCCTAGATGGGTATTTTGTGTGTATGTGTCAGTTCAAGTGCAAAGAGATGTGGAAAAGAAATCAATTAATTGTTCGTGCACTGTCTGAAATGCGCCTCGGTGTGCTTAAATTGAATCCCATTTGACAGTTGTTGAAGAAATTAAATTGGAAGAAATGAATAAAAGTGTGAACATTAGATGTCTCTCCCCCTGTCAGGATGGCCAGTGGAACACTCTGTGTATTGCTGACAATGAGGTCCACAGTTACACAGTAGAAGGTAGTACAATCAACATTGTCCCTTTTTAAAAAGATCTTCTGCAAATGATCTCAAGGCCCACAAAAACAATAGTTCTGGATCCATATCAATCTTTCTAAGCATTTTTTTGTAAGCTGTATAAGAACGACACATCTGTCTATATTTGACTTCATAGAGGAGAGCAGCAGAAAGACTCTCCATCTGGTTCTGACTGAGCCTGTCAACATCGACAGCATAGAGGGCTCCAGAGTCTGCATCAAATTCAGCTCTTCTCTAGACATCCTGCGAGCCGCTGAGAATGTTTATGGTCTGGCTAAAAACAGGGTGAGTGATGTGGCTGACGTCACTTATATTTATTTTAGTGTATTCAGTGAAAACCCCAATCTAACAATATAAATGAGATAATATTCAGATAATCTTATTCACAGTGTTGTTTTTTTATAGCTTTACACCAGAATGATTAGTCCAAAACTAAATGAATGGATCAACATGTTGATTGATTGATTAATGCATTGATTAAATTCATGTTTTTATGTGGTTATTAGGATCGCATCATTTACTTAATAAGCCTTTGAGCAGGAGAAGCTGTACAGCCTAAACGTCTGATTAAATCTGCTTAGGGGAATGAAGCGCTTGTATTAAATGTGTAATCACTTATTTTATCCAACTGTCACACAGCATATCAACATTCATGTGTTCCCTTTTTGCTTTATGTCAGACGTCTGTTAGAAAAACCTCTATTGTGAAAACACCTGTTCACATCAATCTAAGTTCACAGGAAAGTTCACAGGTGAGTCAATATTGATGCTTTTAAACATGCCAATCTCTTCTTCCTAAGGTCAATTGTGACCAGATGACTTTCTGTTATGAGGTGTGGGCTTTTATCTTTTTTTAACAAGAATTTAACTCTGACGGTCTGTGTTTAACTAATAGGTTTTTGTTCCTGAAAGTCAAGTGTCCCCCTCTCTGCATGTAGAGGGAAGAGCATTATCATCAGTGAGGCATGGCATTCCCTTCCAGTCTCTCGCACATCAAACACCAAATACAAACAATGTCCCCCAACAGGTAAGACAAGATGCTCACAAAATAAACAGTTGAAGTGTCCATTTTAGGATGCCCTTTTGAGCTTTTATAGAGCATAAGGATTTTTTGTGAGAGCTTTGAATTGACCACAGATCATTTTAATGCCATTTTACTGTCAAAGCTGAATATTGCTTCCTCTCAAGCCATTTGTGAAACACACCTGCTTGTCTATTGCCATATGAAATCCGTTTCTTTTTTCCCCAAATTCCGTTTTTTCCCGTTTAAAATTTTCTTGATTCTTTTTTTTTTTTTTTGGACTCCCATTTGAATGGTTACCAGGGTTGTTCATGGGTCAAGACGAGGCGGAGGTGGTAAAAATCTGATCATGTATTTTAATAATAAGATAATTAAATTAGTTGTTTTAGTAGACCATCATATAGCCTACTGTGTTTCCCACAGTATTTTTGTGGGTGGATCTTGGTGCCTCTAGGGGGGTCCGGGGGCATAAAAAAAAAAAAAAAAGTAAATTTTAAAGATAAATTTGTTAATCTGGTGCATTTGAGTCCCCCAAATCCGCTGTTAAAAATAAATAATCCACCCGCCAACTGCCCAAGCATATGATATTCTCTGATTTAGATATCTGCATCTGATCATCACATTACAATTATTCAAATTCTCAGTGTTAAGCATGATAATATGGTAAAATATCACACTGAAGTAGGCTGATTTAAAAATAACATTTATTTAAAATAAAAGTTCTTCTTTTGGCAAAATTACATTTCCTTAATAGCCTAAACAGAGGCTCCCTTCAAACTTAAATTGTCAATGTTTCATTACATCACTGTTGGAAAACATTCTTATCAGAATATTTTTTTTACCTTTATAAAGGTTTTTTCCCTATTTTTTCCTAATTTTATTAAATGTATGCTTCATCTTTCATTTCAAATTGAAAATGCTCCATCTTTCATTTTCGTTTTCGGTGATTCCCTAGTTATTTTTTATAAAAAAAATTTGATATTGAAAATTATTTTAACCAGGGCATTTGTCTGGTTGGGCAAACACACATGTCACGGACAAGCCTTATTGTCGAGCCCTGATATGTTTTCCTTGATCCTTTTCTTTGTTTGTTAATAACAGCAGCCTGATGAAAATATCTGTTATCTATAGCCGCTTTTCTACTGTAGGGTCAAACCATTCTCTTTGCTTAACCGTCCCATTCCGTGCCGATCCGGACTAGCTAGTACAGATATGATTTAATTTTGCGTAAATGCGTAAGTCATTGCCTCGGTAACACAAGAGTTTATAGACAATATAGAAATAGCAACCACGTTATGGAGAATGATCAGGTATTTCTTTTCATTTTATTATTATTTTGTGTTTACATGAGAATTCCGGCCCAAGAACGGTTTGTAATCGTGCCCTGGCGTGCCAAGGCTCAAGTGGAAATATAACTGAAATAATCCCTTACTGTTCTTAGAACCTTTCTGCCTGGCGGGGGACAAGTGGCTTAATTGGCTTCATCACGGCTTAATTATAATCATGCTTGTTTATTTGATCGTGTATTCCAAGCGTGTTATTAAATTAGATGACCTGTATAATTAACTTTGGTGAACTGTTGTCCTCATTTACCCCTGTTGCAGTGTTTGTATTTTCTTTCTTGAAGCTTTTAACAGCAGAAATATAGTTGCATTGCCTCACCTCTGTTAATACTGCTGTCATTACGGCTCTGTGTGCACTTTAATGGAATCACAGTGGTCAGAGGTCTCTTGTTCTCTTGAGCTAAGAGCACAAATCTCTTTTTCTCAGATGGTAACGCCTCTGCTGATGAAGGTATCCATGGGGCGTCCACATGGAAGCTCTTCCTCCAGTTGTGTGCTGCCTGTAGGTAAGTTACTAAGCAGTTTATGACTTTATCTGTAAGAAAATCTATTCCCGGCTTCTTGGATTTCCACAGTAAGAGTGTAAGTACTCTAAGCTCTGTTTTACACATTTTGCCATGTTTAAAGGAATGCTTTCGGTTGAAAAGAGGGCCTAAAACTAACTTTTTGCCACACCTGCCAATGGCCTGTGACTGTGAATTTCCCGGCGAATACATTTTTTTTACCACCCATGAAACTATTTTTGCTAATACAGTAGTAACACCAAAATTTTATATACCTATTCCAATTTCGATACCACAGCTGAAACTACTAACCTAACTAATACAAAACATTACTAAAGACGAGTAAACAGTCAGTAATACAATTATCAGTAATACAAAAAAAAATAAAAAAATAAAGAAATATTACACATAAATACAGTAGAACATAAATACAAATGAAATGAACAGTGCTTTTCAGGTAAGCCTAACAGTATTTTTTCAGGTATAGACATTGAATAAAGTAATCAAATGTAGAATAACACTGCATAGTATTTACTGCATAGTTCTCACAACATTGTATTAGGATTCATTAAAATGTTACCGGCCATCTGGTGATTGACACCGTTTAATATACTCGCATTTACTCGCATTTGGCACTTGGCGAGTGTTAATTTTAGGCCCTGGTTGAAAACAGGTAAAGCTCTAGAATGTTGTTGATGACCATACACAATCATTTTTAAATTAATCTTTTACTTATGATGTAATTACTGTAACACATAGCCACCTGTAGATTTTTTTATGTAATATTGAAAAAGCAATATGAAGTTTTGCAAATGGCTTGGTGCCTTTTTTCTAGTGACGAAGCCAATGGTGAAACCAGCTCTTCAGATGATGAGCTCTTCAGAGAGGAAAAAGGAAATTGAGCTTAGAGACCTCATGATGTCCAAAACATCTTGCAATTTGTCTTCGCTTTTTTTTCACTGTGAGAACAACCAAAAGAAGGCCCATGTAATTAAAGCACAGGTATAACCTTTATAGACCGTTTCAGATACTTCAAATGTTCTCCAACCCTGCTGATAAATCCAGCATTGATGGTCACCAGCATAAGGCATGTTTTGCGTGCTGGGACCAGCATGGGTTGATGGCTTGCTGGTCCCCAGAGTGGGAAGCAGGAGTGCTGGTGGACCAGCTTCACCAGCTCAGTTGGGCTTTAAATCCACCAGCTAGACCAGCACAAACCAGCCTGGACATGACAACATGAAGATCATGCTGGTTTACGCTGGATTTTTCAGCAGGGCAGTTTATACTAATGAAGACTAGCAAATGGAGTTTATGAAACACAGTTAAACTTATGAAGCTATATACTGTACTCGTTTTTGTAATATCAGTGAATCTTGTGTGTGTCTTATTAGTCAACCCCTGCTGCCCAGAATGAGGACCAACAGAAAATCCAGAGCGTAAAGGCTGATGGAAAGAAGTACCGCAAGGTGCTCTGAATATTATATATATTCGTGTTTTTTTAGTAATAGTACTGCATACCTTATTTCATTAATTGTTCATTTTGTGCTTTCTGTTTTTTTTACTCCTTTTTCTCCTCTAACCCTATAAAAACATGTTTTCTGCAGAATATTCCTGTAGACAAAGTAGTAGAGATGGTGCAAGCTGACAAAGAATATGAAGAGAACACTTTTGGTATTTGATGAACTAAGCATACTAAGGAAATGCCAGTGCTATTATTAACATATTTTGAATGGTTTTAACCTTATTTTATTTCTTTTTGTCAAAGATAACAGCATAGTCCCAGACTCCCAACCTGTGAGAAAGGGTAACTCATTGTGAGTGTATTTCTATTGGCATTTCGGTTACAGTTTTTCAACAGTTTTAACTGGGTAATAGAAAAACAGTACGTTAATTTTAGAGAGGACTTTATCTAATGTATGTCAATCTGTTACTTATAACAATTTAGTTCACCGGGTCTCTGGAGCTTGAACTCCAGCAAAATGAGAATCTCTGTATCTGGATCATGGCAAAAAGATAAACCTAAAAACTGCTCAGTATCAGGTGAGTGAACAGATAGAAGAGCTTATTTTGTAAAGTATGTTGTATCAGCAAATATATTAAACTACATTACATGGCACTCTTGAATACTCAATTGTGGTAATCTTGGCATTCTGCAGTCAAGTTTTTTTTTTTTTTTGTATTATGACCTCTATACTATAATTGAAAGTTTGAACCACTTTCCAACATAACTGTGCTAGTTTCATGTCTCTTATCACTAGGCGGTCTCCTTATAATTAAAATATAATACTTTACAGTCATTTTTACTCCTCCATCGCTTATGTTGTCTAATGTTTTGTCTTTTGAGCCAGTTCTTTTGGTCCTGAATCAGTTAAAAAGAAAACACTTGGAAACACCTTTCCTGATATGTTGTTACTATATGAATCTGGTGGCTTTGTGTAACCTTGCATTCTGTGTAATCATCTCCAGATGGTAGTTCTTATCCCCCACCTCAGCGTCTGTCCCCGGCACAGTGTGCACCGAAAACCCTGACCCATAATCAGCTGCAAACCCAGCTCACTCAGAGATTGGAGGAAGTGCTGAAGGAGCAGCAGGGTACAGATGGCCATGCAGCCCAGAGAGGCTCCTCACTG
This sequence comes from Phoxinus phoxinus, assembly GCF_949152265.1. Lineage (NCBI taxonomy): Eukaryota > Metazoa > Chordata > Actinopteri > Cypriniformes > Leuciscidae > Phoxinus > Phoxinus phoxinus. Next base: position 20,778,138 of record NC_136893.1, read on the forward strand.
GAGCCCAGGACTGCAGGTCAAGAAAAAGAGAAAGTGGAGAAATCAGTGAGGTCCATGCCTGCTAAACCTACACAACAGAGAAAGAAGAGTGGCAAAGTTCAGGGCGAGGCATCGGACCTTGAGAATGTGAGACTCTTTATGTTATAAAGATGTATTATTAATAGTGTATGCTAAGGCAAGCATTACTATTTCTTGGAGTTGATTTGTTCTAGGCACTGAGATGTGGATCTTACACCATATGGGATATGCAGGTTTGAATCAGGCCTTGTGGAAAAAGAAGTGCGCTTGATTTCATTGAATGTGCACTTGTGTAGTGTAATTCAAATCTTATGTATAAACGCATATATATTTTTACTTGCTACTTGCAGATTATATATGTAAGCAGGTACGAGAGGCTAGTGCTGTATCGCTTCGCGTCGTGCCTAACAACGCCTTTCAGCCGTGACTTATTCACGATACAGCACTAGCCTCGAGTACTTTATTGATTTTATAAAACGGTTACCACACAATACAAATATTAAAGCTGAAAAATATGTATCTACGCAACTTTCATGAAGTAAAATCACTAAAAGCCTTCCTTCCACTGGAAAAAATAGTCCCTGACCGTAAACAGCAACAGAAGTTACATACATTATTTGGCCAATAGAAGGCGGCAAAGACTGTCTTTATGAGTGCGTCAGTCGGTAGTGAAGACATTTTGACTCAAACTTGTGATCTCGGATGACCATGAACTGACCATAGACAGTATATAAACTGGACACAGCGACCCCATAGGTTTCAACGGAGAGAAGTGAAGTCAATTAGAAGCACTCACTTCCTGATCGCCAGGCGAACTGCGCAGGCTCAAACTGAGCTTGACGACGTAGATGTGACGTGAGCAACCTGTAGGTCTTCTAGTAGCTGTGCCGAGAGAAATCTGAATCATTCCCTTCCGAATCTCGCAGAGACGGAGAGCGTGAGCATTAGCTGTCCATGAGCTAGCAGCAGGAGCAACTTTATCACTCTCTATGGGCTTCTCCCTTGACTTTATGCCTCCACGTCCCCCCGATTGCATGCGAGCTTCTCTGCCTGTCTATACGGTAATTTTTCGACTTGTGCGACAGAGTCGCGCGGTTATGACGCAATCGTTAGCCTATTTTTACAAAACTGCTTCTACGAGGCCATAACGTAAGATACAAGGTAATGGAGCCTTTTATACATTTTCGTGTTTCTTTAGAAATAAATAATGGACAAACGGTGTCTTTAAACGCCTCAAAAGTAAAGTTATTCGCTGTCAAAGTGACGCCAAAATGAATGGGAGTCAATGGAATGCTAACAGCAGGTGGGGGTCCGGTAGTCAATGGCGGCGCCCGGGGATGCTTCAGTGTCTTCCGAAACACTGCCCCCCTGGAACTGACAGATGACCATAGGCACGGGAAAACCCCTTAACTGTTAAAAGGACAAGATATCGCAGTGGACATTCAAACATATTTTTTTATTATGAATATAAAACGGACCTGAAGGAAAATGCTATGTCTACTGTAATTGCAGGTACACTCGCTCTCTCACTCGATCTCTCACAATACTCTACTATAGCTTCAATGAACATTATCAATGAGATCAAACACGTGTTTAAGTTGCTAAGAGCGGTTGCTAGGGGTGTTGTGTACATACAGTACATAGAACCGTTGGGTGAAGCGGTCATAGCCGTGTTTTATCGTAAATAAAACACAGCTATTGACTAATCAGAATCAAGGATTGGAACTAACCGTTTTATAAATACATATATATATATATATATATATATATATACTGTATATTAGGGGTTGCACGACTACTGATTTCTGCTATGTAATGACATGAACTGGTTCTTATCAATAAATGTTTATTAATTCATAGTCTAATGCAACAAAGAAAACAGGAAGGTTTATTATATTAAACTTAGCCTTTGTTGTTGATGTTCTGAAGGTGGCACGTGCAACAGACGGTATGGTAAAGATGATTTCCAGTCGTTATAAGAGAGGTGCCAAAGCAGCATCCCCTGACCCTGGAGCCCAGTTTAACATTGCATCTACAAACAGGTGACACAGACGGACCTTTCAATCACGCCTCACCTTTTCCTCCGTTCTCACGTGCAATCACAGTGTTACCTTCACTTTCAGATATCTGTTCAATAAGAGTAGCAATCCATCCTCCACTGTAAGTCATTTAGAAAGACATATTTGTAATGCAAGTTAATAGATTCAGATGTATAAATATGATGATCTAATCAATGTGACTTTTTTCTTTCCCGCTCATCATGTTACAGGAGAAAACTGCTGCCAAGAGTTCAAGTTTGCTCAAATCCAAGAGGCCAACCCAGAATCTTGAGTATTGCATTTTACTGACTTTACTCCTTTAAACTAGGGACAGTTCGTTTGAAAATGGCTGTTATAAATTAATTTTATTGTTTGGTCTCTTCAGGGATATTTATGCATTTACAGAGAACACGCCAAAAATCAGTGTGGTAAGGAACACCCATAGCTAAACAAAATAAATATCATAAATAATATTTGTATTATAATATGATAATAATTGTCATTAGTTCTTAATTTTGTCCTCTTCAGAGAAAGAAATCCTCTGATTCATTGTTGTTGGAAAGCAGGTAATTCTGTTCATTTATAAAAAATAGCTCCCTCTAGTGTTTAACAAGTGAACCTAACTGCAGAGTTCAGTAGTTTATGTGGACAGTTAAAATCTCTCCAAAGAAACCCTGCATATTTGTGGACATGTGACTGCTTATTATTATATTATGTATTTTATTGCATATTTACAAAGTTTTTGTTATTTTTTCTTTTAGTGCACTAAGTAATTCTCCAGCTTTCTCCAAGTCTGCTAGGAAACCTCAGCTTCCCAAGGTTTACCATTTCTTAAATTATTTGGGGGATGACCACTTGCTTTAATATATCCCTATCAAAAATCCACATTTAATACTTTGTTTGTTACACCCCTAGGTTGCTACGACAAATGTGAATAAAAACCTGTTCAGTGATACGGACACAGACAATAAAACAGAGATTAGCTGGTTAAACTCTGCCAACAGGAAACCCAAACCCAAAGTGGCAGACTACAGCAGGCAGCCAGTTAAACCCACCTTTCCATCAGCTGACTCTGCATGTATGTTACACCCATCTCTATATTTTAGAGAAGAGATGTTGTATGCCGGGTACACACTGCAAGATGTAGCTCCAATTTTCACTTGGTCAGTTTTGTGGATATCACAGACAAATACCCAAAATATGTGGCAAATCGGTGCTCGATTAATGTAAGTGACTATCTCGTAGTGTGTATGATCAAAGATACGATCTGATAGAAGCGTCGATGCCCGTAAAGCATCCTCAAAATCTGGACCTGTCTGTGACTGAGAGTCATGCAATGTGAAATATGTCTTGACAGGAAATTACTTAGCTAATGAGAAGGGCAAGGGAAGGTTCAGGGGGAGGAGTCATAGACCTGCAACAAAACATAAACAAGCATGGCTTCTGCGAGCAGCCATTCTCTCATTCATATATATATATTTTTTCCACTGCAAATCACAAGCTTCTTGCGTACATCATTTTAACAAGAATAACTCCTGTCTCACGTGTGATTTTACGTTATTTCCAGGTGTATTCTTGCATGTGTTTGCTTGTGAAACGTAGTTTGTAGACTAGACAGAGTTGTCTGCCATTCTTTTTATTGAAATGTTGTGTAATGTGATACCCCCTGAGTCCTGACGCTGATCCTTCCTGTAATGTGCACACCGCAGCAACTAAATGGTACCTCAGACAGTCGTGTAGTGCAAGAACAGCAATCTAACGACTTTGAAAATCGTGCGATGTGTACCCAGCAGTAGTTTTTAACTCTTGTTTATCATCTTCATTACATTGATGGGTCCTAATTAAGGACTACATGCAATTTATTGATAACTACTTCCCCCTCCCTCATTACATCCTCCTGCACCAGATAATCTCTTACACTTTCATTTTATTTCAGTTAAATCGCCATTTACACCTTCGCCTTCGCCAAAGCCAGTGAAAGAACAAATCAAGCCAAAGCGGGTAAGAACAAGGGCAATAATGTTACAAATTATGTCTTAAAGGAGCCATATTGTTGCTCTTTATTTTTCACTTTTGGAATATTTGCACCAAAAAAAAGGGGGGGAAAGTATGTGAGCTTTACTATTTTACACGTATAAGATGTCCTCTATTATGATTGGTTAAACTTTCTGCATGCGAAATAAGTAAGAATGCCTGTGTCAAATTGCTACATAGTTGGTGTTTATTGGTAAATATGGGTGATTTTGTGCTCATATATGTAATGTCATAAGCAGGACTCATTTCTGAATTAAGCATTTTTGCAGCTTAGTTTAGTCTGAATATCAGTGTGGGTCTGCATTAGAGATGCTCCGATCAGCATTTTTGGGGCCGATTACCGATCACCAAAATCATGATCTGCCGATTGCCGATCACTGCCGATTACAGAATGGCAGAGGAATGGGAATCTTTTATCTATAATCTAGCAGAGTTTGCACCAGTTGTAGAAATGAAACTACCAGTAACTATGAGGTGGCAAGAACAATTTTTTTCTGGAACAAACAATTATGAAAAACACCCCAAAATCAGTAGGTTGTTTTATCAGACAAAAATTCAAGTCAAATTTAAGACCGTTTTAAGACATTTTAAGATCATAAAGATTGAAATTTAAGACCTACACGACACATTAACCAGCAAATAACAAATTAAATTTGCATCAATATGCACTTTTTGTTTTCATAAGCATTAAAATAATAACATAAATTATGGCTAGATTTTAAAAGAGTGTCTTGCAACATGTTATCTACTAACATGTACAAGTGCAAATAAAGTTTTGACAAAAAAGGTTTTATAAAAAGATAAACCTCATATTTCAGCCTTTAAATAATTTTCTTATAAAAAGAATGAGTAAAAAAAAAAGATATATTACTGACATTTACAATGCACGTAGCTTATATTTTATTATTAATAGTAAAATTCGGTCCGATTTTCCCGTGGCGTCTGTCGTTGCTATGCAACCATGCACTGCGCTCTCCTCAATGACAAAGAAGTTTTAGCAGCTTTTGCTGAATTCTGAAGTTGATATTTTTTCATCTCGCTGCGCGTGGCAAAAAACGGCCGCATCACTTCTATAATGAGCGCGCTTGCCGCACGCCTACATTTGAAATAACAAACTTGAGCGCGCAAAAGACGTGATGTGAACGGCCCCTTGGCGAGCTAACGTTACCTCCAGTTAGGCCACGTTTCTGGAAATAAAAACTCTTATGTATTCTTTGTGGACTTCCATAAAAACTTCCAGACGGGAGAAGGAGAACGCATGTTGCCACTGGCAAGCTCTGGTCTGCTGTTGTGTGCCCATGCGCCGCGCATGCAGGTGGAAAAAAGTTGCGCGAGTAATTTACGTCACGTGATCTGCTTTTTTGATCGGCGCTTTTGGGGTTCGCCGATCAAGCTATTTTTAGCCAATATCGGCCGATCATGATCGACGGCCGATCAATCGGAGCATCACTAGTCTGCATAGAAAATGACCTTTTATTTCAGAAGAGCAGTCCTATTTTCAATTATATTTCCCTCCTGTACATAAGTTACACTTTTATGAATGAGTAGTATTATGTGTTTTTAAACTCGTTGATAGTAATCATTCCCTTTTCTTTTGGATTGGGTGAATAACAGAAGAGGCAGAAGAAAGTGGCCGAACAGGAGGATAAACGGCAGCCAAGCATCAAAAATAAGAAAGCCACAGGACGACCTCAAAGAGCTGCAGCCTTGACCAAAACCTACAGAGAGCCGTCTGACTCAGACGACCTGTCCAGCCTGTCAGAGAGCGAAAAAGCACCACCCCCTAAGGCATGTGATTTTTTTTTATTAGCAAAGTTAGTTCAAGCGGATCTTCATTAGTGTTATTGCCTTCATTGAAGACTTTCAGAGTCTAGATAGACTAATGATAACAGTCCTGATTAAATTTGTCTTGTTCTTCTCCAAATAGAAAAAGGCAGTTGTCCGAATAGCAGCGTTTCAGCAGATTGTCCCAGCTCAAGCCACAGCACGAGAACAAACGAGAGAGAAAACATCTGTAGAAGTAGCCAGGCGACAAAGTGAGACGGATGTGCTGAAAAGGGCAGAAAAAGCCTTTGTGAAGATTCAGCAAGATCAGAGGAATGATAAAGGCAAGAAGATGTCCAGTCCAGAGCATCTCACGGTGAAGAAGACCTCATCTGCTAAGGGGTCCGCCAGAAGACAGAAAGAGTCTTGGGCTGCAAGATTATCTTCCACATTTGCCTCGCCTCCCTCCATTGAGAGGATGAGATGTAAGAATTAAACTGCTTTAAATGAGTTTGTATAATTGAATGGCTATTAATCAAAATGTTAATTTGCGAACTTTACAAGTCAGGGGCGTAAATAATTGTGTTAATTACTGATACTGAATCACACTAAATTTAATAAATGGATATCCTAGCACAAAGACAACAATCTTTTGTAACCGCTGTGTTATCTACATTTTATTTTTCTCTATAGCAGCCGAAAAAATAACCAACTTGAGATCCAATACTACACCTCTCCGTTCTCTGTCTATCTCTCCGATCGAAGCTGACTCTTCCCCACTAGAGCCTCCCAGTCCTCTCAAAAAACTCCAGGCCCCCTCTCGCTGTAAAACACCAGGGAAAAAAGGTGCTGTGAAACCTCCTTTCTCCATAACGCCTGTTTCCACAACCTCCAGAGGCTGTAAGAAGAATCGACCTGCTGCCCAGGTAAACAGGAAGCAACCATAGGGCAAGGTTTCCAAATCACATTCATAGATAGATCAAGTACTTATGGGCTGCATTAAACCTCTTAAGTCTCATTTCATGGGTAGTTCTGATCATACAGTTGTCCCAAAAAGTATTTGGACCACAAAAAAAGAAAAAGCTGATTAAAAGAATTAATATTTCTTCTTGCAATTACTTTTAACTGGTTCCAAATGACAGTAAAGACATTTACAGGGCTTAAAGTATTCCGGCACCGTGCCAGATCTCCGGCGTGCGGCCGTGTGAAGAAAAATGATATGAGAGGAACACAGCTATTACTAACATTACAAGCCTATCAGAAGCAGAGCAGGGCGGATCCTGGCAACACAGTGTGATTGAGATCCATACGTGACGTTAGCGTTGCCGGTGAAAGCATGGAGTGCAAGTTCATGAAGCCTTGGGATGATGTCCTACCCACGGGCGTAATTTCCTATGGGGACAGACACTTTTCTAAATCCCGTGTGTCCCCCGCCCACACTTTCTAATTAGTTTGTTATGATAACCACACGCCGTCATTGCCACGGAGGGACCGAGCCTGTGTAAAATAGTTCACTGAACGCTCTAATGAGCAGGCACAGCGGTTGCGCACAGTCAGTGATGAAACGGCAGAAACAACAACACAACAGGTGACAAGACAAAAGGGAACGCGCTGTCAGTGAATGAGCTACTGACACACATACACAACACACAGATAGACGTGCGCTAGTATCGCACAGATAGCGCGCCAGTATAGAGTTTTCTTTCGCGCTTGAACAAACAATAACACACACATTTATGCCAAAATTGTCAGTTTTGTCGAGTATCCTCACAAGAACAGTATTAAATGAGTTAAATAAAATCTTAAATGGAAGTAAAAGAGTAGTGCGAGAATGAGTTGTGTGAGAGCCTGTCAGCAGCGGCAGATCTTAAAGTGACAGGCTGACAGCAGCCATTAATTCTCTCTGTCAGTAAAGTTAACCAAAGAACAAAGGTAACAGAAAAGTACTCACTGCTCTTGACTAAAGAACGCTTGTAGCTTTAATAAAGATTGATCTATATTTAATTTATAATTTATGCAGTGCGGACTGTTATATAACTTTATTCAATTTCTGTATATTTCCTATGTGTTAGACAGGAAAGATACAGGTAAACATTACATTTATTATGGGTTATTAAGTGAGGATGGTTTTAAGTTCACTTAAATTAAAAGTTATATTTTTTGAAGCCTAATAAATGTTTAAAATTTTGGGGGAAATCATTTTGACATCATCGAGACATCAGTAGCTGTATTAATATCAGTGATACTGGCCTTCATTCATAAAAATATGCCATTAACATACAGCCGTAATACTTGAAAATAAATGGTGCCATTGAAGTTAAGTCCGTCTGTCCGCCTGTGTGGTTTCCAAGAGTCTGAAGTGGAGAAAAGACATCAGAAAAAGAATCAGGAAATAATATAATACTCTTCACAACTTATTCAGAGAAATGACACTTCAAAGGGTCATGAAACCCTAAACCAAATTTTCTGAGATTTTAACAGAGGTAGGTGTGTTGAACACCATTGAAGACAATGTTAGTATCTGTTAGATTTAATAGTAGGGGGAAAATGGTTGAATTTGAGTTTTTATCCGCTATTTTCGTCTTCCGGGTTTGAAATCTTCGTCGTGTGACATGGCAGTGCTTTGACGACTCATCGGTCCCTCATAATTATTAATGAGACTGAGCTTTCATATCCTATGAGAAGACACTGTCTCTTAATTATTCATGACACCACGTGGATCTTTCCAATGACAGACATGTCAAACTGATATTGCGTAGTAGATAAGCGAGGCAATCATGGGACGCAAGCGTTTGTATTCGTGGAGCAATAGTTCAAGTGCGTTGCATATGTTTCCCCGCGATGCTGCCAGGGCTAGACTCTGGCTCCGAATGGTTGGTTGGCCATCCACCACGGACATACCTGTTGCAAAATTAGACGTTTATGAGTAAAAACATTATGCTAATTTCAGGTCTGACTTTTGCCTGCAGAAGGGTTTTTGTTCTTCTCTGCTTAGTTACCTACCATTCTGACACTTCTCCCATCCGCGCGGCCTCCGGTTCGTCCATGTTTTCCTCCACAGTCACGGCAGTGGCTAATGGTTCACATAGATAGGGCAGAGGACCTGCACCGCCATCTATTATGTCTCTATTTAGCCCTGGGGATTCAGGAGGAGAGAAGTCCTCCACCTCCACAGAGCCCTGCGTACGGCTGCCACTGTACATTTCTATGTCACTGTCCATCTTTATTATTGGGGTTCAGGGGGCGCTTAGATCGAGGCTATGCACAGAACGTTTTTTTTTTTAAAGCGGAAAATGTATTATTTTAAAATATATGCATTTATAGTGTGCATATAAACAACTATATATTTTATAATGACATTATAATTATACATATACATTTAATATGTTTTATTCGATAGAATTCGATTACAGGGCGTTCAGTTATTTTTGAAAGGACAGAAATAAGGTGTCAGTGTATTTCATTAGACTTTAACTTTGCCAGCTATAAAAAAAAATCAAGCATTTTTTACCACAGATTTTTAATGACAGTCGATATGCATGGGCCACTGACCAATGACAGTTATCCCTGCTGTGCCACACCACACCCACTCCACTCCCTTCTCACAGCCAGCCACGCCCATTTAAGTTGCATTTTTCAAAAATATTGTGAGCTAGACTTGAACTGAAAGAGGGGGGTTTCATTAAAGACATGAAGCTTTATTTCCAAGCATATACTGTCACAAGCAAGATGATGAATGGTACAACTTTTTTAATAGTATAGACTAGTGCAATTTAGTAATAGGGGATTGTGTGTATTGTAATATTTATTGTAAATTTGAATCAATTTCTCCTAATAATCCCATATATGTTCATGCTTAATATTTCCTGCATAATTACGTACATAAATATATTATGTGTTAGTTCAGTTACCTGTGTCAGCAGTGTGCTGTAGACACACCTATCTTAATGATTTCTATATCTATATAATTTCTTTAAAATGAATGCCACATAGTTCGATCATTTATAATGTAATCCAATGACATTCATGCTTTTAAGTGTGGCTTAAGTATCCAGATACTTTTTAGGGCCACTGTAGGTACAAATTCCAGTGTGCTTTGAGTCTTTTACTTTAGCATAAAAACTGCTCACACCATTTTACCTTTTTGCTCACACATCTATATATTGTCTTTGTTATTAAAGACTCTCTAAAAAGGTTAGTACAGTAGTCAACATTTGAAGTGGATCAAAGTTGTCCTAAGACAAGAACGGGTATTGTTCAAAGTATAACTTTGATGAAAGGTTTTGATCCACTTCAAATGTTGACTACTGTATATGTTAGTGTAATGCGGTTGTTTTCAATCCTGGTCCTGGGGACCCACCGCTTTTCACATTTTGTATGTCTCTCTTATCTGACACACTCAGCTCAGTTCATGGGTCTCTCTCCTAACGAGCTGATGATCTGAATCAGGTGTGTTCAATTAGGGAGACATAGAAAATATGCAGACTGGTGGGTCTTTAGGATCAGGATTGAAAGCCACTGATAATGCAAGTTCACCTCTGTCCCACTCCTGCAGGTTGAGCTGAGTCCGGCCCACTCATTACTGACTTCAACTCAGCCCCTTATCATCAGAGAGAAATGCACCCTGTCCTCCCCAATCATCTCTCCAGACCTCCAGGAGGAGCACAGGGGTGACATGAACAGAACCAGCCCAGCATCTTTTGGAAGGAGGTCTGTCATTTCTGTGACAATGAGCCAATCTTCTCGCCTATCTGTGAGCAACATTGCCATGATGTGCACTGAGATAGAGGTACAGGTTTAGCAGCTTATTTCTAAGCACAATTACACTTTGGATAGTAGTACATTTCAGTAACACTACTTAATTCTTGTATGCTTTACAGAAAACACCAGCAAGCAAGCAAGGAAGTAAGGCTGAGAGACCAGAATTTAAGTCAGGTGAATAGATTTTTTATTAAGTCGTGGTTTTATGTCATTTATTAGTATACAAAAATTAGCACCTTATGTATTCTTTGTGTCAATTGCCAATCAGGTCCGTCCTCAGCCATCCACAAGCATCTCATCCCGTGCCAGTCCGCTGATTTTTCAGAGGGAGATGAGGACAGTGAGGAGGACAAAGAGAATAAGGCACCTTCTCCCTCTCAGATAGCACTGAAAATGAAGCCCAGAAAGCTGTTCGTGCCTGCTGATAAATACTGGACTCCTAGTAAGGGTATTTATCACCTTTTATAAAGGATTATGTGTCATCCTAACTAGACATTGTGTGACAAGTTTCCGGCCTTGAGTATTTTCTTCCCTTATGAAAATACCAGCCATTCAAAACGTATTCAGAATAACATATCCTGATAACAATCACTGTGATAAGTGGTCTAAATGTATTTTTATAAATATCCGCTGTGGAAGGCGTAGGGCCATGAAATGTTCATTCAATCATTGCATCCGGTCCGAATGAAATGATACCATGTATTCCCTGTGTCAACGTGTGTTTGCATACCACTGCGCAGCCTGTTCGCGCAGACATCACACGTCATCAGCACGTTTCACGTACGTACGCTGTGCAGACAGAGCGAGAATGGCAGACAAACAGACAAGTGGAAAGTATCTACATTTCTGTATCTGACAGTATAGTTCTATGTACCGATGACTTTGCCCTATGCAGATAATTCAGTGAGATTCGACTGTGCTGACGCTATATTCTGAAATTGCATATGAATAAAGCTGACATACAGTGCAATCTTTCCTTTGTCAACAGGTCAATTGACCTGTCATTTCACAATCACTTACTTATGCATGCAAGCAAGCGCTTCTGTTTCTCAGCTCACTGTACTGTAAAGTTATCTCACCGGTAAATTACACCTGATGTAATCCAATAACGTTGTCACTCACTGGTCGTCTCGCTTCAATGTTAGCAGGCTAAAGTTAGCATTTCCCAGATCATCTATTGCACCTTTAATATACAGCCATGTAAAGTGAGATTTTGGACCAATGAGATGTGTGGTCAGAGCTACCCAGCATGTCACAGCGAGGATAGAAACTAAGCAACCCTTGTTGAAGATATGGTTTATTGTTTTGATCACACATCACATTACTGAATATTTAGGTTTTGCAGTCAGTTTAACTGAATGTGCTTCTCATGAACTTTCCCAGACACATATTAATCCCAATCCTGACTCATCGGCACCGTTACCGGTGATTCTGCTGGGGAAATCTCTTGCCTTGTTCTCAATTCCCTGATTAAGAAACTAGCCCTGAATTGTTAGATTCAGTGAATGACTTTGTGTTTCTGTGCCTCAGGCCCCAATATTAAACTGCCGGTGAAGGATCAGAGCAGCTCAGAGGAAGAGGATGAGGACATAGTCGCAGACAACGGAAGAAGAAAGAAAAGTTACCAGAGAGGCCTGAATAAAAGGGCCAATGAAACCACAATCTCCAGTAATGAGAGACTCGAGAGAGTGAAAGAGTTCACCAAGGCTGCATTTATTTGATCAAAAATACAGTAAAGACGGCAATATTATTAAACGTTTTTACAATTGAAAATAACCGTTTTCTATTGTAATATATTTCAAAATGTTATTTATTCCAATGATGAAAAGCTTAGTTTTCAACATCATTACTACTTTTGAGGAAACTGATACATTTTTCAGGATTCTTTGATGAATAGAAAGTTCAAAAGCAGCATTTATTTGAAACATCTTTTGTTACATTATAAATGTCTTTACTGTCACTTTTGATCAATTTAATGCATCCTTGCTAAATAAAAGTATACATTTCTACAAAACAAACAAACAAATTCTCATAAATAACTGAATAGCTCAGAAGCTCAGCTGTACTGCTTTTGAATGTGCTGAGGTGTGACTAAAGTGTGTGTGTGTTTCCTGCAGCTGAGGAAGTGGAGACACTGTCATCTTGTACGAGGTCCAGTTGCAGGCATGCCAGTGTGGAGGCAGACATCGACCTGACCCAGCCTGCTCAGGAGGTGGGCTTTATCTGCCATCAGTTCAGCTCAGAGATTAAGAGGAAGCTCAAGGTGCTGTTCATCTCACTTTTCTCACTAAACAACCATTTGAGGATTCAAACCCGCTGCATTCAATGAGTGTGTATTCGCCTTTTCCACTAACTTCTCTTGTGTGCTTCTCAGAATCGCTGCAGGACAATGGATCTTTACACCAGACAGTCTTTAAAGACCTTACAGCAACACATGTCTTCTGTCAGTGTCCAAGTACACCAGTACAGGTCAGACATGTCCCTCGACTTAAAAGAGGTCAGAGTTTCTGCCTTCTAGTAGCTTTGATATTGACCTCTTCTGCTTTCTTTGCCTGTTATCCTTATATAGTTCTCAGAGACTGGAGAAAGTAAAACAAGTCCTGTTGGGTGAAATAGAAGACCTGGAGCAAGACGACATGGCTTTGAGGAGCATGGAGGAGGAACTGACCGTGAGTGTGCCGACTTGCCAAGTGCCTATTAATAAGAATAATAAAAACATGAACTTATGTAAATGGCCTCTGATTTAATCAAACTATTTGCAGACTTACTGGCAAAAGCAGACCTTGGCCTTCCATACATACCAAGAGAAAGGAACCAAGAGGTGAGAATTGAACTGCTCTTGGATGAACATGAGATGAATGCCGTCGATTTCCCAGCTGTAATGTAAATGTAAATCACAATACCCGTTTATGACTAAATCGTTCTGGGTTGCAGTAACAAACAGGATTTCCCAGCCATTCATAGCTAAAATGTTGCAAGATTTATGCAATGCTGCTTATTTGTTCACTCTGTAGTCTGTAGTGTTATTATGGCAAGAATCTTGTGATTTGAAAAAGGGCAAGCTAAAAAGACTAGATTTTGTTGTTTCAGACTACAGCAGTTAAAAAGTACGGTTCAGACTGATGCACATCAGTGTCTAGAGTATGAGGAACAAATCTTCTCTATGGAGGTAAGGATCTGAATCTGTGGGGACCAACTAAATTTACTGTTCAAATCCATTTTAAGCATTGATTGTCTAGATTAGACACTTTTTTTTAAACAAGGTTGCTTTTTTTGCAGGTGTCTTTGATGAAGAAAAACATGAAGTCGGTTCAGGAGCGTTTCTTCAAAGAAATGGTGAGAGAGCCCTGGTGGGGCAGATGTTTAATACTTAAATTCACATCAATTTCTTCAGGGCTGAATGAAATGTTGCTTGTCTTTGTAGCAAGATGAAGATTTGACGAGTGTGAGAAGAGGACTGCAGTCCTTGTTCTTCCCAGATCCATCCAGGTTCTGACCGGAGTAAAAACCCTTTTGAAAACTATTTTATAGAAGCCATTCTTAAAATATGTTTGTATGCTTTGATGTTATTAATGTTATGTTCTTTTAAATTAATACTACTCAAAAGGTTTAATTTTTTACTTTGAATATTATACTTTATGCGGTTTATTCTGGTCTCCTTGGGGAAAAAAATTTGTTGGCTGTATATAGTTTGTGTGCGCATATTTGCTTGTGATTTTTAATATGAATAATGAATAGTTGTGAGAAGCGTCTCTAAAACGAAGTAAATGTTATAGGTGATGTAAGAACTAATGTATTTATTTGTAACATTCCACCTCATAATAATCACCTAGATTTATGTGCGCAGAAATTAAAAAGTGGATTCTGGATTCTTAAACCATCTTAAGTCAAGATAACTTTTCTTTTTTGCATTCACTAGCAAAGGCCTGAATAAGCAAACCTCATGGGTTCAATTTATGGGAGAATAAATCTAGTTGAAAAATAAAGCCTGAAAACTTTACTGTTTTTACTGTGTGATCTCAGCATTTTTATTTATTTATTTGATTAGTGTCCTCCATAAATGCCAAAGTCAAAATACATGGGAATTAGAGGATTCATGGCTTACATTTCCTGCAGTATCTATTTATATTATATAAATCGTGTGTGCGTGTGTATGCATGCATAGACTACTGTTCAAAAGTTTGGGGCCAGTAAGATTTTTTGGAAACACTCACGACCACTTTATTAAGTACACCTGTCAAACTGCATGTTAACGCAAATATCTAATCAGCCAATCACATGGCAGCCACTCATTTAGGCATGTAGACATTTTATGCGCTAGCGAGACAATGGCTGAATCCCCCCTATACCCTCAATTGGGGCATTATTTGAAAGGACAGCCATTTGGTGGTGTCCGAAACCATAGTGGACGTTATTGAGTGCACTCATTCAATCCCACAATGCACTGCAATAACGAGTGTACAACCGATGTACGCTCAACGACTGTCCGAACTCGCTCATTCCTTTTCATTCACTCCTTCGAACAGTATTAGTGGACTAACGTAGATAATAGTGAATTAGGGTTCAGGGGGCAATTTCGGATTCAGCCATGGTCAAGACGGTGCCGAAGTTCAAGCTGAGCATGGGGAGGAAAGGTGACTTGTTTAATGTGGGATGGTTGTTGGTGTCGAGACTGGTCTGAGTATTTCAGAAACTGCTGATCTACTGGGATTTTCACGCACAACCATCTGTAGGGTTTACAGAGAATGGTCCGAAAAAAAGATAAAATAACCATTGAGCGGCAGTTCTGTGGGAGAAAATGCCTTGTTGAGGTCAGAGGAGAATGACCAGACTGGTTCCAACTGATAGACAGACAACAGTAACCCAGGGCTCCAGACTAACTTTTTTCACCTCCGTCCTGAAAAAAAAAATGTAACCGTCCTAAAGTGAATGTCAACCGTCTCAAAATAAACATGTTGTTTCTGTACTTTGTTATTATCATAGTTGTTAGTTCTTAGTCGCCACATACCACTTGGTCACTGCTTTCACAGAGTCATAGGTTGTGCAGGACCGCATAGGTTTATTACCCACTGTCGCTTTAAGACATCGGATCATGTTCAATGACATGCGGATCCAATTGCACGGATGCACATCCAATACACTCAAAACTGTTTAATGTTGTGTGTATTTGTCCATTCAGACACGAAAGAGAGCAGTTCAGTCCTCGCAAGCGCTGTATAGGTGTCTATGTGCATGGCTGCACGCTTCGGGTCGGGTGTGTGCGCACAGAAAACCTGAGCAGCATGAGAAGACGCGCTCCGTTGTAGTCAGCGCTTGGTCGGTTAATTTTGGCATTTTCTAAGTAAGTTACCCTTATAGGCTAGTAATAAATGAACACGCATACAAAAATGTCTTTCGTCCTGTAGGCGTCCTGGAGAATATTTCTGTTCGTCCTAAACACATTTTCACCGTTAGTCTCGAGCCCTGAGTAACTCAGATAACCACTCGTCTCAACCGAGGAGAAGAGCATCTCTGAACGCACATCACTTCAAAGCAGCAGCAGAAGACACACCGGTGCCACTTCTGTCAAACTGAGACTACATTCACATGGGCTCGACAAAACCGGACAATAAAAGATTTAAAAAATGTTGCCTGGTCTGATGAGTCTCGATTTCTGCTGCGATATTCAGACAGAATTTGGCAAAAACAACATGAAAGCATGGATCCATCCCGCCTTGTATTAACGGTTCAGGCTGCAGCTGGTCTTGGCACACTTTGGGCACTTTAGCATCAATTGAGCATCGTTTAAACATCACAGTCTACCTGAGAATTGTTGCTGACCATATCCATCCCTATCTGACCACAGTGTACCATCTTCTGATGGCTACTTCCAGCAAGATAACATGCCATGTCACAATCCTCTCAAACTGGTTTCTTGAACATGAGTTCACTAAACTCAAATGGCCTCCACAGTCTCCAGATCTCAATCTTTGGGATGTGGAGGAACAGGAGATTCACATCATGGATGTGCAGATGACAAATCTGCAGCAACTGCGTGATGCTCTCATGTCAATGTGGACCAAAATCTCTCTGAGGAATGTTTCCAGCACCGTGTTGAATCTGTTCTTTTGATGAGCCAAAAACATAAAAAAATCTTACCAATCCCAAACTTTTGTGTGGGTACATAATCAGACTTAACAACGCAGGAGTATTTCCAAAATTGTATTTTGAAGACAAGTAGTGCTTACAAAGTTTTTTTTTTTTTTTTCAAGTGATGACATGAACAACCCTGTTCAAACTGACTTTTGTACAGTAAATATGAAATTCATTTATAGCAGGCTTATTAACCCTCAAGTTTATTTTTCTTTCTTTCTTCTTCTTCTTTTTTTTTCTTTTTACTTTTTTTTCAAGTGAGGCTGGTTACATGTACACAAACATTTACCCAGAACTGATTCGTCTTTCCTTAGCAGTCATTGAAATGTAGTCCAGTTTTAAAAACATCAAAAAGTCTTCTGCCGCTCCACTCCGTCAGCCTCAGGTTAAATGTCTCCGCAGATGTTCTCCAGGTTTGTCCCTGTGGCCGTCCGTGAAGGAGACGCAGCCTCCAGCGCTAACCACCTCCAAACACCACTCGGCCCAGGCCGCTGGAAGAATAGGGGAATCCCATGGACGAAGCCACAGCTCTGGAAGAGGCACCTCCAGTATTTAACATGAACGCCACTTTCAGCATTTTCTTCACAGAAGAAAACCCTCTCTTAGGGCCTGTGAAACCTGATCGAGAGGAGACAAATCCACAAAGGTGCCTTTCACAAACACGACCATATGATTGGACAGGACTTGATTATAGTGTTGCATCAATCAGTTATTTTTAGTAAGATCAAACATAAGTGCTCTAATGGGCACTAATGTCGTCATTATGTAGAGAGCAACCTTTTCTCCAAAACCACTCATATCAAGGTGACACAGTCATAATTTCATATCTACGTGTCCCAGTCATTTTTGGACCAGGCCGTTCGTCTTCGGCGCTGGATTTTGTCCGTCTAAAAATAGCGAGGGCACATCTGTGAGAGGGTTACACACACATACTGACCTTGTTAGATGCTTGCTTGAAGCATGGACCTCCATTTCAGTGCTTTTGAACTCGTTCAACTCTTTGCGGATGGCCGCCTGTGGAATCGCAAATAAAAGCAAAGATTTTAGTCAAAGATGGCCGCCGAGTGAAATGTTGCCTTAAAGGGACTTTGATAAAAAGCCACTTAAGTAGGATGACCAGACGTCCCGGTTTCCCCGGGACAGTCCTGTATTTTAGTGTCTATTTTCAGTGTCCTCCAGTGAAAAATGTGTGCAGTATTTCTTCTTTCCTAAATTGTCTTTTCTAGGTGATCATAAAAGTGAGTAGTAGTCATCTGTCACGCGAGAATAGCCTAATAAAAGGTAGCCGATCTTGTCATAGTATATTTTGTAGAACAAAATTACCATTCAAGGCAAGCACAATTCGTTATCGATTAACTTGCAGTTAGTGAAGGAGAGCGCGGAGGAGATCAAGTCAGACGAGTGCCTGTCCATCCCATCCCGTATTCCACCATGAGAAATCTGATCACCCTACACTTAAAATGAAATTAATCCATCATTTATTCACCCCCAAGCCATCATAGGTGTAAATGACTTTCTTTTTTCAGCCAAACACAATGAGTTATATTAAATATATATATATATATATCCAGGCTCCTCCGAGCTTTATAATATAGTAACTTAAGATTTTGATGCCCAAAAATCGCATCCATCCATCATAAATGTGAATCCATTCTCCAGAGGGTTAATAAAGGCCTTCTGAAGTGTTTTTGTAAGAAAAATATCAATATGTATGTTTGTTGAGTAATTTACAACGGCTTCGAACGCGACTCAACCAATCAGAATCAAGGACCGGAACTATCCGTTTTGTAAAACTTTATAAACTATAATCACTGGCTTCCGGTAAAGGCTGTAAGCGAGTCTAGTTTCGGCGGAAGAGTGACCTCTGACCCGACATATATCCATATTTAAAACTTCATTAGCTATAATAACTAGCTTTTACGGCGGGAGAATGACCCCTAATCTGACACAACGTATTGATGAACGTGGAAGCACAGAGGACAGAACAAAACACCAGTCACGAATCAGAAGTCTAAAGCGAGATTTTCTACAGAGAAAGTGGGAGGAGCTTGAGTTCGTTGCCCAGCCCTGTTTGTTTGAACCGCGAGAGGCGTCTAATCTCACCGAAGCTTACGCTACTCCTACATCATGCGTCGGGTCAGAGGTCACTCTTACGCCGGAACTAGACTCGCGTACGGCTGTTACCAGAAGCCAGTAAATATAGTTAATAAAGTTTAACCCAATAAAGTTGGATATTTTTCTTACTAAAATGCATCGCTTCACTTCAGAAGGCATTTATTAACCCACTGTAGTCTTATGGATTTCTTTTATGATGGATGGATGCGAAATTTCAAAAACGAAGTTACCATTTACTTCCATCATACAGCTTGGAAGAGCCAGGATATTTAGGTGAACTAAGGTGTGTTCACACTTTCGGTTCTCTTGTTTCTTTTGGTCCGGACCAAAAAGAATTCATAAAGAGCTTATAAAATGTGTAAAGGAGTTAAACCAGGGGCGTAAATTCCTCCATTACACACACAAACGACAAGCAAAGATTTGCTGAAAGGAGCTGTAATGGGCAACGTAGCTCCTATGAAGAGAAGATCTAGGTATGGCTGAGCATTCTGTCTTTTTTAGGATTGCATATTGTGATTGCATCCTGTTTTTGGTTTGTTTGGATATCTTTGATCCATATCGCGTTCATATTTCAGTCAAACTGCACTAGAGTTTGTTAGAAAGCAGACACGGACCAACTAAAATGGTCTCGGTCCACTTGTTTGGTGCGCACCAAGGTATGGATGGCAGCGTTCACACTTGTTAAAATGAAACGCACTAACAGAGCAATCGCACCAGAGTTCGTTTTAATCCAACCAAACCTGCCAAGTGTGAACACACACTTAAACGCATCCTCAAGTAAAAAGTGCACGGATTCATGTTGACAAGCTGCTTCAGTTTTGACACAAATTAGATTTCCTTTTATCCACTTAACGAAAAACCTCGAGAGAATCACTAATAATAATAAGAAGAAGCAGCATTTCCCTCTGTGCTGTCTTATTGAATTTAAGGCAAACTGAAGATCACTGTAAAGGTCTGCTGACATCGGCTGTTTGTCACGGACCTTGTCAGCAGCAGACAGTCTTGTCCAGGGTTTGTCAGCTCTCCTGTCATAATCCTGGGCTTTGGCCACCTCCACGTAATCACTGAAGCGGATGAGAATCTTTCTTTCTCTCAGTTCATCAACTGTTGGCCTCTGGTTGAGCTGTAAGAAAAGCAGTGCTGTTAATGGGGCTGCATACAAGTTATGAGATACACTTTTTCTGCAGGAAACAAAACAAAAACACACTTTCGCACATTTCAGAGTAGAATAACTGGCTCGTTGTTTCTCGGAGAAACAAGTATTTTAACTTAGTATGTGTGCTCTGAGATTTAAGAAACATGCTATGATATTTTATGCTATAGTACAGTCAAAAAAAAAAAAGCAATTTTAATAATATGTAAATAATGAGTAACTAATTGCACACTGGGGGGGATAAAAGCCTTAAAACAAAATTATTTCAAAATGTAATTATTATTAGTATTTTTGTTGTTATCATTGCTAAATTTTAATAATAACAACAACAACAATGTGTAATTAATGTGTAATTAATTGCAAACTAGAAAAAATAAGCCAAAAAACTGATTCCAATATGTAATAATAAATGTTTCATTAATTCAATTTAATTATTTAAATGTTAATATTACTCTATACATCACGCCGTCATTTTGAGGTAAATTTATGTTTGTTTTTTTACCATAAAATAATGCAGGCAAGCACTATATATATATATATATATGCATACAAATTTAAACGCATGCTGTTAACCATCTCAATAATTGAGGTCTCATGTCAACCCTTTTTCTTTTGTTCTCATCATCTCTATGGTCTGAATGCTTTATAGAAGTTCTTTCAATCTGATTCACACGATGAAACTAACTCTAAAAATGATTACACAAAATTGTTTTACCCTTTTGAGAACCGCTGCTTGTCCTTGAATGCTGCATCTTTATTCAGCATCAGACAGTGTGTTGTGCAATGTCTTATTACAAGTAGTAATATTAGGAGCGTAATAATTTTACAGACCAGCAGCTTCCTTGCAATCAGTGACCATGAGGAAGATGAAGCATGCTGCAAGTGAAATGAAACTGAACATACCTTTCTGTTGAGTCTCTGTTTGATCTCTCTCCGTTCCTCTTGCTCCGTCTGATCGTTCCTCTCTGAAAGAGCAAAAGAGACTCGATGAGGGCGATCTAATCAAGTGCACAGTCACAGGGGTCACTTCACATGCCTGCTTGTTTTTCTCTGATGTGTCTTATCTGACAGACAGATTACAGTCATCTATTTGATATAATACTCTAGTGATTTTGTGTGTAGTACAAAGCAATGGAAGACACAATCACATTACTTTGTGCCGAAGTCAAAAAGCATGTCAACAACATTTTCACCATAACAGCCCACAAAAAAAAATTCATTTAATTAAAATAAAATAAAACTTTAATTGAATTAACATGCTGATTAAAAATGTCTTACTGTATTACTTTTCACTTAGCAATTTACTTAATATTTCAACTATATGTGTAACTACCATTTCAATCTGACTAATTTTTAACTTGTTTGTCATAAATCAACATTTGAGGAAAATGGTATGGGGTTTCTAATCAAAATTTGACTTTCTGTTACAAAACAGGGCATTGATTTCATACATGTCCACTGTAGAGACACCAGGACAAACATGATGTTTATCAGGCATTTTGGGAGACACAACAAATAGGGAAATAAATTATTTATCAATATTCCTATGAAATAATAGATATTATTTTGAAAAATGTTTTGCCAATGATTACTCCATTATTACACTTTTCATTAGATACTGCCCCAATAACACATTAAATATGCAAATTAGATACATTGTATTGAGTGGGACTACCCAATTAATGGCAATTTTACCCACATATTGCATAAAGTAAAATGGTATATCAGTTAATTCCGTTATATCTTATAGAACATAGTTGAGAATCATTTTACACAGTTTGGTTAAAAAATACTGAAACATAAACATTTATTGGTAAATAAAAAAAAAATAATAACATTATTATTATTGATGTGCAATATCATAAACAATATAATTACTTTTCCAAACAACATTTTTTTATACATAATGCATTTATATTTATATTCACATTTTTTTTGATTATCGTGTAATACTCACGTTTTAAAATGTTTCTGCTCTCCAGCTCTTCAACGGCCGGCCGTTGACTGAGTCTCCTGCGGAAAAAGAGCAGAATGTGGTTTTGAACCATTACTGTCCCCGTCCCGCGCTGAAGCACAAGCAGAAGCCGCTCAACGAGACCCAGAGGTGAGGGAGGGAGATTCTGAAGGGACGCTCAAAGTCTCTCCGTCCTTTGTGTTCAGCCTGACAGTTAGCACTCCTCATCTGGATAGCTCAAACACCGGGCCTTTGAGCCCTTTTGCTAAATAAACACCAATTATCAAGATGCGGTGCCGACGAGACTTGAATGAGTGAGAAAGTGCAGTCTGTGTGTATTACGGTCCGAGAGAGAAAGAACTCGTGCTCCTTGTTGTGGTTTGTGTGCGGGCGCGCGCGCGCTCTTTTGAACAGGCTGGCGCGTGCCGAGTGATGAGAGCTCCACGCGCGCTCTTTGTCGTGCGCTCTGTCTCTCCACGCGCCTTTGTAGTAGCCTAGTATTAGGTTAAGCGACCGTTTGATAATTGATCATTTGAATAGAATATGCTGCCAAATAGCAAGTAGAAATCATAGACCAAAGCAGCTAGATCATGCAGTATGTCCCCGTGTATGTCGTAATACTATTACTATTTTTTATTTTTTTAAATCTAGAAATCATAGTGTGAGTTTTACTCGATCACATTTGACAATTACATAGGAGGAAATTTTAAATAGTTTTACATAATTTCACTACTGGTTTGAGTTGATTTTACCACGTGATACGCATTCTGACATGAAAAAATGCGATTTAATATTTCAGGAGTTTCTTTATTTTCTCCATTCTCTAAATAAAACGTTTAATTGGGTAGGATGTTATTTTAATATGTGATCAATTTACACTTTCCCCCCTGTGTTCCCAGTCTTATAAGTTGTATTAAGTAACAAGTTGTAAAAAATAACAATGAGTTGTAATAAGTAACCATATAAACCCGGGTCATTGTTACACAGTGTAATTATATATTTAAGTAATGTACTTACTATAGGGTTTAGGGTTAGTTGCATGTCATTATGCATCATTTACTTTTATTACTATGTTAAGTGCATGTATCATATGTAACAAGGACACTGTAAAATAATGTTACCTAAATCAGTATAATATCATCAATCAAATCATATTTCTAAAAGTCTGCTATACTCTTTTAAATAAATATTTCCTTAAATTACGAAACATTATTAAACGTAACAGAGTTGAAAATGCTGTACAACATGAACGACTCGACTTTGATTAGATTTGCATTAGACGCAAATATGGAATAAAGCGGCATGTTGTCTCATGGAAATTGCTTTCAAACACACTATTAATATGACCTACTCTGTTATGCCAAGATCTGCGGCGAGATCTGATTAATAAGACATTTTACAGCATTAGACTGCATTCCAGCCATTGCAACACTGTTGTCACTCATATAAGCTGAGTAAGACGGGATTCCAGCAGATGTGGCGGCGTTAATATTTCATGAGCTGAAATGGAGACCAACTCCCAAAGCTCCCTTGGAAGCTGCCTGGATATTATTGACCTGTATCACGAGTTGCCTAGCAACAGTAGCTTCCCCGTGAACACGGAAACAAAGAAATCTGCCAGTGCAACACTGGAAGCTCGTGGCATTGCTCTCCATTATACACCGGTCATTCATCAGACCGGTTTAATTAACAGATGGACGGCAGTGTGCTTTATCCTATATATTTCCATCAGATAGGAGAAGCCGCTGTGAGTAGTACAGTAGACCACCGCCGTGTTTGGCATTCACTACAGTGAGGTGGAGATGGAGGAGGGGAACACGCACTACCATCCATTATTCACCAGTCTGAGCTCTAAAAATAGCTCCAGCCGGGTCTTTCTTCTGTGGCGGAGTAAAGCAAGGCAAGCCAAAGATAGGAAGGTCATGACATGCTGCTGCGGCAAAGTGTCACTGTGTGTTTCGCTCAGACTTCAGCCGGTCCTGCAGGTGCATTGACCGTCACACTTCACTCTGGCCTAGTTATACTCATTTATGCTGACCATCACTGTCACACCTAAACATGACATTCAAATTCACCCAATTTACTACCTTAATAGTGTGTATGTGCTCCTCGTATTATGTGAACGATTCATCAGTGCATGTTAATAATAATAAAAAAGCTTTTATCAAAAAGTTAAAACATGCTCCACATCTGAAACGACTTTCCTTCTCGGCTGACCTGACCTGACCTGACCCTTCTCATTTTTCATGCTTTCTTTCTGGCGCATGCTTTTCAAAGTGCAGTCAATTCCAAAATGCCTCAAAATAAAGTCATGCACTAAAGTATTTATAAAAGGAGTACTTGTTACAGAATTAAAAGTATATACTTAAGTGCAAAGTGAATGTAATGTTTTTGGGAAATTAAACAGTTACACTTTATTTAAAGGTGACGTAGTTGTACTTACTCAAATAAGTACTGAGTAATATTAATGAACTATGCACTTACTATAGGGTTACTTCTAATTATGCATTATTTACTGTTATTACTATAGTAAGTACTTGTAGTAGGCCTAGCGTGTAACTACTCCACCTTAAAATAAAATGTTAAAGTAACACCAGGTAACTTTTGCTCTCGGGGTCCCCCTACAGTTGGGAAACAGTATTGTCCTCTACTACTGTCGTAAACTCTGTCGTAAGCTTTCATTTGATATTTGAAAGTCCGCATCGGTCGGGCATAGGGTTGCCACCTTTGATTTAATTGTAAAAAACCGGGACACTCAGATTATTATTATTTTTGGGGGTCTGAGTTGTAGGTTGTAAATAGTATTTTCTTTGACACTGGTGGCTCATCCGATTTTGTTGTGTTATCCTCCTCGTCCGTCTCTCCCCCCATTTCACACAATAGATGTAAATAGACCGTTTTTAAAAAGCTAGCTAGCAACTAAAGTCACACTGTATCATCTTGGATGTGTGTTGATGCGCGCGCGCGACCGACCGACAGCACAGGCAGTTGCTAGGCGATAAGTTGAGCTTCCAATCAAATAAAAGTAAACGCCAGGTCAATCCACTGTTTTACCCGTTTTTACCCGTTTACGGACACAGGATTGGATGTACTGTACACAACTATGAAGAAAACACATTAACAGTAGACGGAAACGGTTTAATTTGAAACCAGGAAATTCTACTTTAGAAGTACATTTTCACAAAAAAAACGGGACAATTCGTGTCCCGGGAAAGAATATTCATTTTCCGGGACTGTCGCTCAAAAAAGAGAACAATCCCTGGAAAACCGGGTCGGGTGGCATCGGGCACCCCTCCTCCCTCCTCCTCCTTCAGCTCACGCCAGCGAGGAAACGCTAAGTTAGCCCAATGTTGATCCTCGTTCTGCCTTTAATGCGATCACTTTCTCGTTTCCTCTTTTTGCTTTCCTCCGACAAAACCTTTGCTTTCTTGCTTTTCTGTGCTGCTTCGTCCATGACTATAACATTTGGCAAACAAACGCTAGTTTGGCTCGCACGTCCGATTTTAAGGAAGTGGGGGTGGTGGTGGAAGTGACGTATATGCCGTAAAGCAGTCGAATTTTGTAGTTCTCTTTGTTCGCCGGTTAACGTTACCCGAAACCCGAAGTTTAAAAGTACGATTAAAAACGCTTCAGACCCCGTCAGGCTATGGCAGATGTGTCATTCAACCTATTGTAAGTCGATGTACCATCACAAGAGACTTGGATATATAATATTAAGGTTGAAAAGTTACCTAGAGCTGCTTTAACCATTAAACTTGCCATGCAATTAGCAAACTAACTAATTTGTGTTTTTTTACCCACTTAAGTACCTAAGTACTGTACATCTTTATATGCAATTTCATAATTACTTCAATATATTTTAATGTCAGTTCAAACTTAGATAACACTTTATTTTACAATGCTACATGTAGTAATAACAGTACATTATGCATAATTACAAGCAACTAACCCTAAACCTTCATCCTAACCATATAAGTACATGTAGTTAATTAATATTACTCAATGCTTAATTACTCTGTAACAGGGACACCTTAAAATAAAGGGTAACCAAAACTAGTGTCAATATGGTTGGTTACACATTTATTATGACAAAGTTGCATTTGAAACAATTTAACTTTTAAATGTAATAATGATTAACATGCTACATGCTTTAGTAATCAGCATATCAAAATAATTTTACTTCTTAAAAAGTACAACAAAATATTTGACATAATCACAATCATTTAAAATTTAAAAGTAAAACTTATAATTTGACATTGCAAAGTGCACATTTTAAAAGTGTACTTAAGTGTATTAAGAAACAGGCATTTAAGTGAACTAAGTACCCTTACATGGCTTTTTATTTCATTACTGTTATATTATCTTCAAGTACAGTTTTTTTTAAATATACTTTTAAAGGAACACTCCGACTTTTTGGGACTTTAGCCTATTCAACGTATCCCCCAGAGTTAGATAAGTCCATACATACCTTTTTCATCTCCGTGCGTGCTATAGTCTGTTTGACGCACCCACCGCTAGCCTAGCTTAGCACAAAGACTGGATGTAAATGGTTGCAGCTAGCATACTGCTCCCAATAAGTGACAAAATAACGCAAACATTTTCCTATTTACATGTTGTGATTTATATAGTCACAGAGTGTGCAAAAAACAAAGTCACATGAAACACAGACATATTTTAACCGTATAAATACTGGGAACTATATTCCCTGAATATAGGGCGGAGTGATAACCGCAGCGCACCTGAGACGCGCTCTGAACGAACTCTCTGCTCCTCACCACGGCGCGTCTCAGGTGCTGCGGTTATCACTCCGCCCAAGTAGCAGTGCTTCGCCTTCAGAGAATATAGTTCCCAGTATTTATACGGTTAAAATATGTCTGTGTCTCATTTGACTTTGTTTTTTGTACACTCTGTGACTATACAAATCACAACATGTAAATAGGAAAATGTTTGCGTTATTTTGTCACTTATTTGGATTAGTATGCTAGCTGCAACCATTTACATCCAGTCTTTGTGCTAAGCTAGGCTAGCGGTGGGTGCGTCAAACAGACTCATAGCACACACGGAGATGAAAAAGGTATGTATGGATTTATCTAACTCTGGGGGATAAGTTGAATAGGATAAAGTCCCAAA
Organism: Phoxinus phoxinus; assembly: GCF_949152265.1. NCBI lineage: Eukaryota > Metazoa > Chordata > Actinopteri > Cypriniformes > Leuciscidae > Phoxinus > Phoxinus phoxinus. Next base: position 20,805,238 of record NC_136893.1, read on the forward strand.
AAGTCGGAGTGTTCCTTTAAGATTGGAAGTACTCTACAAGTGCACATTCAAGTACACTTCTTTTTCACAAGGGACACCACCAAAAATAAAATGGGTTTCAAACGTCATTTCATGTTGAGTAATCAATACAGATTCAATATCAATATACTGTATGAATTCTGTGTTATGTAAAATCGTGAACATGATTATTACTGGGGAAACATTTTAAGCTGACGTCTTCCCACTCTAGAATGTAACAATTGACAAAGAGTACAAGACACACTAAACCCTATGACTAAGATCTAAATGTCCTTGCTATCAAGGAAAGTATCTGATAAGCAGCTAAAACTTCCAGTTATACACATGTGGCTCCAAAATCCTCAAAAGCACAACAATTATTTGTTGGTTTATTACAAATAATTTACTGTTTGTTAAGCATCCAGTACTATTTCCTTCAGTGTAAATGTCCATCATATGCATGAATCTGTAGAATGTGTTGCTGAAGTTAATCTAAACACCTGCACAGGCACAGCGCCTGCTTTTCCTTCTCTGAACCACATCTTTGTTACAAACCACTCATGGTTTTCCCATTACATAACTTAAGATGGTCACATCACATACCATCTTATAACATTTTAGCACCTCGTATGTGTCACTGCGGCCTGAACAAAGCTCTCTCGAAGCCTAAATTAAACTGGACATAATGGCTGTTTCTTCTAAGAATCCACAGAAGGCTGATTTCAATGGTGAAATATACCACAGCTGATTACATAAGACTTATCCTGACAAGATCTGTAATTGCGTGAGGCGCTGAAGCCCATCCTCGTCTCATTTTTTCCAAGCACTTAGTTGTAAAGATCAGATATTAAACACTACACTGCTTCTATCAGTAGGCTGAAGTAGCAGATGTCAACATTTGTCTTCACTTACTTTCTAAACTCTGAGGGTATGTTTACACGACAACGATGTCCTAAAAATGGAAGTTTATCCTTTGCATCTTTTGCGTACAGACGACAACATTGTCAAAACGATCCCTGTTCATACGGATCCTCGAAAACTACTAAAACCGCTGTATTCTGCTGCGAGGCCAGTAGTTGGCGATATCTCTTTGTAAAGAAACACCTGCCAATAGACTGATCAAGTAATATGCATGATGTCACCGTTTTCACAAATTCACTTTTTTTTATAGTTTACATGGATACATTAACAGTATCGTTCGTTGATTAAATGAACGGCCAAAACGAATCAAAAGTTTTCCGTTTTTAGTTGAGAACGGTGCCGTGTAAATGGCCCCTGAGAATTAACATGCTGTATTTAAAATGTAAAAAATCATTAAACAAAACAAAACAAAACAAAAACACAAAGCAAAGACGCAAAAAAAGATAAAACAAAACAAACACCAAACAAAACAAACACAGCAAAGCAAATCACAACACAAGCACAACAAAGAAATGCAAAACAAAACATAACACAAAGACAAAACAAAAAACATAGCACATCAAAGCAAAGCAAAACATAACAACAACATTTTATCAGCCTGTAGAAGTTTCATTCATTCTTTGTAACATTAAAGTGTGAGCAATGCATGCACCATATACTGAATTGAACTTCTGAACTCAAAGGCAGGTGTTCATATATAATCAAATATAATCTAATGAAAACTGTAGTGGATTTATTCTCAGATTAACTCCAATCCTCAACTGACTGTAATCCCAGTTTCTGCTATACACTTTACATCAGATTACAATCATTGTACAATAACACTATACCTCTGCACGAAATCTGTTTTCATAATCTGTTCCATGAGTTCCCTTGTCCATATAATCCTTAAGTGATATCTAAACAGATTTGCTGTCATTAATGGAGAAGTTCGAGCATACAACTCAACTCAAGCGCTAAGCTTCCCCCTGGACTTAGTAATTAATGGATATAAATTAGTAGCTAAATTAATATTAGAATAAAGGTTGCCAGTGTATGCAGGTGATAACAGCAAAAAAAAAAATTATTAAGCAGTCTCCAAATCCCTGAAGATGACCTTCTCATGTATTTCCAAAAATGTCCTGAAGAGGGCAGTGTAATAGTTTATATACAGTACTTGCATATACAGTACAGTCAACATACATTTATGACTTACTTGGCAAGTTTCATTTCGATCTGTTGACGGATCTCCTGTCTCTCCTGGTCACTCCGCGTAGGAAAAATGTTCCTGTCTTCCAGCTCCTGTTTGCTTGGACGATTCCGAAGCTTCACGGCCAGCAGCTCCTTCCTCATCCTCCTTGGCAATGTGCCTGCACACATTCGCCGTAGAATCCATTACTTAATGACATAACAATCTAAAGTGCTCCATATTTCCAGACAGAAATTACTCTCTTGCCACTTGTATTATGAAAAAAACACATTGATCCAATGACTATATCATGGCAAACATTCTGCGCAAATTCTACCTGATCTTCTAGTTATAATAAATCATTGCAGTATCTTAGCATCGCATTAAAGAGGATCTATTATGCTTCTTTACATCTTCAACCTTCTACAATGTTGCTGTTTGAGCATAAAAAAGGTCTGCAAAGTTACAAAGCACAACGTCATTCCAAAGGGAGATATTCTCTATATCCGTAAACACCGTTTCTGAACTCCCTGAAACGCTTCGATTGTAGTCTTCAGTTTTCTTCCGGGAATAAACACGTCACAATATTCCTCATATAAATAATTGAGTTAGTAGTGTGTTGAAAGTCGAGGTTATGGTAAGGGATGTGAGATTTCCAAAACACGCTTGAAGCGGTTGACAAATCACAACACACTGATCCAGCCGACCAATCAGAGCACAGTGCACTTTTCAGAAGGAGGGGCTTCATAGAGACAGGAACTAAACAGAGCGTTACTGACAGACTGGGAAGAGTGGTGCTGGAACAATGTCAAATATGTGAAAAAAAAAAAATTTCAATCATGAGAACCTTTTCTAGTAGAGCCCAAAAACAAAACAAGGCTTAGTAAAAGGACATACAATAGCCTCTTTAATAGTTGTGCAGTCCACCCACCAGAAATGACAGACTCGTTCCAGTCGTCCATGTCGTAGATAATTCCTGAAGCGTCAGTGAAGCAGTTGTCTTGTCGAACGTTTTCCTTGTTTTCCTCTGCTTCCTTTCTGTTCTCACCATTTCCACTTGGCTCTCGCTCAATGCTAAAATAGAAAAAGAAAGAAACACTTTAGCAATACAGAAAAATACTTCTTAAACCTCCTAAAAATTCATTCTGAAATCAAGCAAGTAAAAGTAATGATGGGTTTAAACATCCTCACCTTTCCTGTCTGAGCTTTGATGCCAGTGCTCGGTGCAGTTCTTCTATTATACAGCTAGGGGGCAGCGGCGGATGTATGCTACCTATATGCGGCGACCCCACAGAATTAGTAAAGTGCCCTCTTAAAACCACAGGACTGGGGCCATCACAGACTCGAGACAGTTCTTTTTGGAGAAAAGAGTTTGAATGAGGCACTGATGCGACAACGACTTTACCCGGGTCTGTGGAAACAAAAAATACATTCATATATATATATACCACAATATCAAATTTGATCTGATTTTCATTAGCGAAAAATGAACACACCGTCCTCCGTGCTTAGCTGAGAAACGAGATTGCCGTGACTGCTTGGCGGAGACTGCTCCTGCGGTTCATCTTCCTCATCTTCCTCTCCGTCGTCTTCATCTTCCTCAACATCTTCATTCTCATTTTCAGAGGGAACCGCCTCCTCGTCCTCCTCCTCTTCCTCCTTTGAATTTGGCTCTTCCATTGTCCCGTTGGCCTGTACAGAATCTACCACTAATAGGAAACACAAAATCCATAGCTTACACTATTAGGAACGCAATTCAAGGCTGTTGTTCATTGGTGTATTGTGTATTTGTCAAGGACTCTAGCAAAAAGGGAAAAAGTAAAAAGTATTTTAAAAGTGTGTCACTATAAATATGATGCAGTGAAGAGTGTCATAATTTGCAAAAAATAATGACGGTTTAAACGGGTTTCCCAGCCACTCCCCCTATCCTTCATTGGTCAGTCATAAAGATAGCCCCGCCCTAAACTCCTGCTATTGGCTGAGCAACAGTGGTAGAGTACTTCTATTTTGGACAATAAATTATATACATATATGAATATACGTATGAAGAGCACTCACTGGTGTCTTGCTCTGAGCTGAGATACTCCATGCTACTGATGCTGAGAATGGGCCCCTGAGAGCCAGGCAGCCGGATCTCAGCATCGGAGATGCCCCGGATGGGAGAGCTGGAGTTTGGAGAATGAAGTCCACAGGCCAAGGCCACATCTGGACACAGAGGAACACAGCATTAGATTGCTCAACTCACAAACACTCATCAACAGAAGTTATATAATACTGTACATACACATATCGCTATATTGTATATTATGCATTTGTATATTTTTATTGTCTTGTCGCTGTCGTTCTGTCTGTGCCGTGGAAGCTTCTGTCACCAAGACAAATTCCTCATGTGTAAACACACTTGGCAACAAAGCTCATTCTGATTCTGATATACGTACGCATGGCCCGTTTCATTCGCACACGCTCACGTAGCTCCATCTGTGCCATCTTCTGGGTGACATGATATTGGTAGGTGTTCGTGACTTTAACTTTGAGACTTGGTCATGATTTGTGGATGTTATTTGAGTTCTCTATGGGGGTGCTATAAAGCGTCATGCCCATTCAAACTGAGTGGCACATCCCACCAACCTCAGAGTTGGTGGGATGAGCCACTTTATATATAATATATATATATTTATATATACTATAGTCTACTCTCCAAAAATGGCCCTGATTGGATTGCAGTTTTAATGTAAACAAACTAATAAACTTTATGTGATGCATACAAGTCAGTCATACATAAATGGAAAAAAAACAGGGTAGATTTCTGTAATAGTACTAATAAACAATGTTTTAAATACACAATAACCATGTTCATATATATTTATCATCAATAAATACAATTTCTTTCAATCTCATACATTTAGCTTGTTCCACAAATAGCCATATTTGAACACTTTTTAACTGAAAACAATGAACAAATGTAGGCTGATTCCAAGCAATCTTGATTTAAAAAAGTTGATTGAAAATAATGATTAATTAAAATGTATGTAAATTGTTAATAATAAACTATGCCATGATTTTTTTGGAGAGCAGATGTATGACTGACAAATATGCATTGCATCAAGTTTAATAGTTTACGTTATAACTGTGTAATGCGAATGGATGGCAAATTTATATGCCATTCAAATACATACATGTACATCTTTAGGCTTCTCAAATTAAGTTTATATTTTTTTTAATTCAAATTCATATTTTTTTGAGTGTCATTGTAATTTTACTGTGTCAGTCCAATAACAGACTGCAAACATCTTTCAATTTTTCCCCCCAGTGGAACAAAATGTTAAAGCTACATTTATGTTACATACATACAAGACATACAAGATTACATACAACAAAAAACGCATGCTAATCACTTCATTTGTGATTTGGATTGGTGGATTTGAACCTGGGTCTGCATAGACGCTAAGATGTTTACCATTAGACTCTCACATCTTTTAAGGGTACTTTCATGTGGTTCCACACCTGTTTGACTTTCTTGCTTCATTTGGAACATAAAAAAAAAAAAAAAATATATATATATATATATATATATATATATATATATATATATATATATATATATATATGTATATATATAAAAAAATCCAAACAATGAGAGTAAATGGGGTCTAGAACAACATTGGACCCCACTGACTTTCATTGTATGGACGAAAAGTTGAAATATTCTTCAAATATCTTGTTTTATGTTCCACAGAAGTACCGGTAAGTCATGCAGTGCATGTTTGAAATTATATGAGTGAGTAAATGATTTTACAGAATTTCCAATTTTTGGGTGAACGATACCTTTGAAAGTAGAAGAGTCACTGGCTAATTTCTCCAAAAATGGTGTATGACACACCTGCTGTTTGCCACCACAGGATTGACTCAGGATTGACTTTGAACTGATTTTCCTACTCATTCCCAATCTTAACACCATCAGAAGACTAGCAATCCTCCCTCATTCCCTGCAAGCATCCACTCTCATTTGTGCATCACTTCCTCTGCTAAACTTGATTGGATTTTGAAATGGGATTACGATATTGTCTCATTATGTAACTAAACTGTTTCTACAGCTGTTTGCTATCAGTTCACTAATTTCCCGCTTGATTAAAAGATCTCTTGCCTCTGGTACTGTTCCATTAAAAACTGCTGCTGACACCCTAATTCTCAGGAAACTTTGTCTAGGTCCCTCTGTGTTAAATAATTACAGACCTATCAAAAACCACCGCTGAACAGAGCCGTTTCCCCCTCAATTAGAGTCGCACCAAGTTTTTCAAAGCAGAATAATGTCCTTTACATAGCAGAGACGTCTCTCCACAGGGCCATAAATGACCTATTCCTTTCTGCTGAATCAGGGGTGTTTAATATTCAACTCCTTCTGGACCTCAAGTCTTTATTGGATTCTGTCTCTTAGATGTTGGCATCACTGAAAATGGAAACTCTCCTCTGGTTCAGTTCTTCAATGACAAACAGCAGTGTGTTTTTCTTCTGAAACACACATCCTCCATCAGTCCTGTTATCTGGGGTGTCCCCCAGGGGTCTGTTCTTGGTCCTCTTTCTCTCAGCCCAAGCTAAGTTAATATCTCTATAGAAATTAATTAAAGTGCTAGTTAGGGATGCATTGATTTTAAAATTCTGGACGATATAAGCCAATTATTGTTTTCATGCTATGGTCAATGTTAAAATTCAAAACCATTTTGTCTAAAAAAAATTGTAAACAATAAAAACTAAAATCAGACATTTTAAACTCTACAAGTAAATTTAGGCAACACGGAATTATACTGTACAGTATGGAAAATTCATGTTCATTTTAAGATTTGCTAAAGATTACATTCAACAGTGTTATTAAATTAGCATTATCAAAGATTAAAATCATCGTATCACTCATAACCATCCAAATATTTATCGTTCACAGCCCCCTAAATTTGTTAGCTTTGTTTTCCACTTCTATCACACTATTGTGTCATTTTTGTCATTTGAATTGATCATTGAAAAATGTCATGCAATATTTTTCCCATTCATAAATCTTTGTTATCAATTGCCTCTGTTGTGCATTTTAAATAAAAAAATATTTTCATTATCTATTTATTTTTTATTTTATAAAAGGTACTTTTAAATCACTCATCACTCTACAAAATATCTATCTGTATTATCAATTTCACTATGTTATCAGTAATATAAGACAGACAAATAAAAGGGCAACAAAGCCCGGTTGTCTCTCACCTGTAGAGCTCTGCTTCAGCTTCTCGTTTTTCTTTTTCCTCCATTTCCACGGCCTGAAAATGCGCCCCAGTGTGGCCAGCTTGCTGTGGCGTCGGATGGGAGGGGTGTGGACTCCACTCACCAAACAGCTGGAGCGCAGCACATTCTGCTGCTCCATCACATCTGTAACACACATGAGACAGACAGGAACCATCAGCACAGTGAATCAAATTTGAGGTTTTAGAAGCACTTTAAATACTTAAATACATTCAATTTTATTTTATTTTACTTTATTTTCCACTACTGGTGTTAGTCGACTCTGGATTTCAGATTTTTACTGATTTTCTACTACTTTTAGAAGCACTTTAATTACCTTTTTTTATTTTTTAGAAAAATTGTATTTCATTTTATACATTTCTATTTTATTTGGACACTACTGCTGTTTGTCATTGCAGGATTGACTCTGGATTGTTGGTTTTCCTACTAATTTTAAAAGCGCTTTAAATACTTTAATATTTAAGTAAATTGTTATTTTATTTTAGAAGAATTTTATTTTCATTTTATTTTGCATTTGTTGTCCAAAATGTCTTATATAGGCTCATTATTTAAGTCAGTTTTTGTTTTTGTTTTTTTTGTGATCAACATTTTTATTGTTTTCCAAATGGAGAAGGGGGTGGGGGGTGGTGACAGACATATTCAAAATCATATGTGACTGTTTAATTGAAAAATAATAATAATATAAATGAAAAAAACATCATATTGGTGAGACAATAAAGCAACAAGAACATGTTCGGCAGGTAGAGTCAACAATTATTGCCTATAGCATGTTGTCCCTGGCCCAAGAGATTATCCTAGAGTCAGTTTGTAGCAAGACCGACTCTGGACTTCTGTTTTTTTTCTGATTTCCTACTCATTTTAGAGGCATTTTAAATACCTTAATATTTTACAACATTTTTATTTAATATTATTTTATTAATTTTATTTTTATTTTGACACTATAGCCTACTGCTGTTTGTCATTGCAGGATTGACTCTGGATTGTTGATTTCCCTACTCTGATTCCCAACTCCTTTTAGAAGCACTTTAAATATTTTACGTAAATTGTAAATTTAAATACTTTAAAAAATATATTTAAATTTAATTTTGCATCTATTCTCCAAAACATCTCATGTAGGGTCATTATTTTAGTCAGTTTTATTTTATTTTATTTTATTTACGGTCTTTCTCTTTTGAAAAAATGAGCGTGATAACATAATTTTCCAACACAAAAAGAAGGTAATTACAAAGCATGTAGGCCTACCTCTTAGAACTTTTCATTTATTTTTCTATAGGATTTTTCTATTTTACTTTTGAGCTAAAGCAGATGTTAATCAAACGCGTATACATCAATTGTATATTTTACCACACAAAGCCTCTACAACACCCACATCATCAGCATCACATCCTTCAGCAGGCTAGACCTAATCCTTTTAAATATTCACACGCAGGAAAAAGCCATTCATAGAGCAAAATGAGTCAACGCTCTGCCAAACACTCAGTTACCGAAATAGTGTAGTGTGGGCAGGGGCAGCGAGCGGGTGCCGTCACAAACCCAGAGGCGCTGCGGCGCGCACCACATGCACGGAGGTCCTCCGACCATTGACCATACAAGAAAAGAACCGGGTCAACCGACTGAGCGTTTCTGCTCAAGTAACCAGCGCTACACGGAATCCAGGTCAAGCCTGAAAACTGTGCGGCGAGGCGAGTCAGCAAAGCCAGGGTCAGCAAAGCCTAGCAGTTACTATGGTTACTGCTCCTCCAGATGCAGAGCAAAAGGCTGAATCCGAGCGCGTATGAGGGGCCGCCACTGTCTTAGGAAAGGGAGGATGGGGGAAACGGAGAGAGGAGGGGGAATGGGGGTCTGTTGCTATACGGAAGCGCTTGCTGAAGACCTCAAGCAGCCAATCAGGGCCCACCCTTTCATAACATATAATATCAAGCACACTACCCCTTTCTTCAGTGCAGGCCAGGGAGGTCTGGTGTTGCACTGGACAATCTGTTGCAAATCAGAAAATAAAAATGTAAATGTGTTCAATATTAGCTAATATTAATGGTGGGCGCAGTAACCGTTACACAATGCATGCTATTAAGAAGCAAGGTTGTAAAAGCGAGAGACAATTTTCAAAGGAGTATAAAAGGAAATAGAAACCAGTACATCTGACAATGTTTGAATGAATATCAGGGCAGTTATTCATGAAGCAAGCGACAGAAGAGCAAAGCACAGCGTTTTGTGAACAGAGAGGCAATCAGCACACAGGCCTGCATGCTGGACGTGTGCCACAGATGCCCACGTTACCAATATCTCAAAACACCTGCCAAACACCGCTGATATAAGACTCACGGTGACCCAACGGACATATATCTCATGCGTACAGTGTCTATTAATACAATAGTCATTATAATACAATACAGGACAAAATTACAGAACAGAAAGCTCCCACTTTTATAGTAGAATCATAACACAATACTGTACTTTTTTTTTTAGAAACATTATGGGTAGATCACGAAGCGGGATACATCGGCCAATAACAACATTAGGAAAATGTTTTTTATATAATTATAAAGCTTGACAGATCATTATTAACATAATTTTAAATTTGAATTGTCATTCTACTATATATTCATATTCACATTTAAACAGGAGATTGGATGAACTAATAATTTAGTTGCCAGTTATTAATACAATAATCAATATAACACAATTCAAGACATTGCCAAATAGAACACACCCACTTTTACTGTAGGGGCATTATTATTAATATTTTATGGTTGAAACACTTCTAGTTCCAGGCTCTACTGTTTGTAGATGGTAAATACATGAATCAAATGGAGATCATGTTAGGCCGCTTAAGAAGTTTCAGTTCGTTTTATCAAAGGCGTTTATGTCTGTCACGGCTCATTGAAAACACTTTAAACGTGGTTTTAAAGAGGAGGGTATCTGTGCGATTAACAGACCCAGACAACAAAGAGACTGAGAGACACTACAAACCCCTTTTTAACATTGCAGATTGGCAAATACTGCTTATAGCTCTGTCAGCAAATCTGCACTCCTTTATTCTGCGGCTGCGGCCCCCTGCACCTGATATTAATATGTGCTTTGGATCTGAATGATCTTGTTTGATTCTTGTTCATCAAAATGCTTTTTCATACACAATTGTTTTTAATATATATATATATATATATATATATATATATATATATATATATATATATATATATATATATATAAATAACTTAAATTCAATTATTGTCATAAGCAATGAGAAATGAGAGACAGTGGTATATAGTGAATATAGTGTGATGTATTCACCAATCAGAAGCCAGGATCAGAAAAATGTGCTATAATGAACATTTATACAAATGTTATATTATATAAGTCATTGTTACCTTCAATTTTGAACTTAGCTTTATATAGCAATATGCTGTTTATCAGTGCCATTATGGATTAAATATATATAGAGAAAAATGTTTGTGTATGTCAGTTCCAAGAATACACTTAAAGAGATAGTCACCTAAAAATAAAAAAAATCTCTCATCATTTACTCATCCTCATGCCATCATGCCATACGACTTTCTTTCTTCAGATAAACACAAATGAAGATTTCTAGGGAAATAATCCATGTAATGCCAGTGAATGGTGCCGCTTGGTTGACACTTGAAAAATCACACACAACGATTCGACGAATCACGGTCTTCTGAAGCGAAACCATTGTAGGTGTGCGTGTAAGAAAAACACAAATATTTGTACCTTTTTTAACTGTAAATCATTGACTCCGGTCTATTGTCACAAAACTTTGGACGTAGATGCGTTGCGAAGTTGCGCATGAGAAGTGGCTCTGTTGTTCCACGCTATACTTTTAAAACAAAGGCTGTGTTAAAAATCTATACCCTCATTCACTATTCCCTACATTAGTCCACTAATATAGTCCACTTGAAGGCGTAAATGTAGGAAATTAGTAAAATAGTATTTTTCTTACACCTACAATTTCTCTTCAGAAGACACCACTGAGGTCGTATGGATTATTCAAGCGTCAACCGAGTGGCACCCATTCACTGGCATTACTACCCCTTTAACACCAGAATGGTTCGTGTTCTGGAGCCAAAGCCTGTTCTCGGCTATGCGGCAGTGCGGCACTTCTGTTTTGCGGTTCAGAGTACAGGGACAGGCCGGGAAACCGCACCGGAACTGTGTCGGTGGAAAAAGGGTAACAGATGGATTATTTTCCTAAAAATCTTCGTGTGTTTTTATCTGAAGAAAGAAAGTCATGTACTTTAAGGCATGATGTGATATAAATGAGGAGAGAACTTTCATTTTTGGATGAACTATCCATTTAATATGGTCCATAATACTTAATTTATGGCTGTTTTAATACATACGTAATCGACTTTTACATTTTTCCAGCTCAGGTAAAACACTCAGAGGAGAATAAAGCTGAAATTCCATTTTAACATCTACACTCAGGTGATAGATGCTTTTATTTAATAAAGCTCTTTGGCATTAGGAGATGCTTTAAGTAAATGTAAATGTAATGGAGTTGCGTACAGTCTGTCCTCTGAGGCTTGTTTTGGAGATGCTGACCACATAAACAGGCAGCAGGCAAAACCCATTTGTCTGCAGCAGATAGATACTAAGAGCTTGTTATTGTAATGTCACCCTAGAGATGAAAGTGGGAGATTGAGAATATTATTCAATTCATCAATGACTACAGTCTAAAGATGCAATCATAGCAGACGCATGAACGTGGGCCTCATTGTAAGTAGTCGGGCCAGGGGGTCCTGCAATATGAGGAGGTAGTTGTGCTGTTTAGGGCTGATCTGAGACCAGTCACCAGTATATATACACACTTTATAGCCAGTATAAATCGACACAAATTTCAATAGCATAAGCAGACCCTAAACACAGACCTGAGATAATTATGGCAATTTGGTCTCTGATCTGTATCCAGGGCCACTTTCTATCCAGGACTCCAAAAGAAACACACACACTGCAGTTCAAAAGTTTTTGATAATTGATAATTTGCTCTCTGCATTTAATTGACGAAACAGTAATATTGTGAAATATTATTACAATTTAAAATAACTGTGTTCTAATGTAATAGATTTTAAAATGTAATTTATTCCTGTTGTCAAAGCTGAATTTTCAGCATCATTACTCCAGTCTTCAGTGTCAAATGATCCTTCAGAAATCAGTCTAATATGCTGATTTGTGGCTCAAGAAAAAGGTCTCATTATTATCAATGTTAAAAAAACTTTCATATTTTTGCTTAATATTGTCACAATTATAGCTGTCGCACTCGCATGATGCAGATAATCCAAATATATAATCTTTAATATACACAGATAATACACACAGGAGATCACTATAAGAAAACAAACGCAAACCACACTGCCAACAAAGGCGAGAACCGACAAGCGAAACTGAAAACACAGGGCTATGTATACAAGGGCAAACTCGGCAACTAAAGGAGACACAGGTGGAACTAATGAAAAACAATGGACACTACAAGGAGCTTGTTCAGGTAGCTAAATAGCGGATACGTATACACGACAATGATGTACTACGCAAAGGAGACGACACCTACAGACGACAGCATTGTCAAAACGATCCCCATTTACACAGGAATTTTTTTTTTAAATGTATTATTCATGCCAGGCCAGTAGTTGTCGATGTCACTGTAAAGAAACACTAAGCTCTTATAGACTGAACACGTGATACTCATGCTCATGGCGTCACCGTTTTCACAAATTCGCATTTTGTAACGATATAATTTTCAAAAACTTGCACTTCGAATCCCATTTACAAAAGTTAGCATTTTCAGGCCCCCAAAACGCCGGTGTCATGTAACGGCCAAAACGCATGAAAAGTATCCTGTTTTTAGTTGAAAATGGTTGCATTGTGAGTATTTGCAGTGCATTTCTGTATTTGGTTGCGTTGTGAGTATTAGCGGAGCATTTCTGTATTTGCTTGCGTTGTGAGTATTAGCGTATTATTTCTGTATTTGCTTGCGTTGTGAGTATTAGCGTAGCATTTCTGTATTTGCTTGCGTTGTGAGTATTTGCAGCGTGTTTCTTTATTTGGTTGCGTTGTGAGTACTTGTAGTGTGTTTCTGTTTTTGCTTGCGTTGTGAGTATTAGCGGAGCATTTCTGTATTTGCTTGCGTTGTGAGTATTAGCGTAGCATTTCTGTATTTGCTTGCGTTGTGAGTATTAGCGTAGCATTTCTGTATTTTCTTGCGTTGTGAGTATTTGCAGCGGATTTCTGTATTTGGTTGCATTGTGAGTATTTGCAGCGGATTTCTGTATTTGGTTGCGTTGTGAGTATTTGCAGCGGATTTCTGTATTTGGTTGCATTGTGAGTACTTGTAGTGTGTTTCTGTATTTGGTTGCGTTGTGAGTACTTGTGTGTTTCTGTATTTGCTTGCGTTGTGAGTACTTGTAGTGTGTTTCTGTATTTGGTTGCGTTGTGAGTACTTGTGTGTTTCTGTATTTGGTTGCGTTGTCAGTACTTGTAGTGTGTTTCTGTATTTGCTTGCGTTGTGAGTATTAGCGGAGCATTTCTGTATTTGCTTGCGTTGTGAGTATTTGCAGCGGATTTCTGTATTTGGTTGCATTGTGAGTATTTGCAGCGGATTTCTGTATTTGGTTGCGTTGTGAGTATTTGCAGCGGATTTCTGTATTTGGTTGCATTGTGAGTACTTGTAGTGTGTTTCTGTATTTGGTTGCGTTGTGAGTACTTGTGTGTTTCTGTATTTGCTTGCGTTGTGAGTACTTGTAGTGTGTTTCTGTATTTGGTTGCGTTGTGAGTACTTGTGTGTTTCTGTATTTGGTTGCGTTGTCAGTACTTGTAGTGTGTTTCTGTATTTGGTTGTGAGTATTTGCAGCACATGTGTTGTCAAACTAATGAAGATGTTTTCTTAATTTGCTGGTGTTTTTCCATAAAATGATAATCGATCATAAACGATCCCATGATGGAAACCCCTAAAAGGTTTTATACACACTGTATGAAGTGCCTGATAGAACCATTTGAGGTTCTAAAAAGAACCTTTTCTTCTGGCACATAGTTTACACAATCAGTATGAAAATACAAACTATCAGTTTTCAGAAATGAATCAGGTAGTTTAGTGTGAGAAATGAACGGTTACTGTCGTCCAACAAAATAAACCCCGTAGTTTACCCCCTGGCTTAACAACTGTGCAGCCATCTGGTAGAAGACAAGTGCCCGCGGTGTAGCCTCCTTAAGATGCTAAAAGTGGAACAGACTAAATAACAAGTCTCTGACGAGGCTTAAAGGGACTTGAGACAGCTCGAAGCTTTGGCCAGTGTTGCTTAGAAAAAGCAACAGTAGCTTTTGACATCGAACAGACCTCTGCTGTGCATTCTCTGTGACATCTAGGGCTAGACATCGACTTAGAATACCAAGCTGTCATGATTCAGTCTCTGTGTTAAGAGACGTCAGAGGAGGGGAAAAACACTGAGCGGTAAAGAAAATCTGAAGGTATCAAGCAAAGCATGCTGGATATGAGACCATGGACATTGTCCTCTGAGCAGGAATCAGTTGTGTGACCTTTTAGTTATCCTTTTCGGTCTGTAATATAACGCTGAAGGTGTTAAATTGGGTCACATAACTATTCCAAGAAATCTAAAAAATTCAAGGCCACATGGACAAATGCTCAAAGACGGAAGGCAAGGGAAAAGTCAGTCTCACTTTTAAAAGCCTCCAAAGTTAAAGGGATAGTTGATGCAACAATTAATATTCACTAGAAATCTATTTGTGTCTATTACTTGTACAGTAAGGCTAAGGCATAAGAATTAGAATGAATATGTACCCATTCAATGTTTTTTTTTTTTTTTATTGTTACCACAATGCTTTAGGAATTATATTATTATGATTTATATGTCAGAGTTATAGGTCAACTTCAGGTCACCTGTCTCAGCATGGCTTATATCACTGAATTTTTGATGGAAGTCACTTGGAAACTCCAGAAGCTCCATGCACATTAGGCAGCAAACCTTCAGACAATATTTTGAGAATTTCCATTTATATTTATAATCCATTTATATTCATGTAATGACCTTTTGCCCAGACCTTCAGCTTATCAAGAAAATCTTTCATCTTTTCTCAAGGACAAAATCTTTCCCAACTACTGTTGTAAACTACATACAGGGAACCCTGTCAGCTGGTGCATAATTATCAAACATTACGTGACATTGTTTACAAGCTGTTTTATCTGCGGTTGAAACACTGATTGAGCGATTACATCAGACATTATACTGTACATTTCAAAACGGTTTCTTTTGACATGATATAAGTTGTAGGCCTAGATTTTTCAACACCCTCTGATGTTCAATCATGTTTATTTTGTGCTGTAACTAATAGTAAAATGGAAGAGTTGATCGAACTGAACTGAACTGTCACGTGCCAAAAAGGTATATAGTTTGAATATAGTGATTTTGAAAGCTGAGCCGTAGTTTCATCTCAAAAAGCAACCTGTCCTGTCTTGTCTGTCAGCGCATTGTCCGTTTACTCTTTGCTCAGTGCTTTTTCACTGTGTGAGAACATAGACACGAGAGCGCAAGAACAGCGTCAATTGCTTGACTCTCGTGCTACATGTCATATACGCTGAAAATGTTCGCATACGTCAAGCTAATCCCATAATGACACATTGATAACCGCATCACAAATGCGTCTTTTAAGCCACTTCTGACTGATGTGGGCGTGTAATGGTTCAGAATAGAAATATGCCCTAATGTTCGCATTGGCAAACGTATATATTTGCTCTTTAAAAATCCTCATTGACTCTCTGGTGAGTCACTTGAAGTCATTTCCATCCTTCTGTGTCTATTCATTGTTGTTTTTTCCCACCTCCCCTGTTTCCCCTTCACTCACTCCCACTCAGTCTCTCTCTCTTTCTCTCTCCTTCCCCTGACTCCATCCTACAGTATATCGCCTTTAAACTGCATTACAGTCATGGTTTCACTTACCGTTCAACACAAACAGTCAGAAATTCATTGAATCGCAAACAGCACAATAAAGTCAGGTTCAGCTGAGCTACGCCATCCATCCAAGGCAGCTCCGCTCAAGCTTATGAATGAGAAATGAGCTTCTGAAATATTTGAGATGGTTCAGGTATGCAGAGAGTGAGGCCTGCTCTTTCCAACGGCATTGCATTCAATATTAACTACATTTCCTCTCTCAGCCGCTCAGAAGAGCCAAGATACCAAGATCTGTTGACTGTGCATTACAGCGATTAGAATTTGAACTCCTATTCTCTCTAATGGCCTCCCACAGGAAAGAAAAATCTCTTCTCATCCAAAAGTTGAGGGTCGGTAAGATTCTTTAATGTTTTTGAAAGAAGTCACTTATGTTCACCAAGGCTTCATTTATTTGATACAGTGAAAGTGTGATCAGAGCAGAATCTTTACATCATTACTCCAGTCTTTAGTGTCACATGATCCTTCAGAAATCATTGTGATTTGCTGATTTGATGCTCGGGAAACATTTTTGATTATTACCAATGTTGAAAACAGTTGTGCCGTTTAATACGTTTGTGGAAACCGTGGTACATTTTCTTCAGGATTATTTGGTCAAAAGAACAGGATTTATTTGGAACAAAAATCTTTTATGACACTTTTATGTTTTTACTGTCAATTTTGATCAATTTAATGCATCATTGCTGAATAAAATTCTCTTTCTTTCTTTCTTTCTTTCTTTCTTTCTTTCTTTCTTTCTTTCTTTCTTTCTTTCTTTCTTTCTTTGAGATCCAAAACTTGAGTGTTTCAACTCAATTTGAATTCAAACATTTATCAGATATAGCAATTAATCTGAGCTATGCCATTCGCATTCATTTTATGCGTTTTATTTATGTGTAAAAAATATTCTTACTTTACAGCAACAATTGACTCGTTTGTGTGTTTTTTTCTATTAATTTAGGACAAACATTGTAGAAACAATTGCTACTTTTATGGTATATAACTGTAAAATATCCTGAGCTATGATAGTTAGCCTACTTTTTAAATGTTTATAGAAGCTTAATTTATAGTAATTTATATTATAATTAATATGCATGTTTATATTGCTCTCTGGGGTCTCTGCATGTTTCCAGCATTCTGGAAAAAGTTTATACTCCTGAGAGGGAATCAGTGAAGCTTATTTCTGAGAGCTGCAATAATCAAACCGTATGACTGAGACGTCTCTGTTTTGTAAGAAATCAAACAGTTCTGCTTTCCTCGCTTTCACTGTCACTGTCACACACACAACCTCAAACATATTCAACTTTTTGCTTCAGATATATACACAGTGTCAGTCACACAACTAAAAAGACAGAAAGACCGTCATACGCCTTATCGGCTCTGTGTTGTATCCCTGGGGAGGTCGCTGAGCTTGTTGTTGTGTTCGGTTTTCACGCCTGAGAAGAGCTAGAAGCTGCTGAACTGCGCTTGACAAGGTCAGGTCTTGTCTCCTCTTGTATATGCTGTGCATATACCTTAGTCTGCATTGAGGAAAGACAATCTCAAGCTGGAATGACACCTAAGGATTTTTAAAGGCAGAAGCCACTGCATGAGGGAATTATATATCCTTATAAGCATCTTTGCGAAGGCAAGAACCACTACTTATTGGTTAGGGATTTGAAAACACCTTTAACCTAAGTATTGAACTTCAGAACATAACTGTTTCACACATTTGAGCTACTGGCACCTTGTTATGTGGTCCGTTGTGGACTACTTTTCATATACTTACATTGAAGAAGGCACCCAAGTCACATATCATTTACATTTACAGTTATTAATTTAGCAGACTCTTTTATCCAAAGCGACTTACAAATGAGAACAATAGAAGCAGTTAAACTAACAGTAGGACAACAATATGCAAGTGGTATGACCCTTCCCAGTTTAATCTAATGCAGTTTTTTTTTATTTTTTTTTTATAAATAGAATAGGAGAGAAAGTGTTAGTATTACTGGATCAAGTGCTGCCGAAAAAGATGTGTATTTTCAAGGTACCAACATATCATAAAGAGGTGGGCTTTTAGTTGCCAGCAAGCCACAACTAGGAACAACCTAGCAACACCCTAGTAACTTTATAACAACATGTTAAAAACAACTCAAAATACCTATAGCAACAACTGACTTAGTGACTATGCATGATAAGCACAACAAAATGTAATCAAGGTCTCATTCTTTGTCAAAATTAACCAGGATTTTGTGATATAACAATGGCAGCATTTAACTCTTTCCCCGCCAGCATTTTTATATTTTTAAGTTGCCAGACAGCATTTTTAATGATTTTTTTTAAAAACAATTTCATGGCCCCCAGAATATTTTGTTGTATAAATATCTGAACATGCAATATATATCAAACGAAAGAATGGTAAATGGACTGCATTTATATAGCGCTTTCACAGACCCAATGGCCACCAAAGCGCTTTACATTGCCTCACATTCACCCATTCACTCACTCATTCATACACCGACGCAGTGTCAGCCATGCAAGGCGCCACTCAGCTCGTCGGGAGCAGCTGGGGTTAGGTGTCTTGCTCATGGACACCTCGACACTTGGTCAGGTGGAACCAGGGATTGAACCACCAACCTTTCAGTTTGTAGACAACCTACATGAACCACTGAGCCACTGCCGCCCCATCAAACGAAAGAACAGAGCCTCTGCTTTTAAACAACAACAACAACAACATTTTATTATAGTTTCATGCATTCTTTTTCATCAACACTTGAATGTGGGTAAGGGCTATTTACACAGAGCACGGTTTTGCTTTGAAAAACGGGGGAAAAATCGCAAGGTCTCAAGGAACGTTTAATTTATTTTAACGTGAGCGCTGGGTTTTTAGAATGCAGTGTCATGCACGAGACTCTGCAAAAGACGAGATCAAACACGTCCGTCTAGCGCGCTTAAATAGAAAAACAATGGAAAAGTGCAATGAAAAAATGCGTTTTGTGTGAATCTGCCATGAGTTGCATAAAAAAAAAGCTGCATTTTGAACAAAAACCTGAGAAAAATCACGTTTTTGTCAAAGACTATCCATCATATTCAGAATGATCAAGATATAGATGGAGTAGACCGAGTCCATTAACCTTTCCTGGCTCAACATGGTAACGTTAGGCAGTTTTGATTTATATGCTGTTTAATGTTTGATGATTGTGTTATTTTAAATGTGGATAAGTAATCCTTCTATCGCTTGTTTCTCCCTCTTCTTCGGCTGTGTTTTCATCCGGACATTCTGTCACCAACACCAATTATCTAAACATCATGATTAGCCTACTGCTGGTTACCGCAAAAACACAAAAATGCCACAAATATCGCTGCAATTTTTGAGAAAAGATGCAACAAATTCAGTCATTTTAGTCCTATCAAAATGTATAATCATTAGATTTATTGCTGTGGTGATCTACAGATGCTGCCTATATGAAATAAGAAAATCTAAATACATACAAGCAGTTATGACCAAGATCTGTCAGCTAGGCTAATGTCTGAG
This sequence comes from Phoxinus phoxinus, assembly GCF_949152265.1. Taxonomy (NCBI): domain Eukaryota; kingdom Metazoa; phylum Chordata; class Actinopteri; order Cypriniformes; family Leuciscidae; genus Phoxinus; species Phoxinus phoxinus. Next base: position 20,825,069 of record NC_136893.1, read on the forward strand.
CTTGTGCTTTCCTCGTACCTTCTACATTTCATCTACTCTTAAAAGTGTTTTACTCTTAAAAGACAGCGGCACAAATGAAAGTAGCTTTTTTTTTTAGTGAAACACTGACACTGCCTTTCAAGCCACTGCAAAAACAAACACAGGAGAATTCCACTTTAAGAACACAATCACAGTCAGTCTAAAGCAATAACGTTGTATGCAAATCCTCCTAAAGAAGTGAAAGATGCAAGAAAAGAGATGTCAAGGACTTTCTGGGCCAGACCTTTTCATCAGACACTGTGTTTGGCAATAAACACACCCAGGTGAAGAAGTGTTTGCACCAGCCTGCACAAGAGAAGCTGATGATGAGTCATAGCCCACCTCAGAAAGCGGCCTTTGTGCCAAACTCATGAAATGTTACATGTTCTGTACAAGGAACTTTAAAATATGGTTATAGCTCAGTAAGAGCAAGAGATCTGAGATTATAAAAATGAGCATAACTATTAGTCACCATGAAATCAAAATTGACAAATGTTTTTTTTTTTAAGGAATATTGCAATATTTATTATAAATTATGTATCCTTTTTTTTTCTTCTTTTTTTTCACGTGCCATAGCAATCTTTAATCAAAATAGCTTCCTTTCTCTTCTCTTCTCTGATGACGTGTTTCTAGGCGTGAGGGCGGGACAACCGGTCACTCGCATGATATCGACCAATTGCAAACCACAACCATTCAATCAATTCCGAATGGACAAAATCAAGTCCGAGAAGACGCTTCAATTAGATATACGTCCCAATAGGGAAGAAAAGATCATCACAACATCCGTTTCATATTGACTTTAAAAAGATATCCTTAAGAAGATGGTGGAATGAAATATTCAGTGCATACTGGATCATCTAAGAAATTAAGACTCATAGATAATATATGTAATATATAAAGTATTGTATGAAGTGTTTCTCTGACTCTTGCACACCCCAAAATGTTCACTTTATCTCAATTAGGCTTTCACCAGAATGGTTCATTTTCATCCCGTTTTTCAAGGGCACGAACTTCACGCAAGCTGAGAAGACACTTTTAATGTGTAAATAGGTGTGAAGTGATGTGGTGCATCATATCTAAATTTAAGACTCTTTTAATGAACTTGATGATAATCTTATGGGACAAACCAGATCTCAGTCATGATTATATACGTCTCCCTGCGCTGTCTTTCTGCTCAACCCTTGAAGCACTCTTGGACATATCGAGCAGAGTTAAAAGGTTAACGCACCTCTGAGAGCTGTGGGCAAGAGAACTACATGCTGAGCTAGTTGTGTAGACAAATTAGTCCTTTGATGCAAGACGTCCTCTCAGACCTTAAAAGTAAAAGCATAAGTGATATCCATAATTCTAAGACATATGTCATGGTATGTCATTATGTGGGTCAACATAAATTCATATAAATAAATATATATGGTAACATGATTAATATAAAAATAAGGATTAAATTGATCAAAAGTGTCAGAAAAGACATTTATAATGCTAAAGATCTATTTTAAATAAATGTTGTTCTTTTTAACTTTTTATTCATCAAATAAAAATATGTATAAAATATCTGTTTTCAATACTGATGATAATAATAAATGTTTCTTTAGCAGAAAATCATCATAGTATAACGATTTCTGAAGAATCATGTGACTAGAGTAATGATGCAGAAAATTCAGCTTTGATCGCAGGAATATATTTCTAAAGAAGTAAATTATTGAATTAGTTATATATTCATAATATATATATCTGTGTGTACAGTATACTTTAATTTAAGTAGATGCTTTCGCACTAGGTAGTTATAGGAACTCAGGAACTAGTCTGCAGAGAACTACATTTTCCCCTAGGGCCATTTTCATGGTTGCATTCGCACCACCAGTAGAAACTCTGAAGTGACGTAAGCCGGTCGACAGCGACGTCATTTAAGCGCGGCATTCAACAACGTCAACAGCAGGAGAATGGAGGATGCGGTGATCGGTTGAGAAGTGCCTGAACTTCAGCGTCGGTCCATCTATCGCTGTGTTCCATGTTCATGGAGTTAGTTTGTGGAGTAATATGTAAACTGCGTGTTTACATGGCGTTTTAAAAATGGCAGATGCCAATGTTTTGTATGGCATGTGTTCAGGCCAATCAGCGTTCACTTAGTCACTGGTAGTTCCTATTGTGCTGGGTTAAACTCTAGCTGTACACTGTAGATGCTAATTTAGGGTGTGTTCACACTTGTAGTTCGGATTGCTTGGTACGGACCAAAAGAAAAAACATTTAGTCCTTGTCCGATTAGCGTTCACATTGGCATTTTAACACCGAACCTAAAGATACTGAACCTAAAGGCATATGTTCAAAACCCGATTGGTCGGCTTTTATTACGTATATTTTGAGACAGAACTTACCGAACATCCAAAACAATGCTGTGTGCTGGGCTAAATGCGCTCGCTGTATGTGCGTAGCCTACATATGATGGTATTTTGACCAGCTGAGAACTCGTAAAGAGCTTGATATGGGACATATCGTGACTTTGAGAAGTGGAAAAACAGTGAGAAAAAACAGGTATTGAGCATTCTGTCCTTTTTAGGGTCGCATCTTGTGACATCATGTCCTGCTTTTGGTTCGTTTACATGTCTTTGGTTCGTATTCATATATAATTCGTACCGCACCAGTTTTTTTGGCAGTGGACAGAGATCCATCTTTTAAGGGATCTCGGTCTGCTCGTTTGGTGAGCACCAGGGTTCGGATGGCAGCGTTCACACTTACTCAAATGAACCGCACTAACAGAGCAACCGCACCAGAGTTCGTTTTAATCCAACCAAACCTGTGAACACACCCTCATTACCCCAAAAGGCGTTCCTATAATTAAATAATTTAAGGCTCCAGCGGAGCAAACAAGTCTTTTTGTGAATTGGGAAGTTTCATTGGATGTTAAAGATTCTTCATGGAACCATCAATGGCAGTAAAGAACCTTTATTTTTGAAGAGTGTGGAATGATGAAATGCAATGACAGATTTTCTTACGAAGGAGGAAAGTGCTAAAACAGCATCATCACAAACCGAAGTGTTAACAGGCATCTGTGAGCGGTGTGAACTTCCACATTGTTAAATCGTGATGCAGAAGTCTTCTCTAGGCATGATGTGCACTCGAGAGAATGGTCACATATCGTTCAGACATTTAATTAATGAATGTTTAGCTCAGGAACAGAACGATGCATCACCCACAGTACCAACCACCGGAGCTACTCGATGAGTACCAGAAAAGTACTAAAGCATGCCAGACTCACTCGATTACTCCCTCTCTCTCTATCTCGCTCTCTTACAGCACGCATATCTTTCTTAGCTCCATCAGTCTTCCCTGTGCTCCTGTAATACAGACATTTTAATGCAAACGTAATTCATTAAATGCATTATTTTTAAGACACGCATTAAAGTGTCACTCAAAGCAACCCTTTTTCTATATAACTGCTGAGCATCTGAGCAATATTAATCTAGAAGTGCATCTCCTCTGTATTTAAAGGCCTAAAAATACCTGCACTCGACAGTGAACAGTCTCTTGTAAAAATGCGCTGCTCCCACACTGGCAGAGTGGAAGTACCTGCATATGAAATGTTACATCTGATTTTTTCATCACTAAAAAGAGTACGGTTAACTTGACTCTTGGCTTTATTGATTGGTAGCACAGCCATGATGAAACAGTGGTCCATACAGAATAATCCAATAAACCTAAAGGCGACACTGTGGGGGATTCAAAGAAGTTATCTTCATCACAATAGATTTTAAGTTCAGATTGAAAAAGATCGACTGCCATTTTCCGTTAATCTTTCCCAAGACAGAACAGGATTGATTGGTCATTGTGCATTATGTAGAGTCCAAAAAGACACGTGGAATCATGAATGCCTGACGTTATATATACATATACATACACACACACATACCTAAATACTTTTGTAATTCTTATTATCAGTGGTGATTATCACAGTTTTACAGTAAAAATGTATATATACATTTGTGATTAGCTTTATAATCTGTACACAAATTCATAATGGCCTCAGTCCCCTTTAAATTTCATATGAATCGGAATCGGAGAGAGTAGGTACTTATTTTAAATAAGTAATAACTTCAAACACATTAAAACGTGTTATTGTGGATGTGGCATTATATTATCATCATGCACAGAAATTATTAAAGTCAAGTCACCTTCATTTTAACAATATAGATTGTTTCAAATCAGCTTCACAGTGATAATAGTACATTTAAATAACAGATTGTTTTGGCTTTACAGCAGCTCTAGAGTAAAGTTATTGTCCAGCTAAAAAGACATTAAATCATTAAACTATTAAAGACAGTGTAAAAATGATTGGTTGGTTAAACTTAAAAAGTAAGTAGCCTAACCTGGTTGCCTTAACATTTTTAGTTAATAAAAAGTTGAGTTAAAGGTTTGAGGTTTTCATAAACACTTTTTACTATAATGCAATCATAGGATTACCTACCTGCCTGTCAACACATGTGTTTGCATACCTCCGCGCAAACATCACACGTCATCAGCGTGTTTCATGAGAGTGCAGAGTCGTAGACAGACAGTCACCAAGCGCCGCAAACAAACAACAGCCGCCTTTTACAGTTCCTCCTGAATGAAAACAATAAGCTTATGCTTTGAGAAATTAGGTAGTTTAACGCCGTCTCTTGTGTCGGTTTGCAAACTCCGCTGTACTCGTTCATGTGTTTTGAAGGAAGCATTGCTTTGGAGACACTCTGAATAAAGCAGGGGCGTAGAATTTAGTAGGGACGCTAGGGACGTGTCCCTACCAATATCCAATGACCACTGATTTGTCCCTTGCAATAATTTAGATTTTTTAAATATATATATTTATATAAAACGAACTTTATATATAAATTAAAATATATGTATATATAAAACCACTCTTACAAGAGGGTTCTGTGAAAAAAGCGCAATTCCTGGTACACAACAATTAGTTAATAGATCTCGTAGAAGTCCCGCCTCACGAACCCACATTGCTAATCCGATTGGCTGTGCTTTTTCTTTCTAACTTGTGAGAGGCTGTAGCTTAATTCGGTTGTGAGAAGCGGCAAAATTCCTCCGAAACCTATAAGTGAGGGAGAAAGAAATCAACAGCTCTGTGAACAAAAATAATCGCGTCAAATATTGATTCTGGGACAGTGCAGTTTTTTTTCAATGTATGACAATCGCGGGATAAGTGTGTGTGTGGGGTTGGGTGTTTTGTGTGTGTGTGTGTGTGTGCGTGTGTGTGTGCGTGTGCGTGTGTCTTTCTGTCTCTGTATGTCCTGGTAAACCCTTGTGGGGGTAAAATGCCCCACAACGATGGCAATATTTGAAATCCTTATGTGGACAAGGATTTTTTGATTCACGAGGAAAACCGCTTATAAATTATCTAACTGATGTTTTTGAAAATGTAAAAATGCAAAAAAGTTTTCTGTGATGGGTAGGGTTCGTGTAGACTTTTTTTACACAGTTTGTACAGTACACAAAATGTGTGTGTGTGTGTACACTTTGTGATGGGCACTTACACTAAAAGATCATGACAACTATTTTATATGTGCTTGCTATTTAAAAAGATTTATAAATCTGACAAATCATGTTTCTATTTAAGTCTAGTGTTTTGCACAAGTTTCTGTAAGGGTTGTGTAAAATATGAATTTTGAACTTGATACAAAAAGTGGAAGTCTGCAATGTCCTGACCTGAGCTTACTAATATAGTGAAACAAATGTGTTTGTCAATTAGGCTTTTTTTTTTTTTTGATGTGCTGAGTCAGGATGGCAGCTAAAAAAAGAAAGGTAGACATTAGGAGCTACTTTAAAACAAATACAAGTAAGTCATTTAAAATATTTTCTCAATTGCTAAAGTGTAGAGTCATCAACAATTGTAAAACATTTTTTTTCTAAGTTTTCTCTCCCTGTTAATTCCGTCAATGTGTTGTTTTGCCAGCTGAGGTGACAGAAACAGTCCTGCTAGGTAGTTGCTCAGGAAGAGAGGCAAGTGGAGAGGCAGGGTCACAGGTGAGGTCAAGTTTTGACATGATGTTGACATGTTAGTATAGTGAGATTTATTATTGAGACAATTGTTAGGCAGATGATCTGCTATATAGTTCTTCAATGTGAGTTTGAAATGAGCGCTTTGATCAGGCACAAGTTGTTGCATTGTTCATTTGTATGCATTGTTTCATTTTATCAGGTGACAGAAACAGTCCTGCTAGGTAGTTGCTCAGGAAGAGGCAAGTGGAGAGGCAGGGTTACAGGTGAGGGCTAGGCTGGTAACAATGTAATCATAAGAGTAAATGTAGATATTTGTTTTGTATTACATTGATATTGCACTGGTATATTTAGAGGTTTATTAATCACTCATCATACATGGTTTTAATAATATGGGCATAAAGTGGTTACTAGCCTTATTCCTTAATCCTCAGCTTCCGGGAATGTCCCCACCAATCTCAAAATCAAACCTACGCCTCTGGAATAAAGGGTGAAATCTTATGTTTTTAAAGCTAGCTTGCTATTGCTAGCCTCTCTGAAATTGCCTACCCTACCTTTAATACAAAAGATGAAATTAGTTTATTCAACAGAAACTCAAATATTATGTTATCTGAACAACATGACAACAAATCATGGAAATAGTTTTTTACAGTGCAGTGACAGACAGCACTCAGTCAGCGCACTCATTTAAACTGCTTATCAGAGTGGATGACAGACACAGAGAAACATCATGCAATTATTTCCTTCTGCTAAATAATGACCCGGCAGCTGATTGTGACACATTTATTAGCCTTAGGGGCTGTTTTACAACACCGTTTTCAATTAATAACTGAAAACTTTTTTCAACAACTACGTTTAGGGGGCCTGAAAACACAAACTTTTGAAAACGGGTTTCAAAGTGCAAGTTTATGAAAACGATACCGTTATCGTCTCCGTTTAAACTACAAAAAGCGAAATTGTGAAAACGGTGACATCATGCACATGCGTATTACGTGTTCAGTCTACATGCGTGTAGTGTTTCTTTACAAAGTGACATCGCTAACTGCAGGCCTGGCATCAATAATACAGCGTTTCTACTTGTTTTCGCAGATCCTTGTGAACGGGGATCGTTTTGACAACGTTGTCGTCTGTTTGCAAAAAACGCAATGGAAAGACCTTTCCGGTTTACTTTTTAGTACATCATTGTCATGTAAACGAGTCAAGGAATTGTGGTTTTTGATGTCAATTTGAATTATAGAAGTAGCAAATTGATAGAATCATGTGCTGTTATTATTATTGTTTTATTAGAAAACAAAAAGGCATAGTTTAAAATAGGGCAGATTAAGCATTGATAATCTAGACAATTACAGTAATAGTATGATCTGGTTTGTTAAAATTATTTGACATAAAATCAATATTCAGGGGTTTACTAGGTAACCCACTGAATGTATTGTTCCTGCCTACCCTAATATACAACAAAATATGAAATATTTTTTAATCATACCCTCATTGGGGGCTGAGGACTCCCAATATTGAAATCCTAGAATCATCCCTGCTATAGAGATACACATCTCTATTAAAAATTATATGAAATATTCAGCAGACTTAAAGCGAAACAACAATTTCTGCTTACTGTTACCTACATTTTTAAATACTATATTTTTATTTTGTATATCACAGTAATGAGAATTGGGAGCAGAAATGGTTAACTGTCATAAAAATTATGTCAATGCACAAAAACTTCGGGCTTGATTTTACTTAGCTTCTATTTCTAGTTTCTTATTATAGTGCAGGCTTGCATTTCTTTCCTCTGAATTTAGGGTGTAATATGACCCAGACATTCACCCATTCTATGATGACAATGAATAGACACAAGCTATTTCAGAGTCAGACCACCTCAAAGTACTCCAAATTACAGACTCTGTGAGATGTGCTTTTTTTGTACAGAATCAAGAAACATCACGGCTGGGACTCACTCCATCAGTTTCTTCTGGAGACACCATTGACCTGCTCTGTTGAATGCAGTGAATGCGCAGTCTCAGTGCGGAACGAAGGTATCAGACACACCAGCCAATGTTGCCAAAGCAGCAAAAAAAAAAATGCATCTCATTTCATCAGGTCTTCCATAACAAACCTGTATTAAATGCTCACAGAGATATTGCACACGGAAGGATGTGCACGAGACAAAAGACAACGCGGATCCTCCCACAATGGAAAAAAAAGGATCTAAATCTTTTTGTCTGCTCATTTTGAATTGTAGCATAAGCCACAGTTGGGTATATAATAATGTCTGCTATGCTGTTTTGTCTCTCTTTCTCTCAACGTCTCGTTATAGCAACTAAAACACATGTCCGTAGGGAAATATCACTATGGTACCCAATGGTATCAAATGCGGCGTAATTTGATTGATCTCAATCGTGCAGCACACAACATTCAAATGAAAGTGGGGGCTATTAGCGCAGATTATGGAACCACTTTCACCTCCATCGCGCGTGGAAATGAAAAGCGCTTGTTCTAAAGGCATCTCCAGACAATAAATGCATCATCTTACCTGCGCTGTGCGAGAGATCAATGCTAGACTCGCTGAGGATGTTCGGGTCACTTTGAGATCTGCCTCTGTGCAGAAGACATTTGTCTATTCCGTCCGATGAAGCCATGAGGAGCTAGAAATAAAATATTGAAATCCCTTTCTGAGGCAGTCAAGCCCGGCGGTGAGGCGAATGTGTCTCGGTCTATGAGCACCCAGCAGCAGGCATGCTGAATTAGAACCCTTTACAGTCACTGTGTGTGTGTGTGTGTGCATGAGGGAGGGAGACCGAGTGTGTCTGTCATAAGGGCTGGGGTATTTGTGTGTGTGTACGCGCGCGCGCAGATGCCACCTTTATCCACTCCACAATGACCCACTGACAAGCGAGCATCCGTTCTGAATCACAGGATGCTAGCACATGACGTTTTTACAGTGCTTTCATAAATGAATTCATTCATTTGGGCTTTTTTATAAACAGTAGACCTTATAGCCTAGTGTTTCGTTCGGAACGAATCGGTGTTTTTGAACGGAACGACTCTTTTAAAGTCCCCTTGAAATCAAAATATAGGCTAATTCTTGTTTTTGTTTTTTTAAGGAACATTGCATGATTTATTATAAATGATTTATCCGTGCACATTATCATTATTATTATTTTAATTCATGTGTCTTTAACTTACCCCCTGTCATGCAGTGACATTCTCTGATGAAGTGGGCGGGACAACAACCTGTCACTCACAGCAAACCAAAACGATCAAATCAATCCCCAAAGGACAAAATCACACCCTACATTTTTTCTTGTTCGAGAAGTTTCACTCATATGCACTAAAAGACTGTTGCAAAGTCTATTTCATGACGACTTTAAAAACGCACTAGAGCATGATAAAATGGGAGTGATTCATGTGAAGGGTCATCAAAGGGATGGGCAACCAAAAATTACATTACAAAATGTCATTAATTACTCATCCTCATGTCGTTCTAAACCCTTAAGACTTTCGTTCATCTTCAGAACACAAATTAAGATCTTTTTGAGGAAATCTATAAGATTTTTGTCCCTCAGACAGAACAGATTGAATTTAGGCTTTTATTCACATATAAACATTCATCAACTGGCGCATCAGTTGTGGTAAGCGGAAGCTCAAGCACGTTTGAGCTTCAGCAAGAACCAATGAGGTTCATTCTCGAGTTACGCGGCACGTTTGAGCTTCAGCAAGAACCAATGAGGTTCATTCTCGAGTTACGCGGCACGTTTGAGCTTCAGCAAGAACCAATGAGGTTCATTCTCGTGTTACGCAGCACGTTTGAGCTTCAGCAAGAACCAATGAGGTTCATTCTCGTGTTACGCAGCACGTTTGAGCTTCAGCAAGAACCAATGAGGTTCATTCTTGTGTTACGCAGCACGTTTGAGCTTCAGCAAGAACCAGTGAGGTTCATTCTTGTGTTACGCAGCACGTTTGAGCTTCAGCAAGAACCAGTGAGGTTCATTCTTGTGTTACGCAGCACGTTTGAGCTTCTGCAAGAACCAATGAGGTTCAGTCTTGTGCGTCATTCAGGTTCGGGTGAGCTTCTGCACACAAAAAAAGCATGCGTGTCATTTCATAAAATTGAAGTTAAACCACTGGAGTCACATGGATTACTTATGATGTCTATAAAAAAAAATTAGGGGGCTTGAAAGTGGTAGTTGCATAGACTGTCAACGGAAGGACAGAAATCTTTCAGATTTCATCACAAAGATCTTCACTTGTGTTCCAAAGATAAATGAAAGTCCTACAGGTTTGGAACGATGTTAGGGTGAGTATTAATGATAATAAATTTTTTTGGGGTGAACTAACCCCTTAATCATGCTGCATTCACGCCATGTCGTAATTACCATAGACTCGATATGACAACACATGGCGTTTTATTCGGAGCTATTAACATCCTCAGACTGGGAATTATGCGTTTCTATGTGCCACCATCAACGCCTGAATGAATCTGCAGTGGTCATGTGGTACAAGGAGCTCTCCGAAAATGTCCATCTTACAAGCTGTAATTACGAGCTAGAGGACGTGAACGCTTTTACAAGTTGAAATCTCAAAATTACGGTAATTTCAACGTGGTAACGCACCTTAACCCCTTCGCTGAGTGTTTTGAGGCCATGCAAGCAAAATTTGGATTGGATTGGATTTTGTTCGTAAACTTTTTGAATGAAACTGGACTGAATCTTATTCATGAACAAATTAAATGAGCTTAGACATTTGCTCATTTAAGGGTAAGGGTGCAGTAATGCCCTCTTAATGCCATCAGTAATACCCTCTTGTGAGTCATTTAAATATAATTCTCCACGCTTACTCTAAAATTAGCACGTCTAAGGTTTTACTTGTCTTGTAAAAGTGGTGAAATGGGACTACAGAGTCTGGGCAGAGCCGGACAGTAACGGAGTACATATACTTGAGTACAGTACTTAGGTACAATTTTGAGGGATCTGTACTTTACTCGAGTATAATTTTTGGGGAGTACTCATGACTTTACTCAAGTACATTTGAGAGGCAAATATTGTACTCTTTACTCCGAGTACCCGTTACTACTTCTAAAAAATAAAAAAATCGGAAACCCTCAATTTGTTGTTTCCCTCTCAAACGTGACTGGATTGTGCAGGCGCCACTGATTGGGACAGCCTATCAGCAACCACCTTTCAGGTTCAGGTTCAGGTTCAGAGGTGTGTCAGAACATTGCTATATTGCCTTCTTTGCTGGTTTAGGTTTATTGATTTAATTGATGAAAAAACAGAGAAACTCACATGTACACACAATTGTTAGCTGAATTTTCTTTTCTGATATTACACATTAATGTAAGCTGAGCATTTGCTTTGATGTTCTTGAGTATGCTGTGTGTTCAAATCCGCAGGTTTTGCGGATTTGTTCAAATGTCAGGTTCAATGTGGGTGCAAAAAATCCATTAAAACTCTAGCAGAGGTTTGTCAGAGCGTTGCCATTGTGCTATTGCCTTGTATTGCCTTTATTTAATGTTAAATAAAGCAACATGGTGAAAATGAAGAAAAATATGAAAATGACTTGATTTTACTTTCAATTCCTTTTACATTCTCCAAAGTATTAACATTAAAAATTTCATAGCTCCATGTAGGAGGTTTCTGTACATAAATGTAAGCACTGTGGCAGTAGTAATGCAATATTTAGAAAATGTACTCTTGTACTCTTGATACTTAAGTACTTTTAAAAACAAGTACTTCAGTACTTTTACTTAAGTAGACATCTGACTGTAGTACTTTTACTTGTACTTATGGGTAAATTTTAGCAAGGGGTATCTGTACTTTTACTCAAGTAATGAAGCTGTGTACTCTGTCCGCCTCTGGTCATGGGACATTAAACATCATCAGCAGCAAACTCATCTCCTCACTAGTCCGCTTCCACAGCCTCGTTGTGTTTCTAATCTCGCTCTTGCAAACTATTATAACTCAAACTATCAGAGAAAATGTTAGACTTGATGAAAGATTAGTGATTGTGACGACGTTTAAGCCATGATGCGACCGTGGTGTAATTCGTTTATAGCCAACATTTAGCTTTTGACTTCTGAAGATTGTATTCACACTTCAAAATTCATAAAAGTTCATTATTGAAGATTATCACAATGAAAAAAAAAACTGTGTGAAAGTATCATAAGCTTTTATTAGACAGACCTTATTTTCTGCAGTAGTCCAAAAGCCAATGGAAAAACCCTATTGGCTTTTTGTTGAGGAAACCTGGGTGATGCTAACTTCAGGGTTGGCCTACAAACATGTCATCCCTGCACCTATTATCGTCCTTGGTGTGAACAAGAGTTGGCTGTGTCCGAAATCACATACCGGTACTCTCGAGTAGGTACTTATTTTGAATAATTAATTTCTTCTAAAAAAGTATCTTCTAGTATCAAATCCAGATGTACTACATTCGCCATGTTGTCATTATCATGTGACCTATACCAGCATCAGTTACATCCATAGACATCATATAATATCTATGGTTACATTGCTTCACTGCCAATCATAAATTCTCTCCCGTGGCCTCATGGGATAGTAAAGTGTCAATCGAATGCACACTTCAGAATCTCACTGGAAGAAGTAGGTCATCCGGGTACTTTCTGCCTGATCTTTTATAAATATTGTGAATTCGAGCATTCTTCTGCTGTCACTAGATAGGCTACTGTTTTTTACCTATACTATAGTGAAGTATGCAATTTTTGATGCAGCCCTTAACTCTATAGAAAGGGCCACTAAACAAATCTAAATTCATTTTTTAAGGCAAACGAATTGAAAGGATTCGAATCACTGACTGGATTTTGATACAGCATCCAAAAGAGACACCGCAAGGCAGGCAGAGACGTGTACTCTACATTGAAATTAACTAATGCAGGCCGACTTGATGTAGTCTTAGCAGCGTTCTTCAAAGAATTATTCATCTAATCTTTCTGGAAACAGCATCCAAAGAGCAACAATAGTCGTAGTAACAGTGAAATAAACTAAGCGTAGTTCTTCTTATTATTATTATACCTACATTATTATTCATAACATCAAATAAATTATTTATATTAACACAATATATGACACTCAATTGACAAGTTACTGGTGCAGTAAAAGGGCCACTGCAGAAAGGGCCACTTAACGAGGATTTTAAACCAAAAGAAATCAAAGAAATATAATCACTGACTGGATCTTGATACAGCATCCAAGAGCGACACCGCAGGCAGAGACGTGTAGTTACATTGAAATTAACTAATGTAAGTTATTTGATGCAGTCTTATCAGCGTTCTTCAAATAATTATTCATCATTAGGCCTACTTGCGATTATGATTAATATCTAGGCTAACGTTATATTCATAACATCAGAACCCCCTGTACTATAATTAAAGTTCAACAGTTGTACCACTTATAATGGGTTTCTGAATAGCAATAAAGTTATTCTAGTATTTCTTCCTTCACATAAATACTGATATTTAAAATAATACTGATATTTACAATAATCGTGTGCACTGTTGTGTGGAATTTACCATAACAGAATAATCTCTTCTCCTGTTGGTCACATGTTAGATTCCTCTCTCCCATTGGTCAGATTTCAACATACCCTTCGCTGATTGGTCAGTTCTGTCAACCACATCCAGGAAGTGTTGCCGCGAGAGAAACCGTAGCAAAAAATGGCAGCGCACAGGTGCGGTTTGTCTCTAGTAATCATTTTGATTGTTTCTAGTTTAACACACCCCAGTAGGTGTGACACGCTTACAAAATCTACCGATAATACAGGAGAAAAACAGAGCGTTTCAGACGCTCTGCGAGAAGCGAATGCCGATGAAAGCAACGCTGGAGAGGAAATGAATGAAAGGCAATGGCAGTCGACTGATGTTGAGCTGGACAAAAGCGATGGCACGAAAGACAGCGAATCTTTTAGACTAGCACCGGCGAAAGATCAGTTTGAGGAGGAGCTGGTCATCCGGCCCCTGCACTCCGGGGACATTTATGCCAGCTTCCAGTTCCGCACACTATGGGATACTGACTTCCTGCAAGAGGGACAGAAAGGTGAGTTATCATCGCTGTAGAACTTAGTGACCCATCACCTAAAGAATTGGTCTTTGTGCATCACAAAGCATGCTAGCATATTAACGTTACACACAATAAGTCAAATCTAGTTCTTCATTCAAACTAGGAACAAGGAACCAGGACAGATATTTTTTTTGTGTGGAATAGTATGGAATATTACAGTAACGTTAGTTATAATAAATGATTTATCTCTGCATATCACTAATGTTCATGTGCCTCATAATCTTTAATCAAAGAATCAAACTCCACATCGCTCTTGCAACGACTTCTCTTCTATGATGACGTGTTCACTGGGGGCAGGTGTTTGACACCACAACAAATACTCCAAATTACAGACTCTGAGATGTGCTTTTTGTACAACATCAAACAATGAGACCTGTCAGTTTTTAATGTCACAGCATAGAAAACTATAATGATCCAAACAATTTCCTGAAGGACAAAAGCAAGTCACTACATTTCTTCTTGTTCAAGAAGCCGTTTCACACAGATGTACTTCACAACAGGGAAAAAAGACTTGCAACTTCCGTTTCATGACGACTTTAAATGAAATATCCAAAATATCCTCTTTTTGTAGTCCATCCCCCTTCCTGATAGATCCAGTCACTGCTTGTAAACCAATCATTTTGAAGTAATAGAATTGTGCAGATGCATTATTTACTGGCATGGGATCATTTTCTGATAAAAAAAAAAAAAAAAGCCTAGAGCCACACCTACATATGGACCAATGGCAGATTAAAGGTGTTTACCATTCAGAGCTAACTTTTCCAGAAAGTTTGCTTTAGCAAGCTGTTTCAAACTGTTTAAATGAACGTTGTTTTGGCTTGATTTCCCCCCCCCAAAATTTTATCACACCAACTCGTTCTCCTTTTATTGCAGTTGTATCTCAATCTGAATCGTGATCACATATGCGTTTAAACTATGAAATTTACCCAGAGGCATATTGTCCTTCAAATGCTACTTTGTAGTCAGTCAAACGAACAGTAATCTTACTGTTACTCTTCCACATTTTGAAATAATCGTAAAGTCATCAAAACTATAAACTAGCACAAATGGAGGTATTGGAATTAAGTAGAGACCCCAAAATGTTAAACAAATCAAAATGGTCTCATTACATTTTAAAGTAGCACCCACAACTCTGCACGCTTGGAGCTTTTCTCAACCATTTTCATAAGGTGCATTGTGGGATGCCTTTATCAATTCGAGCCTTTGAGTTCTCATCCTTTGGAAGTTCATGCAAAGTGGATGTGCTTTCGCAACTACAGTGTTTGAGGATCAAAGTAGATGACGTTCGCGGGCAGCCAATGAAGACCATAGGCTGAAATTATGCAAATTTGTTTCAAACCTACGTAGGTTAGTACAGGAAGTAAGACTGCAATTACTGACGACTGACAATTTCAGGCCGTTCTGATCAGGTTCTTTCTTTCAAGAGACAATAACTCCCTTTATCGTGCACCGTTATATGAAAGGCAATATCTGAAAAAGCATAATTGGGGCTTTTTAACATTTGTTTTCATGATTTGCCTTTTTTTGCCTACAGTTTCTCACTACCGGCTGTTCCCCAAATCCCTCGGCCAAGTGCTGTCCAAGTTTTCAGTGCGAGAGCTGCACATCTCCTTCACGCAGGGCTTCTGGAGGACCATGCAGTGGGGGCAGCCCTTCATCCCCTCTCCACCGGGAGCAGAGCTGTGGGTCTGGTTCCATCACACAGTCAGCGAGTGAGTGCTTTAATCAGTTGTGAAAATCATTTCAAAGTATCCCTGATTCATAAGCATGTTATATTTATTCTGCAATTTGAACAGAATAGAATGTAACCGCAAAATGGATTAACAGTCCACTGACTTCTGTTGAATTCTCAGTGTGGATGGAAACTGGAAGGAGCTTACCAACGTCCTCTCTGGAATCTTCTGTGCGTCCCTGAACTTCATTGACCTGACCAACACCGTACAGCCCAGTGCTTCTTTTAAACCGCTGGGTCTGGGGAATGGTACGGCCCCTTTAGTTCATTATAGAGGAGTGTTCACACTGACAGCAGTTTGCAGTGATGAAGCAACTGGAGGTCATTCATTCTGACGTGCACTTATTTGGCATGAAATCATTTTAAAATTAATTTTTACTTTGTACGTCACAATACGGAAGAAAATACGTTACTTTAATTGTTATACCTTTAGGTTTCAGTCAATGTCACATCAGTAGGAGATTTATCTTTCTTTAAATTCACCCTGAACGCTCGCACTATATTTTTAAAGCAACAAATTAACGTTTATGTACTTGATATTTATATTTTTCTCTCTAAACAGCTACAGATCACCGTTTTCTACGATATGCCACATTACCTCGTGAAATCGTGTGCACTGAGAATCTGACCCCCTGGAAGAAACTTCTCCCTTGTGGTTCTAAGGTTCAGATCATTGCCTGTGATTTTAATAATTAGTCATTTAAAATAAGGCATCAAATGCATTGATTGATGCCTTTTTCTTTTCTGCAGGCAGGTCTGGCTGTTCTCATGAAGTCAGAGAAGCTGTTTCACAGCAGTTTCCACTCTCAGGCTGTTCACATCAGGCCTGTCTGTCAGGTAAGGGTCTTTTCAAAGCGCCCTTAAAAAATACAGAAATTATGTTCTGGCACAGACTGTACATTGTCTGGAAAATTCCTTGCATCCCGATGACTCAAGATGTTCCCTTTTAGGATGAACAATGCACAAATAAAGCATGGGAGCTGAGACAAACTCTCAATGTTGTGTTTGATCTCTACACTTCAGGCCAAGGCAAAAAGGGTGAGTAATAAATTAATGTTCGATGTTGGAAGAATATCTCCTTTCCCATTTCTTTGCTAAAATGTCTCTATTTCAATGTTTTCGACCATCGATATACTGCATTATCTTCATTTTGCTCAATGTTGTCAACATGAACTTTGTTTCTTCACCAGCCCCAAAAAATGCTTTTGCACTTTGTTCATTGTGGAATAAATGTGATTAAAGTGTTTACGTGTCTGAAAATTGCATAAATAAGCATATTCCATGTTTTACAATGATTATGGTTGCTACTATTATAAGCTTAATCGCATCAATTTGATTGAAGTGTTGTTTACATAAGTTTCACAGGTTTATAGGTTAAATTATAGGTTTAATTAATTAATAGG
Source organism: Phoxinus phoxinus (assembly GCF_949152265.1). NCBI lineage: Eukaryota > Metazoa > Chordata > Actinopteri > Cypriniformes > Leuciscidae > Phoxinus > Phoxinus phoxinus. The sequence continues at coordinate 20,842,273 of NC_136893.1, forward strand.
TTATAGGTTTAATTGCAATATTGCCTAAATCTCCTGAATAAAAAATAAGAGGAAATCTAGTATAGAAAAAGCCTAGAAGTTCAAAAGTATAAAGAAGTCCAAAGTATTATCTTTGGTGCACCTCATACATTATTTTTTGCAGTTACACACCTGAAGCAAATACTATGCTCTATCCATCTGCATATTCTTTACTATTTACTATCATCTTTCGACAGAGTGGTCCCTGTTTAAGATGTTTTCTCGAACATTGACAGAGGCATGTCCTCTTGCTTCTTCTAGTAAAGTCTATGTGGACATCACAGACAACCCAGAGGTGAAACAAAGACAATGAATACTTCCTTTCTGCTTTGTGATTTGTCATTTGATCATTTTCCACTTTAGTTCAGTCAGTTTGTTTGAGCGTTATGCTGTTTGTCCAACAGGGGGAGCTGTTTGAGTTGAGTCCTGCCACTCCTCTGCTCAGCCAAGCTGTAGTGCTGGGGGATCGCAGGACATATTCAGTATATGACCTGACCAGAGCTGAGACGTTCGGCCAGCTGCGGTCATTCAATCTCCTACTGCGCTGGAAAGGGGACAGCGGTATGAATGAGTTTAATAGATGGTGTCCGTGTGATGGGCTTTATCATGATTGCCCAATGATAGCCATTGTAAAACCAATATGGTTTCAGCATTATTATTGTATAAAAATATAAAAGGTAAAAATAACTGGAACTATTTACGTTATTGTTACACGGTAACAATCGAATGTACTTTGGATACTCATTTTTAAATGTGATTCTTTCAATCTCTGGTTGTGCTTTAGGTGATATGCTGCGTCCTCTGCTGCATGCAGAGCGGTACGTGGCTGGTTTTGGGCTGCAGACTGGGGAAATTCACACAGTCATCTATAATAACCACCCATATCGGGCTTTTCCTGTACTTCTGATGGATTCAGTGCCCTGGTATCTGCAGCTGTACATTCACACCCTGACAGTCACCAGCAAGTCCCGTGATAACAAACCCAGTGAGTTTATTCTACAATTATCTTAGATTCCACACTTTATGTATGGTTTGTATATATTTATTGCTAGTTTTAGGGCAGTTCTTCAATTATGTGCTCTTGAATCTTCTTTAAATTGACTATAATATAAATGTAGTCAGTGTATATATATATATATATATATATATATATATATATATATATATATATATATATATATATATATATATATATATACATACATATATATATATATATATATATATATATATATATATATATATATATACATATATCATATATATTAGGGCTATGAAATTATTAATCGTGATTAATCGCATCCAAAATAAGTTTGTGTTTACATGTGTATAATTATTTGTATATATAAATATACACGTATAAATTTAAGAAATATTTGCATGTATATATTTATATATAATTTATATCAATATTTTATAAATAAATGTATATATACATTATACTTGCATGTATGTGTATTTTTTTATATATACACAAAATAATTATACACAGTACACACATATTATGTGGATGCGATTAATCGTTTCACAGCCCTAATGTGTGTGTGTGTCTGTGTGTGTATATATCTATATATATAAAAAATATGTACAGTGCTTAGCATAAATGAAAACACCCATGCTAATGTTGACTAAAAAGAGGAAATAAAAAAATCTTCTTTTGGAAATTGATCCTAATGCCTTAATTTAAAAAAAAAATAGGAAAACTCCAATCTTTAAGGACACCAATTTTCTTTGTGAATTAATAATGTATCGTAAATAAATAAATGTTCTTCCTTAAAATACAGGGTGCATAAGTCCGCACACCCCTGTGTTAAATTCCCATAGAGGCAGGCAGATAATTTTTTTTAAAGGCCAGTAATTTCATGGATCCAGGATACTATGCATCCTGATAAAGTTCCCTTGGCCTTTGGAATTAAAATAGCCCCACATCATAGCCCTTTATATAGCCCTTTTACTTTCACGATTGGTTGCTGATAAAAAGGAAATTGCCATATTTGGATCTGACAGCATTGTACAGGAGAGAGAGAGCTTTCTAACGTTATGTGATGACAGGGTGCAGGCAGCAATCGCGGAGCAGCGGGATGATATATGACGGCAACTTTTGTTGAATTTATGAGAAATCTACAGACGCAAACAGACAGTGTAGTAAAATAAAGACCTAAATGTGTATTTCTGACTTTTTTTCACCACAAGTCTGAAAGAAGACATGTTATTGAAGACAAATATCCCAAAATCTCAAAATTGACTAGTCTCGCCTTAAGGGCATAGATCCTTCCTGTGGAGGGAGCCCTGGTACCCAGAATTATCTGTATGACATCGGCTGGAAGCCCAGCATTCCTCAGTTGGTCCCCCTCAGTTGGCCAAACGTGAAGGTTCCAAAGCTTGGGCCGGGGATGAAATATTGCCCCTTGTGTCTGAGACAGAAGGTATTTCCTGTTTCATCAATAAGATGCAAGATCCTTGTTGACGGACCATGGGCAGGACTCCTGGGAGCAAAGCGATCGGTGCAAATGCATAAAGAAGCAGTCTTATGCTGCGTTCACACCGAACGCGAATTGAACGTCTGGAGCGAGTGATTTTCAAGTCAATGTAAAGACGCGTCTGGAGGTCCTGTGGCGCGATAGACGCGTTTAGTGCGGCACGATGGATGTGATTTCGCCTCAGAGGCAAATTGAGCGTCTGGCGCGATACGTGCGAGTGATTTTATTTGGTGCTTTTTGTGCATTCACACGTTTGAAGTGAATTCGCGTCTGAAAAATGTGCATCTGCTGTCACGCGGTGAAATGACGTGATAAACGGGGGCAGGGCTGCCCGGAGTCCCAGAGTCACTCATTCAACATGGAGGAACGACTGATAGTTCGTCATCTTCATTTATATATAGCGCTTTTAACAATGTAGATTGTTTCAAAGCTGCTTTACAGAGATAAACGTATAATTTTGTTTCGTGTCTGGACAGTGTTGTGTGATAAAGAAAATCACAGGACAGGTTAATTACTTTTGGAGGCTGGCTCCATTTATCATCAAAACAAAAATAAATTACAGATTATTTTACAGTAATAACCTGAACAAAGAAATGGCACAGACCTATAGAATTATTCAGGACATCAAAGAAGGAATGACATTGTTCAGCAGCTGTTAACTATGAATGTGATACTGAAATTTCTGAATGAGATGAATAATAGGACTACTAATAATGTATGATTTTATCATTTTACCTTGTATACTAACGTGGAAAACCTGCCATTTGAAATTTCGCCTTTAACGCGGACCTATTTCGCTTGGATGCGCGAGTGGATTCAAAATTAGACGCCAATTAGACACGATAGAAGCGAATTTGCTCAATTCGCGTTCGGTGTGAACACAGCATAAGCCATGCATGGGCAATGGCGTCCAGCCCACGCAATGGCGGTTTTTTTTTTTTTTTGACCAAATGAGCTTCCAAGACAGGTGGATTAGCCACCTTTTGTATATTAAAGCTAGAGTAGGTAATGTTGGAGAGCTAGCCAGATTTGAAAGTGGCACCTCTTCTAAGCTCCGCCCCCTCCTGTCAGTGCTCCGTCCAAAGCTACGCCCCCCCACAAACATGAACGTGCATCCACATTTGGAGCTGAGCTGCATCAGCTGCATGTACCTACCAGTGATGCGCGGGTTGATCCAAAATGAGCGGGTGCCTGCGCCCGCGGTAACGAGTCATCCAAAAATATTTTTAATGATATTCGGGTCGCGGTCGGTCGGGTCGTTTACCTTTGTAATTTATATAGTACTAGACACAATGTTCTATGAAATACATAGGTCTACACTTTATTGGCTGAATGCGCGAGGATGACGCACGAGCAGTCTGCAGAGATGACAGCGGGAAATCCTTAATGTTGAGCGCGTTATTAACTTTTGAATAAAAGCTGACGCGGGACAAAATGCCCGATTTCCCAACGCGTTGAACTGAGCAATACCATTGTGCCGTTTTAATAGGCTACTTTTAAACGCATATAGCTCAGTAATGTCAGTTTTATGTATTTGCTGAGAGGGGGCGGGGGGGATTTTTGTTGGGAAAGTCCGGGGAGAGACGCACACGTCGATTAGACTGGATAAACACATGCAGCATCTTAATTGTTAAGAAAATGAAATGAAATAAATGAATAAATCAAGCCTTTATTACAAAACACTAGGCTATATCATACAGCATTCAGAAAAATGCGCACCCCTAGTTCCTCCGTCTATGGCCCATGACGCGATGAGCATTTACTAGCTACTTTAAACAAATGCGGGTCAGGAACAATATTTTCTTTCTTTTTTTTGCGGTCCGAGTTGCGGGCGGGTTAGTTGAAAACGTCGGTCGGGTTCGGGTTGTTTATACATTGACCCGCGCATCACTGCTGTGCACGCAGTGGTGCTCGGGCACGAGACATGAAGGCATCTGATTGGTTCTTTACATTCGCACCGAATGGCAGTGATTGGTCAGAGTTTTTACTGTCCTACAGCTGCTACAGAGGTCAGATTTGTTTCATTCCTTTTTCTGAACACATAATGTATTGACTTCTATCAGAATGGAAGGACCATTTCACCCAGTATAAAAAAAAATGTTTCTGAACAGGATTACCAACCCTACCTTTAAGTGTTGTGAGTCACATAAGCAAATATTCGGTACTTTTTTTTTTTCTTTTTTTTTTTGAGTATCAAAATCAAAGATTAGCCACCTTTTTGTTGGGAGGCTGGGTGATTCAGAGATAACTAGAGGGGACATTGCGCTCTTTCCTGTGAAGTGAAGAGGTCCTCTTCTACTTCATAAAATTTTTCCCAAATCTGTTTGACTACCTCGGAGTGGCATTTCCATTCCCCGTGTGTCACAGCCTGACAGAAAGCCAGCTCCCACATTCAAATTCCCAGGGATGTAAATTGCCCTGTGGGACACAAGCTTGAGTCCAAAGAAGAACCTGCGCGAATGCAGTCCGCCTTGGCGATTTATGTAGGTGACTACCGAAGTGTTGTCCACCTGCACTAGGACATGGAAGTACTTCAGGGTCAGAAATACAGCCATCAATTCAAGGCAATTGATGTGCCAATCAAGATGATAACCTCTCCAGATTCACAACAAAGATGTTTTTTTCATAGCGCGACTCACGCATCATTGAGAGTAGCTTTTGATAGGGAATGTCTGAGTAGGGAAATGTAGTTTCAACATTATTTAAAATGAGGAAGTAAAAAAAATTAAAAGGCACAATAATAAGTTTAAAGCTATTAGAAACTATCCTTTTTTCCTTAGTTTACAAAAAGTCTAGTTCATGTTCAGGGGCATAAAGAGTTAATAGACCTTTGTTAATTGTCCTGTAGGTTACATTCACTACCAGCCTGCTAAAGACCGCCATCGTCCTCATCTACTGGAGATGCTGATCCAGTTACCGCCTCACTCGATGACAGAGGTCACGGTACAGTTTGAAAGGGCCCTGCTCAAATGGACAGAGTACACCCCTGATCCCAACCACGGCTTCTACGTTGGGTAAGACTCTTGCTTAAGTATTAGATAATTTTTTTTTTGTAATTCAAATATATATGATAAAATGTCATTATTGTTCTAAGAATTTGTGACACATCCTGTCTGCAACTCCCTATATCTGATTGATGTGCCATAAATGTTACTGCAGGTCCTCTGTGGTCAGCGCCCTTGTGCCAAGTATGGTTGCAATGAACACCAACTTCACACAAGACCAACCATTGTTTAGCAGTTTGTAAGTATAAACTGGCCTTGGTGTTAATAATAAATAAGTGTGCCTTATTTGTTTTGGTTCTTCGTAACTTTTTCACCTCTGACTTCCAGTGTCCCAGTCAAAGAAGAATCGAGCTACTTTGTGCGAGTGTACACCGAACCCCTGCTGGTAAATCTACCCACGCCTGACTTCAGCATGCCCTACAACGTCATCTGCCTCACCTGCACGGTGGTCGCGGTCGGCTATGGCTCCTTTTACAACTTGCTGACCCGCACGTTCCAGGTAGATGAACCGAGTCCACCGCTGGCCAAACGGTTGGCCAACCTCGTTCGTCGCATAAGGGGAGTGCCAATGCTGGCCTGACTGCCGAGAGCAGGACTGATGCCTGAAATGTCCATATTAGGCAGCTGAGAGGATCATGACTCTAAAACGGCATCTGCTGGAGTTTAAAGATGCTTTTCAGCCCTGGAAGGACTCGATGCCAAGTGACTGTTCTGAACTTTTGTTGAACAAATGAGCTTCCAAGACAGATGGATTAGCCACCTTTTTATGTTTTGTGTGTCGCATAAGCAAAGATTAGCCACCTTTTTATTTTTTTGGTAAGTATAAAAATCCCCCAAAAATTTTTTGAGAGAGAGTCACATAAGCAAAGACTTTTCTCTGCTGTGTTTTTAGAAAACCATTGTTTTCAAAGGAACTGCATGGTTTGGGCATCTGGGATAAATATACATGGAAGAGCTTGATGTTAAGTCGTCTCAGTTTACGCCACCTCTTTGAGAGCATGACCAAGTGTCACAGAAACACAGACACTACAATCCAACTACTGGAAATTGATGTCTAAGAATGTGGCAAGTATTTTCCACTTTCTGTAATGCACTGATATTCAAATATGTTTTGAAGCACTGGACTGTTTTTTTTTTTTAGTTTTGCCTTTATTTTTGTGCATTTGCCCATGGCCTGACCACATAATGACTTCCAAACTGTGTGTTATTGAGTTCAAATTCTGAAGCAGCTCTTTAACACTGGTTAATTTTCCCATAATAAATTAACTGGAAACCCATAACGTGTTGAGAATGTTTTTCGTTCATGCCTCGAGGGATTTTGTGGAAGAATGCATGTGTACGTATGTGGCATGGTAGTTTGTAATACACATATGCAGGTAATGTAGTTGAATAGATTTGTAGTAACTCACTGGTACCACTGATCAAATCAAACTATCCAAGTAGTACCATCATCCGCTAACCTATTTTTGCCTGGCACTACAGACACAAGTATGTCAGTTACACTGTCCTTGGCAGAATACAAAACACGTTTCCAGCAGAAAGTAATTTGTCTCTCCAGGATGAATGTGAAACTGTGCAACATGATACAGTCCTAGCCAGAAGAGACTGATGTTCAAAGTATGGTTATGAATTGGATTTTGGACAAGTTTGTAACTCCCAGGGCTACTCAAAATCAATAATATATAGGCCTATACGTATAGTGGTAGAAATTCCCCTACGCACCTGACTTAAGTTAACCTGCCGTCTGCTTCTAGACACCTACAAATGTGTACTCTACTAGACGTCTCTCCACTTAACACTATCACTTGAGAATAGAAGTAAGATCTCTAGTGTCTAGCCTGTCCCGGCATTAATCAGACAGACTCCAAATAATGCCTTTGAATATGTTTTAATCACGGCCGGGAGGACCTCATTTCAATCACAGAGAATCCCACTGGCAAAAAGAATACAACAATTAATATAGGATAGGTACATGACAAAGGTAACATGACTCATTACATAATTTTTTTCTAATTTGATTAACACTGCATGCATGACCAGAGGTGGTTGAGCAGCATTTCTGTCCGGCTGCGCACTGACCATCATGGGAACATGATGTATTCGGCACACTCTGGATTCCCCTTCAGTAGGTCACCTAGCCTGTATGGATAGAGATTCAGATTTAGTCTGGCCATTTAGTGACATTAAGCGTCAGATGTTCAGCACAAAACACTCAAGGCATGAATAGCTAGTTTTACTTACAGAGTGAATTACATTCACGCCTACTCTTTACACGATGTGATTGGCCTGACCCAATTTAGGTTTGTCCAGCTGGAAAGTCAACGGAGAGTTGCTAGAATACCCTGGCTGCAAAATAAATGTTGCTGCTGCTAGTGTGCGTCTAGATTTCTAGGCTATTAGGATGCGTCATGAGTGTCAGATCTGCATCATGTGCGTCAGGTCTTAAAGTGACAGCAGCCTAATAAACCGGCTGCTGTGATGTCTGTCATCAATGTTAAAGTCGGCATGAAATCAAAATTGACCCCATTTACTTTGTTAGCGGATATTACTAGTCTTGTGGTGAACAATTAATCCGTGCAAGTTAATACATGGAAAAAAATTGTTTGCCGAAGTTATCTTTAATCAAAGTCTGAAAAGTTACTTCCGGGACTGGAATGGTTCTTTTTCTGTTGACGTAGGCTTGAGGGCTTGGGTTGTTTAAACGCTTCACCACTCCGCTCAAACCGTTACTCTGCTATGGGCGAGAGATGGAGAGGAGGAGCGCTGAAGTAAAACCCTGCCCTCTGATCAATATTCCGTTTCACTCGGAAATGCATCACAACACTTGAGAAGTCGTTTGCAACTTCCGGTTCACGCGGACTTTAATTAAAGGGGTGGTTGATTGCGATTTCACTTTTTTCATTTTAAATAGTGTGTAATGTTGCTGTTGGTGCATGAACAGTATCTGCAAAGTTGCTGCGCTGAAAGTTCAACGTAAGCAGAGATATCGTCTTTTAAAAATCAGGAAGTTTAATCAACCCTCCCTCCGGAATATGGAAAAAAGGGGCGTGGCCATATTTCTGTGGCTTTGTGGAAGAAGAAGAGTTATAGTGGAGAGCTGTAGCCATGCCGTCTAAAGTGTGTTATTTTCACCCAGCTGTCAGGTCTTCTGTGTTCGGGCTTCCTACGGACGCTGTAGTTCGTCAACAATGGCTAAAATTTCGTTTGATTATGTTCCTGAAAATTACAATCGTAATTTAGCTCTCTGTGCTGCGCATTTTACGGAAGACAGCTTCCAGAATCTCCACGAATTCAATGCCGGATTAAACAAGAAACTGTTACTAAAACATGAATCAGTTCCAATTTTAAAACCAGAGGCAGCCGTTGTTGGGCCACAACCTGTAAGTAAGACTTAATCATTTTAAATGTATTTGCATGTATAATTTCAGATGTAATATTTTAGTTTTATCAAGGATGTAAACAAATGCCAGCGCTGGCGTTAGCCACTTAGTTATGCTATTTCGTGTGTCTACGTCAAACGCGTAGGGCTACACACATTTTGAACCTGAATTTGTAATTATGTACTAATTTTGTAAATGTATTTTCCATGTATACGTAATTTTTCGATTTGATCAAGAACGTAAACCAATGCCAACGCTGTTTGTTTATAATAGCCAGTTAGTTCGATGCTATTTTGTGTGTATAAGACAAACGTGTATAAAGTTCAAAAAATTATATGTAATCGCAACAGCAAACTTCAGCTGCGGTATTACTCAGTCATTTATGCAGTAATATTAAATGTTTAATCAGGAGAAAACCGTATCTCAGAAGCTAACAAGCAGCAGTGGCATTTTTAAAGTAACAGCGTATCAAAATTATTATATAATAATAGTAGAATAGAATAGAATAATAATAAATAAAAAAATTACCATTCAGAAACGTTTTGTAAGAGCCGTGTTTGGGGAGGTTCTGACTCTTCATTGCCGCTTTCTGGGTCTGATTCTGGCTCAAACTGATACGGGCGTATTGACACCATTATTTACATTGAAGGAGCACATGCCGCTTTCGCCCGTAAAGGTGATGGGCGGGAAGTTTCCAGACAACGTGCATTTCGCGGTTTAGCCAATTACAACACACCGGCCCAACTAACCAATCTGAGCCCATGCCTGTTTCTGAGGGAGTGGTTTTATAGAATCAGGAAGTCAACCGGTCGTTCAAATGACAGAGGAGAAAGCGGCTTACAATAAAGGTGAAATTTATGAAAAATAAGGCTTAAAAAAAAAAAAAAAAAAAAAAGACAACGACATGTTATATTGCACCCCATAAACACAATCATGCAAAGAAAAAAAAGCAGTAAACCACCCCTTTAAAGAACAAAAAAGAGAAAATTATTTACCGCTCTTGACTGAATAACTTTTGTAGCTTTAATCTATATGTAATTTATAATTTATGCAGTGAAGACTGTGAAGTGTTTGATAACTTTAATCAATTTAACGAGTTTGTTTGCCCATCAAATCTTTAAGATATTAGGTTAAACTTATTTGGCTTGCTGTCCACTGAAGAGGGGCTCGATGAAGCAGCTTCAACTCGAGCTCTGATTGACCTTTTACAAGGTTACATTAGTCAAAAACAACGAAAACAATAACTTTGTGCATTTTAGCAGGGCAAAAAAAAAAAAAAAAAAAAACTCGAAGCTAGTCTGACTGGGCCAATATAAAAAAATTGAGCTCTGATATATTGAAGGGCTGGTAAATGTGACATTCAATGGGTTTATGTGAAGATTGTTTTAAGTTCACTTAACTTAAAAGTTGCTATATTTTTTAAAGCCTAATAAATGTTAAATTTGATCAATTTCAATTGTACTCCATGTGCCTGTATTTAATGGCTTTTTATAAAAAGATGCTATAAACAAATGTTTAAAATATTTGCTTCTGTCTTTATGTTGTTTATACATTCATTTGGAGATTAAATGTGAAATTATTACAATATAAAAATATATAAAGAACTTTTTAAAGAATTTTTTATCAAGATTAATTACAGAAAAATGTGTGATTAATTAGTTTTTAAAAATTATCGATTGACAGCACTATAATTACAATACAATACAATACAATACAATACAATATAATATAATATAATATAATATAATATAATATAATATAATATAATATAATATAATACCTGTAACTCGAGCCGTACACCGACTTCCACTGCATGCAGTTCTGCAGCATTTCTGAATGTTGGGACACTCACTGTCATCGGCACACAACTCTTCATCCTTCTTACTACACCTTATTAGTTCACCGTTTGTCTTTGGACACTCTCCTGGCTTTACTGTTTCACAGACACATGACAAAAGGCATATCACTGAATGCTGAATGAATTTTTCACGTAGAAAAAAAATATTTTATTGGAATACGTTTTACTAGAAATAACTATGTCAGTCTTTCTACTTTAAAATTTCATGTTTTATTCGTCGTGGGTTTTGGTTCTTTTGCTGTTGTTGCTTTAAGGACCTTTAAAATAACAGAAATCATTTGGCGAAGTGATATGGACATGCACATAATGTGGTCAAGACCTGCATGGCTAAAATGAATGGCTTTTTTTTATAAAAAGATGACATTAAAAAAAATGTTTCAAATATTGGTTACTATCTTTATGTTGTTTCTACATTAATCTGGAGATTAAGTGTGAAATTTTTACAATATTAAAATATATAGTATTTGAATTACAGAAAAATTTGACTATATATTACAATACAATATAATGTAATGTAATGTAATGTAATGTAATGCAATACCTGTAACTGGAGCCGTACACCGACTTCCATCGCATGCAGTTCTGCAGCATTTCTGATTTTTGGGACACTCACTGTCATCGGCACACAACTCTTCACCCTTCTCACTACATCTTATTAGTTCACCGTTTGTCTTTGGACACACTCCTGGCTTTACTGTTATACAGACACATGACAGAAGGCATATCACTGAATAATGAATGAATTTTCCACAAAAAATATTTTGGAAGTTGTACCTATACAGTATGTTATTGGAATGCGTTTTACTAGAAATAACTATTTCAGTCTTTCTACTTTAAAATTTCATGTTTTATTCGCCGTGGGTTTTGGTTCTTTTGATGTTGTTGCTGAAAGGACCTTTGAAATAACAGAAATCATTTAGTGAAGTGATGGACATGCACATAATGTGGTCAAGACCTGCCTGGGACTACTGTACATTTGATAGATTTCAATCATGCTGTAATGCTGAATGCCTAATTAATGGATAAAATGAATGGCTTATTTTTTAATAAATAGATGCCATTAAAAAATTCTCAAATATTGGTTACTGTCTTTATGTTCTTTTTACATTCATTTGCAGATTAAGTGTGAAATTATTACAATATTAAAATATATAGTATTTGAATGTTAGTTGCGATTAATCGCAATTAATTACAGAAAAATTTGATTAGTTACTTTTTTTTAATTGATTGACAGCACTATATATTATAATACAATACATAGGCTATAATATGCTATAATATGCTATAATATAATATAATATAATATAATACAATACCTGTAACTGGAGCCGTACACTGACGTCCACCGCATTCAGTGATGCAGCATTTCTGATTTTTGGGACACTCACTGTCAGCGGCACACAACTCTTCACCCTTCATGATACACATCACTTCATATTTTGGGCTTGGACACTCTCCTGGCTTTACTGTTAAACAGACACATGACAGAAGGCATATCACTGAATGTTGAATGAATTTTTCACTGTAAAAAAAAACATTTTGGAAGTTGTATCTATATGTTATTGGAATACGTTTTTACTAGAAAAAACTATTTCAGTCTTTCTACTTTAAAATTTAATGTTTTATTCGTCGTGGGTTTTGGTTCTTTTGCTGTTGTTGGTGTAAGGACCTTTGAAATAACTGAAATCATTTGGCGAAGTGATATGGACATGTAATGCGGTCAGGACCTGCCTGGAACTACTTAAAATTTGATAGATTTCAATTATACTGTAATGCTGAATGCCTATAATTAATGGCTAAAATAAATGGCTTTTTTTATATACAAAAGATGCCATTCATTTTTTTCTTCAAATATTAGCTACTGTCTTTATGTTGTTTCAACATCGATTTTGGGATTATGTGTGAAATTATTACAATATAAAAAAATATATAAAGTACTTGAATGTTAGGTGTGATTAATCGCGATTATTTTCAGAAAAATGTGATTAATTGGTTACTTTTTTTTATCGATTGACAGTACTACAGTCATGGCCAAAATTGTTGGCACCCCTGGTAAATATGATCAAAACTGGCTGTAAAAAATAAATCTGCATTGTTTATCCTTTTGATTTTTCATTCAAAAAATTGCCAAAATTCTAACCTTTCATTGAAGCAAGAGAATTGAAAGTGGGGCTAAATCACATTATGAAATAAATGTTTTTCTCCAAAACACGTTGGCCACAATTATTGGCACCCTTTTATTAAATACTTTTTGCAACCTCCTTTTGCCAAGATATCAGCTCTGAGTTTTCTCCTACAATGCCTGATGAGTTTGGAGAACACCTGACAAGAGATCAGAGACCATTCCTCCATACAGAATCTCTCCAGATCCTGCAGATTCCCAGATCCATGTTGGTGCTTCTCTTCAGTTCAGCCCACTCATTTTCTATAGGGTTCAGGCCAGGGACTGGGATGGCCATTGCAGATCTTGGTTTTGTGCTCAGTGACCCATTTTTGTTTTGATTTTGATATTTGTTTTTGGATCACTGTCCTGTTGGAAGATCCAAACATGGCCCGTTATAAGATTTCTAGCCCCGGCTGTTAGGTTTCGATTTTTTATCTGTTGGTATTTGATCCAATCCATGATGCCATGTATCTGAACAAGATGTCCAGGACCTCAGGCAGAAAATTAGGCCCACAGCATTAAATATACAGCAGAGTATTTCATTTTACACATGGGGTACTTTTTTATCCCTGTGTGCACCAAACCCATCTTAAGTGTTTGCTGCCAAAAAAGCTATTTTTTTGGTTCCTCTGTCCATAGAACGTTTGAAAAGTACCAGACACGACTGGCACTTCAAACGGGACGGGTTCTATGGTCAGATGAAACAAAAAAATAGCTTTTTTGGCAGCAAACACTTAAGATGGGTTTGGTGCACACAGGGATAAAAAAGTACCCCATGTGTAAAATGAAATACTCTGCTGTATCTTTACTGCTGTGGGCCTAATTTTCTGCCAGAGGTCCTGGACATCTTGTTCAGATACATGGCATCATGGATTGGATCAAATACCAACAGATAAAAAATCGAAACCTAACAGCCGGGGCTAGAAATCTTATAACGGGCCATGTTTGGATCTTCCAACAGGACAGTGATCCAAAAACAAATATCAAAATCAAAATCAAAAATGGGTCACTGAGCACAAAACCAAGATCTGCAATGGCCATCCCAGTCCCTGACCTGAACCCTATAGAAAATGAGTGGGCTGAACTGAAGAGAAGCACCAACATGGATCTGGGAATCTGCAGGATCTGGAGAGATTCTGTATGGAGGAATGGTCTCTGATCTCTTGTCAGGTGTTCTCCAAACTCATCAGGCATTGTAGGAGAAAACTCAGAGCTGATATCTTGGCAAAAGGAGGTTGCAAAAAGTATTTAATAAAAGGGTGCCAATAATTGTGGCCAACGTGTTTTGGAGAAAAACATTTATTTCATAATGTGATTTAGCCCCACTTTCAATACTCTTGCTTCAATGAAAGGTTCGAATTTTGGCAATTTTTTGAATGAAAGATCAAAAGGATAAACAATGCAGATTTATTTTTTACAGCCAGTTTTGATCATATTTACCAGGGGTGCCTACAATTTTGGCCATGACTGTATATATTACAATACAATATAATATAATATGCTATAATATAATATAATATAATATAATATAATATAATACCTGTAACTGGAGCCGTACACTGACGTCCATCGCATGCAGTTCTGCAGCATTTCTGAATGTTGGGACACTCACTGTCATCGGCACACAACTCTTCATCCTTCTCACTACACCTTATTAGTTCACCGTTTGTCTTTGGACACTCTCCTGGCTTTACTGTTGTACAGACACATGACAGAAGGCATATCACTGAATAATGAATGAATTTTTCACCGTAGAAAAAAATATATTTTATTGGAATACGTTTTACTAGAAAAACTATTTCAGTCTTTCTACTTTAAAATTTCATGTTTTATTCGTCGTGGTTTTTGGTTCCTTTGCTGTTGTTGCTTTAAGGACCTTTAAAATAACTGAAATAATTTGGTGCAATGATATTGACATGCACATAATGTGGTCAAGACCTGCATGGCTAAAATGAATGGCTTTTTTTTATAAAAAGATGACATTAAAAAAAATGTTTCAAATATTGGTTACTATCTTTATGTTGTTTCTACATTAATCTGGAGATTAAGTGTGAAATTTTTACAATATTAAAATATATAGTATTTGAATTACAGAAAAATGTGACTATATATTACAATATAATGTAATGTAATGTAATGTAATGTAATGTAATGCAATACCTGTAACTGGAGCCGTACACCGACTTCCATCGCATGCAGTTCTGCAGCATTTCTGATTTTTGGGACACTCACTGTCATCGGCACACAACTCTTCATCCTTCTCACTACATCTTATTAGTTCACCGTTTGTCTTTGGACACACTCCTGGCTTTACTGTTATACAGACACATGACAGAAGGCATATCACTGAATAATGAATGAATTTTCCACAAAAAATATTTTGGAAGTTGTACCTATACAGTATGTTATTGGAATGCGTTTTACTAGAAATAACTATTTCAGTCTTTCTACTTTAAAATTTCATGTTTTATTTGCCGTGGGTTTTGGTTCTTTTGCTGCTGTTGCTGTAAGGACCTTTGAAATAACAGAAATCATTTAGTGAAGTGATGGACATGCACATAATGTGGTCAAGATCTGCCTGGGACTACTGTACATTTGATCGATTTCAATCATGCTGTAATGCTGAATGCCTATAATTAATGGATAAAATGAATGGCTTATTTTTTAATAAATAGATGCCATTAAAAAATTCTCAAATATTGGTTACTGTCTTTATGTTGTTTCTACATTCATTTGCAGATTAAGTGTGAAATTATTACAATATTAAAATATATAGTATTTGAATGTTAGTTGCGATTAATCGCGATTAATTACAGAAAAATTTGATTAGTTACTTTTTTTTAATTGATTGACAGCACTATATATTATAATACAATACATAGGCTATAATATAATATAATATAATATAATATAATATAATATAATATAATATAATATAATATAATATAATATAATATAATATAATATAATATAATATAATATAATATAATACCTGTAACTGGAGCCGTACACTGACGTCCACCGCATTCAGTGATGCAGCATTTCTGATTTTTGGGACACTCACTGTCAGCGGCACACAACTCTTCACCCTTCATGATACACATCACTTCATATTTTGGGCTTGGACACTCTCCTGGCTTTACTGTTATACAGACACATGACAGAAGGCATATCACTGAATGTTGAATGAATTTTTCACTGTAAAAAAAATATTTTGGAAGTTGTATCTATATGTTATTGGAATACGTTTTTACTAGAAAAAACTATTTCAGTCTTTCTACTTTAAAATTTAATGTTTTATTCGTCGTGGGTTTTGGTTCTTTTGCTGTTGTTGGTGTAAGGACCTTTGAAATAACTGAAATCATTTGGCGAAGTGATATGGACATGTAATGCGGTCAGGACCTGCCTGGAACTACTTAAAATTTGATAGATTTCAATTATACTGTAATGCTGAATGCCTATAATTAATGGCTAAAATAAATGGCTTTTTTTTATATACAAAAGATGCCATTCATTTTTTTCCCCAAATATTAGCTACTGTCTTTATGTTGTTTCTACATTAATTTTGGGATTATGTGTGAAATTACAATATAAAAATATATATAAAGTACTTGAATGTTAGGTGTGATAAATCACGATTATTTTTCAGAAACATTTGATTAATTAGTTACTTTTTTTTAAATCGATTGACAGTACTATATATTATAATACAATACAATATAATATAATACCTGTAACTGGAGCCGTACACTGACGTCCACCGCATGCAGTGCTGCAGCATTTCTGATTTTTGGGACACTCACTGTCACCGGCACACAACACTTTACCCTTCTTGATACACATCACTTCATATTTTGTGTTTGGACACACTCCTGGCTTTACTGTTTCACAGACACATGGCAGAAGGCATATCACTGAATGTTGAATGAAATTTTCACTGTAAAAAAATATATTTTGGAAGTTGTACCTAGATGTTATTGGAATACGTTTTACTAGAAAAAACGTGTCTGGTTACGCATGTAACCTTAGTTCCCTGAGAGGGGACGAAACGCTGCGTTTATGCAATGGTAACACTTCCAAGTGTTGCGTCATGAAGCACGTGTATAATCAGTCCAAAGAATGAGCGGGACGTCAGCTGACGTCATAGACCAGGAACTATAAAGCGCCCCTGAACGCAGAGCGTGACAGCTTCTGATAAGCCTGAAGCAAGTCGATCAGGGCATGAAAGTATGGCAGGCGAACGCAGCGTTTCGTTCCCTCTCAGGGAACTAAGGTTACATATGTAACCAGAGACGTTCCCTATCAAGGGAACTCCCGCTGCGTTTACGCAATGGGAACCCCATACCCACTACACTATAATGACAAGTGCCCGTTCTGTGTGAAGACCTTGCGCACACTAGAAGCAAGCAACCTAGCCCCAGGAGTGGAGAGGTCCAAGTCATAAAATTTGACAAATGTATGCGGCGAGGATCAGCCTGCCGCATCACAAATGTCGTGAAGGGAAACTCCCGAAATTAGAGCCATAGAGGCAGCCATACTCCTCGTAGAATGGGCCCGGACAGCCAAAGGTGAAGGCTGTCCGGCCGCTTCATAAGCAAGTGAGATAGCCTCAACTACTCGCTTGCTCATTATCGGTTTTAGATGCAGGGCAACCTAACTAGGAGAAACATTCATTGCAGAAATCAAGTACTGTACCGTCAGTGCATATAACAAGATTCAGAAGGCGGTCTCCGCACCAGGCAGAGAACAGTTTCCATTTCAATGCATATTCAGTATTCTTGTGGAGGGAGCTCTAGACTGGAGTAAAGAGAAGTAGGCCTAAGCGTGTTATCCAAGCATTAATGGCATGGAAATACCCTTTTATACTGTGAGCGGCACATATGAGGTGTTTTCTCACTCATTTCTGCTCCGAGGTCTTAATTGTGGCATTTCTTTGTGGTTTAGAATCCAATATTCCTGTAATTATTTTGTCTTTTATGTAAGGAGTCAATTATTCCGCTTATACTACAGTTACCACACCTCAAAATATTTTTCAGATGATGTATTTCAAGACGTTTGTAAAGTTGTTGTCATTAAAACGCTCTTGTATGTAGGACTAATTCCTTGCGCATCTAAACCCATGCTCCGTTGCTAAATCCAAAACGTCATTTTAGAGTTAGTAACGGAGGGTTGAGCCACTGTTAGCAGACACACACTTAACGACTAGAAACGTTCTCTGACTGAATGCAGCAGATTTTAAACACCGATGTGAACACAGACTGAACGTGATGAAAACGCGTGCATGATCAGTCATAAGTATCAAATTACATTCATAGCTGCCTTACAGTAGGCTAAGTGTGTCCCCTATGTAGTTATTGATGCAGTTATGAGAGAGAGAGAGAGAGAGAAGCATGTGCTTCAATATTATTATTAATTTATTAATTTAATTCGTTTTAATTAATTTGTTCATTCTTTTTTTCTATTAGTGACAGTAGACTAGCCTAATAAATGAAACACAAAGCCCTTTTAACAAATAGCTATAGGTCTATCAATAATTATTTATTTGTTGTATAAGTAAGGAATAATTGACGACAGGCCGTTGAATTATTAGAAAAATAATGCACACCCGAGGTGGTAATGCGGTCATGACGCAAAGCGGAGTCAATTTATCAATTTATTTAAATATTCAGTTTAATTTTCTATTGATTATATATACTTTATTTATTAAAATTAAACTGCATGTTTCCATTGATTGTGAAGTTAGACATTGAAAATTGCAGATCAAGCGCATGGGGCTGCAGTTTTTCTTGTTGTAAATTTTATTCTATTTTCCGTTATTACAGTTAACTACGCGAAGTGATATGGAACTGTAATGCGGTCAAGACCTGCCGGAACTACTTTAGCCGTGCGGTTCCCTGAAAATAATTGCACACTGTAGAACGTTTATCAATCAATCAGATTCAAGCATTCAACGGCCCTGTAGTATAAGAATTTAATAAAGAACTCTGTCTAGTATTCTGTCCAAACACAATGCGCTTTCACTGCGCTCGTGATATAACGTGGGCAGGGAACAACACAACGCTTGTTTGCTCTTTTTTTTTGTTTTTTTTTTTGCCATAAAATATATATATTGCAACTTGACAAACAACAATAAATAAGACAAGACAGATTCACACAGATATCGCTTTGCTGAAGAAACAGAAGCTGTCCCGCTCTGCGTTCAGGGGCGCTTGGTTCCTGGTCTATGACGTCACCTATGACGTCCCGCTCATTCTTTGGACTGATTATACACGTGCTTCATGACGCAACACTTGGAAGTGTTCCCATTGCGTAAACGCAGCGGGAGTTCCCTTGATAGGGAACTATTTTACTTTAAAATTTTATGTTTTATTCGTCGTGGGTTTTGGTGCTTTTGCTGTTGTTGCTGTAAGGACCTTTGAAATAACTGAAATCATTTGGCGAAGTGATATGGACATGTAATGCGGTCAGGACCTGCCTGGAACTACTTAAAATTTGATAGATTTCAATTATACTGTAATGCTGAATGCCTATAATTAATGGCTAACATAAATGGCTTTTTTTATATACAAAAGATGCCATTAAAAACATGTTTCAAATATTAGCTACTGTCTTTATGTTGTTTCTACATTAATCTTGGAATTATGTGTGAAATTATTACAATATAAAAATATATATAAAGTACTTGAATGTTAGGTGTGATTAATCGCGATTATTTTCAGAAAAATTTGATTAATTGGTTACTTTTTTTTATCGATTGACAGCACTATATTATAATACAATACAATACAATATAATATAATATAATATAATACATATAATATAATATATCATTAATATAATATAATACCTGTAACTGGAGCCGTACACTGACGTCCATCGCATTCAGTGATGCAGCATTTCTGATTTTTGGGACACTCACTGTCAGCGGCACACAACACTTTACCCTGCCTTTTACATATCACTTCATAGTTTGTGCTTGGACACACTCCTGGCTTTGCTGTTATAGACACATGACAGAGAAGGCATATCACTGAATGCTGAATACATAATATTATGCCACATAATACATAATATAATAATATATAATATAATATAATATAATACCTGTAACTGGAGCCGTACACTGAAGTCCACATCCTTTGCTGCAGCATTTCTCATTGTTAGCTGGATTTGCTGTTAAACAGACACATGACAGAGAAGCCATATTACTGAATGCTGAATGTCTTTTTCATTTGAGCTTTTGGTTCTTTTGCTGTTGTAAAATCAATTGGCAAAGTGATATAGATATACGTAATGCGTTCAAGATCTGCCTGGAACTAGCCGTGTGTTTCCCTAAAAATAATTGCACCTTGAAATCTTTCTCAACCAATCAGATTCAAGCATTCAACAGCCCTAAATAACATAACATAACATAATATAGACCAGGTTATAATAGTTTGTTATAGTTTATATAATATAGACCAGGTTATAATAGATTGTTTCAGCATCTTTCTCAGCAAGTCTGTGGTTTTGTGTGTGTCTCAAGCTTATTCACATTTATCTGCTTCAAATCAAAGTAGTTTATAAATCTACTTTATCCCTAAACGGTGTCAATTCATGTCAGATAAAAAGGTGTGAAACAAGAGTTGTAAACAATTGTATCTGTCAAAATTCATTTTAAGCATTTTAATCCACAAAAAACTAAAAATTTTTATCAAAAACTAAATGCAAAACTTTTAGGATTGATCAAAATCTGATTGATGGCAAACAAATCTGGTAACGTTTTTTTTTTTATCACATTAATATTCTTGTTTTATTGTAAAAAAAGAATATATACTATGTGTGTTTTTCCTGTATGGTGGAAAATGTATATAAATGGTAATAGATCAAACACAACTTACGTTTATAAAAATGTAGGCTATTGATATAACTTTATAGGAATTATTTATAGGCTACTGATGTCAAAGTTCATCATTAACTGGACGTCTGTACTCTGTATGTTTGAGAATTGTAATGAGCTGAGATGTCATATTTTGTAACGCACTATTAATGCATTTCTTCGGGCTGCGTAATGAAGTTAAAGAACATGGATCTTCTCACCTGTGAAGTTTTGTCCTGGAGCAGCTTCTGTTGAGCTCCAGCATCCAGACAGACACAATAACACCGCGCAGTAAACTCGAGCTGTCATCCTTTCGACCTGCGATCACACAATGAACTCTGCTGGGAAATCACGCTTATATCAGGACGAAAAAGTATTTGAGTTAGCGCTCAACCAATGGCGTGAGTTTGAGGTGTTGTCTATTTCGTCTCCCTGCCAGAATCTAACTCCCCCTCGCGTGCACGCGCATGACGTTCATCGACTGTGGTTTTCCACACCTGTAATTCCTGTCTGGATTAAGTGTTTGTTCGTAGGCCTACTCTTTATTATGTTTTTCCCTGCTTTGTTTTTTGATTTTGGTTCTTTTGTTACTATGTTACTTTCTGTTCCCACTGTCTGTGTGTGTGTGTGTGTGTGTGTGTGTGTGTGTAGGTGTGTGTATGTGTGTGTGTGTGTGTGTGTGTGTGTGTGCGTGCGTGTAAATTAATAAACAATATATGAATATAAATGAATATATAATTATTCCTTAATCAACAGCTACATCCATACAGTTTACCTGCCAAAAAAAAAAAAACCTGTTTCATTTACAAATTAACAACATAAATCATAACCATATACTTTATGGAGTGACACACACATCAATTTACTATAATTTTAAACCCCAGAACCTGACGAAATACTCATCCTCCCTCTCCCAATGTCAGCTTTGCAAGGTCAAACAGATAATAAGGTCAAACAGCATCAGTAGTCACAATCAAATCCAGACTCAAAACACATCTGTTTAGCTGTGCATTTACTGAATGAGCACTGTGTACGTCCGACTGATTGCACTTCATCTGATGTATCCTTTTTTATTCTTTTAATTATTTTTATAACTGTTTTATTTTATAATTTTTATTATCTGTTTGTATTGCTCTTATGCATCTGTTAACAATATATATATATATATATATATATATATATATATATATATATATATATATATATATATATATATATATATATATATATATATATATATATATATATATATGTTAATTCCGTTTGTAAAGCATTTTTAATTACCATTGTGTATAAAATGTGCTATATAAATTGCCTTGCCTTGCCTTGCCTTGCCTTGCCTTGCCTTCCCTTTTCTTGCCTTGCCCTGTCCTGCCCGCTCATGCAGAATTTTAGCTAAATTGTTCACTGCTCTTTTAATGTTGTCTGGGATATGTGAACAACACATTTAGTTGCAATCACTTTGCATGTTCCTTCCTGGGAGGCTAGTATATCAAGAGCCATTCGATTAACCTTGCGCATTACATGCACTTCCTCTGAAATGTTAGCAATAGAACTAAGTGTAGTTTTTGCTATGGTCTCAAACGCCTCATTATGTGCCTGTACTTCCTTCTGTAAATTGATGACAAAGTGTGTGCCATTAGAACAACAAGTGTTTAAATTTCTCATTGTTAGAACAGCTTTGTCACATCTGGAATATTCACATATCTGGCTCAGAATTGCTTACCTTTAATGCACCAGGAAGAATTCACTTCAATTTCATATAAGGTCAAACTGATAGCTAAAATCAGTACTGAATGCATGAATGAATGAATGATTGAATGAATGAATGAATGAATGAGGCACACCCAAAGCGCAAAAGTGTGCAGCATCCACTTGACAAATGGCTGACAAATGTACTGTTGTAGGCAGTCAAATGCCATGAACTTACTATAATGTAAATTAGAATAATTTCTGCAGTGACATTCACTGCTTGTGAACAGCAGTTTGTTGTCCTAGGAATAATCAACAAGGGAATAATCAACAATTTGTTCCTTGCAACAAATCTGTAAAGATTTAATATTGTCAGTGGCTCAAATTGGTGCATTTAGCAATTAGCACCAGTTTTACCCTGTAATTTAGTACAACTGGAATTTCCAAAAAAAAAAAAAAAAACTTTACCACCTCATATTGCCTGTTTTTTTGTACCATTTCCCTTTAACACTTTTCCCATTTGTCATCACAACATTAAATCATAGAACATCCTAAAGAAGCTGTCTGGCAGGTTTATCATTTTGATACGTGAATTGTCAGTTTGGGTGCAGCATTCAGATTGCACAAATCATTCAATGCGTTTCCCAAAAGCGTTGTTAGCCAACTATGCTCACAAGTTCCTTCGTTTTCCTCATAGTTTAACGAGTCTGTGTTTGCCAAACCATAGCTCTAACATTTGCAAACATCTTAAAGTGTTTAAAATGACCACCTGTGGTTAGAAGCATAGTTTCTTTTTGTATGACATGTGGACTTAAAGGAACACTCCACTGTTTTTTTGAAATAGGGCTTATTCACTGTCTTTCATTTAGGTGAGCAAATGCATTTTTGTCTCAGTGCATGCATTGTTTTAGTTTGGCAGGGTCGCCGCTAGCTTAGCTTAGCATAATGAATGGAATCCTTTGTTGCCAGCAGCATGTCCTGAGTAAAAGTGATAAATTAATTAAAAAAAATAACTTCTTGTGGCCTGCGTATTCACAACGAGTACAAATAGCGCCCAACGCACTGAGGTATGTGTAGCGCTACACTGTTTTATGGCCATTCAATTGTGTGCACACGTAATTAAAATGAATGAAATGGTCTGATCGTGGGTGGATAAAAGACTTTGGTACTGACTGTTTGTTGTAATGAACTATTAAAATAGACTAATCCTTATGGAGACACGCAATGCAACATCGGATGGAACTGTGGGGTCTGGTGTATCAGCTGTTAAATCAAAAAGTGTGGTTAGCAGTGTGGAAGTACAAACTGAAAAACGTGTGGTTAAAGGAGAACTCCAGCGCAAAATGAACCTTTGGTCTAATTACACATTGTTACCTAGTCAACCGTTATCTGAGATTTGTTTTCATGATTATCGAATGTAAATAGTTTTATCTCTAAAAACAGTTTAGCCTATAACGCTAGTATAACGCTAGTATATGGGGCATGGAGTAATGACAAATAAAAATCGCTTGTTAATACCACTAACAAGGCTCAAAATAGCCCCACACTAACACGGTATCATAATGAGGGTCCCTACATGCAAACCGAAGCATTGAGAACTGTGTAAGTGTCCAGACAGTTTAATAAGAAGATATTTTATACATACAGTCAACTTCGCGTATATAAGCAGAATCCATCTTTGAAAAACAGACTCTATCAATCGATCTACGAACCACCGATCCAAATGCGCTGGACCATATGAGATTCTACACAGTTCAGCGCATTTGGATCGGCGGTTCGTAGTTCGACTGATAGAGTCTGTTTTTCAAAGATGGATTCTGCTTATATTCGTGAAGTTGACTGTATGTATAAAATATCTTCTTATTAAACTGTCTGGACACTGTCAAAGTTCTCAATGCTTCGGTTTGAAGGTAGGGACCTTCATTATGCTACCGTGTTAGTGTGGGGCTATTTTGAGCCTTGTTAGTGGTATTAACAAGCGATTTTTATTTGTCATTACTCCATGCCCCATATACTAGCGTTATACTAGCGTTATAGGCTAAACTGTTTTTAGAGATAAAACTATTTACATTCGATAATCATGAAAACAAATCTCAGATAACGGTTGACTAGGTAACAATGTGTAATTAGACCAAAGGTTCATTTTGCACCGGAGTTCTCCTTTAAGCTTTCATATAAAGCATTAGCTGATAAATTGGATAAGTTTCAAGCTGGCAGAAAAGCCAAATTGAATAAGGCAGATAATATAAGAAAATCCTTGCAAGAGTTTATTCAAAGGGGTGACAAATTACAGGTACACTGTGCACTTGAAGCGTTCATTGAGGTATGTGATAATGCAAAGAGCATTCATGAGTCTGTATTGGGTTTATTGTCACCTGATGAAAGGGAAGAACAAGAAACGTGGTTTAAGGCAAAAACTATGTTTAATAATGAATGCATTGCTGATGCAACTCAATGGGTTTTGTGTGACGGTAATGTGTCTGAAAGAGAATGTGATGTTATTGATTATGGTATTAATCCAAATGACAGTGTGTCCAATGTGGAAAGTAAACGTTCAAAGGGCAGCATGAGCAGTAGTAGAACCAGCACTGCATCCTCTGCAAGGGTAAAAGCAGAAGCAGATAGAACTGCACTTGTTGCTCGTGCTGCAGGAGGTCGTGCTGGAGGAGGTTGGTCGTGTTGCAGATCTTGAGGAGCAAGAGCAGCAGTTAAGGAATTGGCTGCATCTACTGCTAAATTGGCTGTTTTAGATGCCTTTGTTCTTCTCATGGATCTACAAGTGTTATGAATTCCCATTCGGAAAAGGAAGGAAGAAAATCTGGCAATTAAACCCTATGGCAACGGAATACAAACCTGGACAAGGGAAATCAGTTTAAAAAAGTGTTCGTTCATTATCACCTTGCCAAATAGTTGATGTGCGACCTAAGACAAGTGAGACTCGGATTAACATTCCTACAAGTCAACATGCTGTCAATAAACAACGACCGACAATAGCTGTACCGGGAACATCACAGCATCCAACTTCTCAACTAAAGGACAAAGCGGCCTGTATATTATGATGCCACTGGTCAGAATACATCTGATGGTATACTTAACATCATGCAGAAGCAAAATGAAATCACAACTGCCTTGCTTCAACATCAGCGTTCAATGTCATGTAAAACATTTACATTTACATCGACTTTGTTGTGTTTGTTTGCTTTTAATGTTTAGAAGAAAACAAGCCTTTAAATCTCCTTTTGTAAATTAAAACTTTTTTAATGCCTTAGTCACCAGCCCCCTCGACGACGAAACCCTGAAGACCTTGTTTTGGATCGGGGCAACCTTCCACCATCCTATCGACCTCCCAGACACCACAAATATCAACTGGAAGACCATCATCAGGTGTCTGGAGAGCATTGTACCCTGATCCAGAACACAGCCGCACCCAGAGCCCGGATTACTACATTCGACCGCGGAGAACTTGTGTGTGTGTCCCGCTGATGGAGAGCTACCACCTGCTGTGACCTGCCACCCAGAGCCAGAGGAGAAGAGGACAGAGCTGACCATCGCCCCGGAGTAGGAACTCCAACATGAGTCTGACCAGGGGTGTGAGCCCAAGACATCAGCTGTCAAGAGAATCGTATCAACGGAAAATGAGGACTAGCTGATCGACTTCAATGAGGAAACATCTATTCCCACCCTATCCCACCCGGTACCTTCATCTTCGCTGTTTTCGGACAGCTCCAATGAGTGTGTTAACTCTACCGTCTGCCAGTCAAGTACGGTGGCACAGCGAAGCTCAGCCAGTTCTCCAGCCTCGCCGCTGCTGATTGTCTACAGCCCTGCGCCATCTCCGGGGAATCCCTGTGACGTTGAGCCGCAGGTCGTGCATCCACCTGCAGCGCCTGTGCAAAAGGATCCCACGCCTTTGCCTCCGGCCTCTGTCCTCTTCACTCCATCTCAGCCTGTCGACCTGCCGGCTCCATCTTGGCTCCTCCCACCTTCGGCTCCAATGGAGACCCTCAGACTTACGGCTCCTTCGGGTTCCCTCGTCCTGCTGGCTCCCCCTTAGTCAGTCATCACTCTGCCTCCACCACAGACCTCTGGTCTGTCCGCTACGCTCCGTCCCTCCACCCCTACGGCTGCAGCAGGTTCCTCCTTTCCCTCGGCCTCACCTCTGTCCTCCATCACACCGGCTCCGCCTCAGCCCTCGGGTACTCTGGCTCCACCTCCAGCGTTCGTCGGCACGGCATCACCGAGATCTCCAGAACCAGCGATATCACTTGAGTCCACCGGCTCTCCGTCTCCGCAGATGGATCCATCCGCCGAGTCTCCGCCGGCCGTTTCCCAGCTGCTGTCAGCCTCTTCATCAAGTGGTCTCCTCCCTCCCTCTACTACGTTGTGGGGTGTCGGCACTGGACTGCTGTGGGTCTGCACCACCAGGCTCCTTTCATCTGCACCACCAGGGAGTTGTCGTCATCCCTTCACCATCCTGTCACTCCAGCCTCTCTCCATCACCTCGTCCACCTCCAGAACCCCCGGAGGGGGGAGTAATGTCACCATTATGTTCAGTTATATTCAGTTCATAGACTTTTAGTTTGTTTTCATAACTCACGTGTGTTTCCTTGTCTGTGTTTCCTGCCACTGATCAGTCACCATGGACACTAATCACATTCATCACAGCTGCTAATCATTTAGTTAATCACAACTGCGTATTTAAGTTCCTGCCTGTGTTCTGTCTAGTGTCTGGTATTGTTTGTGTTCGCTGTCTCGCCTGTTATTTATTAAACAAACTTGTTACCTTTCAATCATCTCCGTCTTCCTTGGATCTAATCGTGACAATTATAGATGTGCTTATTAATCAAGAATAAGCAGCGTATTAATGTCTATGTATGCTTTATAAATTATGAATTAATAATGCTTAACTAATGAGTAATAGTGTGCAGTTATTATAAGGTGTTACGAAAAACTCAAGAAAAAATTAGGATTTCATTTTAGAAACAAGTCATGCTTTTCATTTAATGTGATGAATAAACTAGTGTCTGCTACTTTTTTAAAGGTTTTTGATTATGGGGATGTATATCAGCACGCTACCTCTTATCTTCTTGTCTCTCTGGATGCTTTGTACCATGGTGCTCTGAGATTTAAAACTGATTGTACATTTTCAACACACCATTGTGATCTATACAAAAGGGTTGGTTGGCCTTAGTTGAATATTCGAAGAAAAATGCACTGGTATTTGTTGATATATAAAGCTGTATTGGGTTATCTGCCCTCTTATCTTTGTTGTTTTATTAAACGGAAACTGACTGGCAATTACTCATTACGTTCTGAATCAAATTACAATCTGTGTGTGCCTTTTGGCTAGCCTGACTTCGTCATACTCATATTCTAGGCAGAATGTGAGTCAGATACTGCTCTATAGGGCTTTGATTATGAGGCGTGTCTTAACCGAACCAGGAAAAAAAAAACCTCTGCACTCAATTGGATAGACCTACAACCAATCAGAGCAACGCATGTTGAGTGACGCACAGTGGTCAACAGAGCTCAACTGCACGCACGCTGGAAGAAGTAGTAAATTAATGTGTGTAAACGATCTTTGCCGTTGTTGTAAAAATAATTTAAGAATTCACGGAGTACTTTCAAGCACGAATAGCATTTTTGAGAGAAATACAAAAGGTGTATGTATATACGAACAAGTTCTCCGTTTAGGATTAGATCTCGACAATAAAGCAAATAAATCTTCTTGCATTTGTCGGTCCTGTCTCAACTTTATAACACGGTTGCAATGCGACTTGACTGATTTTAAAAAATGGAAAGATGACGAAAGAGACCAGGCTGAAGAAGCGTGTTCATCTGAGGCTTCAGAGAAAAGAGACCGTGAGCCCATCCCTTCCATTGGTTTTCATTGCGTCCCATCTTCTTAGCGACCATCGGAGCCAGATGAATTAAACGTTTGCCTTGCGACAAATGCCTTGATTGCGGCTCTCTGTTCGTCTTTTAAAATTAATGCGCTGTCGATTTCTTTTATAACAGACGTGATAGCGGAATCTAAACATCTCAATCCTCTAGCTGTAGTCATTTTTGTTGAAAACCAATTCAACCCAACCGCTCTTTGATGACTTGGTGATTACTTAACCACAGATCATCAGTCCATCATCGATTAAAGCCCGCCCTGGCAATTTGATTGGCTCGACCTTCTGGGAGCCGAGCATAATTTCTCCTCTACGGATCGAGTCCAGACAGAACTTACCGACCAAACAATGTTGTGGGCGGGGTTCGGGCTGGCACCCAGGCTACCTTTTGGCAGAACCGAGCTTGGTAAAACCTCTTTTAAATATGCTGCAACCTCAGATTGGAATCTTCTCCAGAATGACATGAAGCAAAAATAAATTAAAAAAAGATAAAAAAAATAAAATAAAAAATCTGTCTTGTAGACAATTTAAAAAATGGATTAAGTAATTATCAGAGTAAATTAATGGTGTGTAAATGTTTTTAGTCAGTTGCATGTCTTATTTTTATATGTAATGATGTTTTTTTTTGTATGTCGTAACTTTGATGTATAACTGTATGCAAGACGTTTCCAATAACTTCCAATAACACTTCCAATAGTGTTATTGGACGCTTCCAATAACATCGGAAGGTAAATGCAAGAATTCTTCGAGGTGGTCTGGCCTCGTCGGGACTTAGCCCTCTCCTCTTCTCTCCTGACTGATCAAGATGGCTTCTGCGGCTCAGGGTCCAACGTTATCTTGGGACGGGGCCCTGGTGCTTGGGAAAAGGTTAGCACTTTTGGAGCTCAGACTCTGGCTTGTACTGAGGCTGAACGGGCGATGGGGCAAGCCTACACATGTGTGTGTGTATAAAGTGAAAGATTGTAACAACCAGCTATTTAATGTGTGCTCAGATTTACATTTATGCATTTGGGAGACGTTTTTATCCAAAGCGACTGATATTGCATTTAAAGGTACACATTTTTACAAATGTGCTCACTAGTTAAAAGGGCTTTATAAATATGTCAAATGTTTATATTTAATTCTAGTGTTTTGTACAGGTTTATGTGAGGTTTATGTTAAGGGGTGGGGCTTGGTCTGTTGAAGGCTTGGTCTTGTCGAAGCGGGGGCCTGTTTGATCAAGTTGAAACCCTTGTCAGGCTGCTTTTACAAATGTGCTCACTAGTTAAAAGGGCTCATAAATATGTCAAATGTTTCTATTTAATTCTTGTGTTTTGCACTGGTTTCTGTGAGGTTTATGTTTAGGGGTGGGGCTTGGTCTGTTGAAGGCTTGGTCTCGTTGAAGCGGGGGCCTGTTTGATCAAGTTGAAACCCGTGTCAGGCTGCTTTTAGTCATCCCATTCTCAGCTGAGGCTGAAAAGAGTTTCAGTGCTCTTAGGAGACTGAAAAAAATGGCTCAGAACAACAATGGCACAAGTGAGACTCAACAGCATTGCTGTGTGCAATGTCCACCAGGACAAACTAGACAATATTTATGTGAAAAAAATATGCCAACAGTTAATTTCTGTTAACACAGGTATAGACATGAGTTTGGCTTCTTCAAATAGCAAGGAACAAGACAGTAGACACACTGACATTGACCATTTGATTTCACTATGCACTATGATGCATTGCACTATTGTGACGTCAGAAACACCAGCGATTTCAAACCTGTTTTTTTTTACTTTTGAGTCTTCACTGCAGTTTTAAGGAGAAAATAC
Source organism: Phoxinus phoxinus (assembly GCF_949152265.1). Taxonomy (NCBI): domain Eukaryota; kingdom Metazoa; phylum Chordata; class Actinopteri; order Cypriniformes; family Leuciscidae; genus Phoxinus; species Phoxinus phoxinus. The sequence goes on from NC_136893.1 coordinate 20,872,424, forward strand.
TCTGCAATGGTGTTGACTTATGAATCTGCACATGGTTTGTCTTAAAGCACATTAAAACCACCACATAGACATATAAACAACATTTTCACCACAGGTGGACTTTAATAAAATTAAATCCTATTCATTTCCTGAATCCTCAGCTTCCGGGGATCTCCCCACTAATTACAAAATCAAACCTACGCCCTTGGAAACAATGTGTGACATTTCCTTCTGGGATGTCTCAATCCAGTATTTTTGCCGTAAAGACAGCACTGCCTTTCTTGGTGATAAAAACTTCGACCCACATTAGGAGCTTATTAACTATGACAAAAACATCCTGATAACCCTTGCATTTTAGAAAGAGTCATACAATTACATTGCAATTGAAAAAAACATGCTGAGGGTGAAGGGTTTTCCAAACTTAATGGAATCGGTTGGCATATTTGTAAGGAATCACCGGAGGCAGTCAGGTCCATTTGCAACGTTTATTAAAGGAGAAGAGTCAAACAAGAAAAGGGGTCAAGCACCGGCAAGATCAACAGCAGGGAACAGGCTCACACTTGTCAAGTCCAGGCGGAGAGTCAGGGCTGGCAGCGAGCAGAAGTAAATCCAGGGACGAAGCAGAGGGTCGAGAGGCAGGCAGCAGACAACGGAATAATCAAATCAGGGGAGGTCAAACACAGGCAGTCAGAATACAGGAATAACGCTCAGAATGTTCACAGAGGAAACGAGACTTCGCACTGTTTGTGATGTGAGTGAGGCTTATATGAAGGTTGATAACAAGATGCAGGTGCGTGAGTAATCAGTGATGACAGGTGCATGAGTAATCAGTCCAGGAATGATGTGAGAGGAAGTCAATACTCGGGTGAGAGTGCCCTCTGGTGGTCAGCGAGGGATCTCGTAGAGTCTGAGATTGTGACAGAGCCCCCCCCCCTGCGAGCGACTCCTGGCGCGAGGATGTTGGCGGCGTCGGGGTCTACCACGGGGTCGGGGAGCAGGTCTGTTTGGGTGGTTGTGATGGAACTCAGTGGTGAGAGTGGGATCCAGAATGTCCGTGGCGTTGACCCAGGAACGTTCCTCTGGCCCGAATCCCTCCCAATCGACTAGATATTGAAGCAACCTGCCCCGGCGCCTCGAGTCCAGTAGTTGGTGTACTAGATAAGCCTCCTCGCCTTCTACCAGGATGGGTGGAGGATTCGGTTCCTGGGGTCGGTTCTCTCCTCCCTCAGTGGGGTCGACGGCAGGTTTGAGGAGTGAGACATGGAAGGTGGGAGCAATACGGAAATGATTGGGCAAGGCAAGACGGTAGGATACTGGAGTGATCTGACGAAGGATTTTGAAAGGACCCACGTACCTTGGACTGAGTTTCTTGCATGGGAGCTGAAGACGAAGGTCTCGAGCGGACAGCCACACCCATTGTCCTGGTTGATATTCTGGACCGGCTCGACGGTGATGATCAGCCTGTCTCTTGAAGCGGCGGACTGCTCGTTGGAGGTGTGTGTGCGCTTGGTCCCACGTCTCCTCGCTGCGTTGTAACCAGTCGTCTACGGCAGGAACGTTTGTGGGCTCCCCAGACCATGGGTATAGAGGCGGTTGGAAGCCCAGAATACATTTGAAAGGAGTCAACCCCGTGGAGGGTTTTTGTATGGAATTCTGGGCGTACTCCGCCCAGATCAGGTATCGGCTCCAATCCTCTTGATGATGATGACAGTAGGTACGGAGGAATCTGATAATCTCTTGATTGAGACGTTCTACCTGCCCGTTGGCTTGAGGATGATATCCGGACGTGAGGCTCACGTTGACTTGAAGGGCTTTGAAGAATGCCGACCAGACTCGGGAGGTGAACTGGGGTCCTCTGTCAGAAACAATATCCTCGGGTAGACCGTACAACCTGAACACCCAGTTGCAGAGATGCTCCGCTGTTTGTAGTGCAGTGGGAAGCTTGGGTAAGGGAATGAGGCGACAGGCTTTGGAGAATCTATCCACAACAGTGAGGATGGTGGTATAGCCGTCAGAGGTGGGTAAGTCCGTAATGAAATCAATTGCTATGTGGGACCAGGGACGTTGAGGTATGAGCAGAGGATTGAGTAAACCGGCGGGTAACAGACGGGATGATTTCTGGGTGTTGCAGACCTGGCATCGTTGGACAAACCTGGTGGTGTCTTGGTTTAAGGTTTGCCACCAGTAGCGGTTCTGTAGAAGCTGAATGGTGGCGGTAACTCCTGGATGACCGGAACTGGGAAGAGCGTGAACGTGCTCCAGGACCTGGTTACGAAGTGTCTCAGGGACAAAGATTCGGTGAGGCGGACAGGCTGGTGGAGCTTCTGTTTGAGCATTAGCCTGTTCCAGCTCGGTCTCAAGATCCCATTGGATGGGACCGACGACGAGGTTGGAGCCCAGGATGGATTCAGGAGCTTGGGTGGCTGGTTCGGGGTCGTACAGTCGAGACAGGGCATCAGCTTTAAGGTTCCTAGACCCAGGACGGTAGGTAACCGTGAATTGGAAACGGGTAAAGAAGAGGGACCAGCGGGCTTGTCGGGGGTTTAACCTCTTGGCGGTGCGGAGGTATTCTAAGTTTTTGTGATCGGTGAGTTCAGTGAAGGGAGTAGCGGCTCCCTCCAGCCAGTGTCGCCATTCCTTGAAGGCGGCCCTCATGGCCAGAAGTTCGTAATCTCCCACGTCATAGTTTCTTTCAGCGGCGTTGAGTTTCCTTGAGTAGAATGCACAGGGGTATAGTTTGGGTGGAGACCCCTGCCGTTGGGACAATACAGCACCCAGGCCAGTGTTAGACGCATCCACTTCCACCACGAAGGGCAACTTGGGATTAGGATGGTGCAAGATAGGAGCAGACGTGAAGAGTTGTTTCAATTGATTCAAGGCACGGGTGGCTGAATCATTCAAGGGAAGACGTGATGTGTTCTTTTTTACCAGAGATGTCAAGGGATTTGCCACAATGCTGAACTTACGGATGAAGCGGCGATAGAAGTTGGCAAACCCGAGGAAGCGTTGTAGCTCCTTTAGAGTGCTGGGTCGCGGCCACTCGAGAACAGCTCGAACTTTGCCCTCATCCATGGCGACGCCCTCAGGGCTGATGATGTATCCCAAGAACGTGGTGGAGGTTTGATGGAACTCACACTTCTCGATCTTTGCATATAGCTGGTGTTGGCCAATGCGTGTGACTGAGTATGAATGGAGTGAGTGTAAGGAATCACCGGAGGCAGTCAGGTCCATTTGCAACATTTATTAAAGGAGAAGAGTCAAACAAGAAAAGGGGTCAAGCACCGGCAAGATCAACAGCAGGGAACAGGCTCACACTTGTCAAGTCCAGGCGGAGAGTCAGGGCTGGCAGCGAGCAGAAGTAAATCCAGGGACGAAGCAGAGGGTCGAGAGGCAGGCAGCAGACAACGTAATAATTAAATCAGGGGAGGTCAAACACAGGCAGTCAGAATACAGGAATAACGCTCAGAATGTTCACAGAGGAAACGAGACTTCGCACTGTTTGTGATGTGAGTAAGGCTTATATGAAGGTTGATAACAAGATGCAGGTGCGTGAGTAATCAGTGATGACAGGTGCATGAGTAATCAGTCCAGGAATGATGTGAGAGGAAGTCAATACTCGGGTGAGAGTGCCCTCTGGTGGTCAGCGAGGGATCTCGTAGAGTCTGAGATTGTGACAATATTTAGTTTTGACCACGCATGGGTTAACTTCTGCATTTCTCTAAAAATCCTTCGCCCATATTATTTAAACATGAACACATTTAAAAACACCTAAGTGTCCGACACACACTGTATATCTATGTAACTAGATAAGGAAGCAAGGTTTGGAGTGTATTATCCATTTGATCATTTAGATCAAATCCAAATCCACAGATTTTGCACTTTGGCTTTATCTGAGAGCTGTGAGTGAGGTGATTCAACGTGCAAATGACATGCCTGAGCAGTGAAGATAGTTAGTAACGGACTTAAATTCAGTTTAGGTGGAGCATTGGGGCACGCCAACTGAAATTTTAGAGATTTGCCAAAAGAATTGGCAGTAGTCATGTGTACTCAGACTGGAGAGGCTAATAATTTAATTTTCACGTAGAATAACAGAGTGTTGCTAGACACTCTAAATAGGGTGAGCCTCAACCTCTGATAATTGCAGTATTATTCTAATTAAGTGTACATGGGAAACCATGGCATGATTATATAAGTTACCATTGAAGGAAGTTAAGTTGGTCAGCTTATTGGTAAGGGTCATGACTTCTGGTTAGATAGGCTATAGTCTTACCTTAATTGTGTACAGATCTATGGAGACTAAATAGCATACTTTTAGAAATAAGCAACCATGGAGCGGCTTTTTGCCAATGACCCTTTTTGCCACAATACCTAAAAAGGTAATTAATGGGACCTTTTAACACAACTTAATGAAATACACAATAGCAAGAAAACTAATTTAACTCATTGATTTAATTAAACTTTTAAAGTTGCAAAAAATATCTTGATGAGTTCTGTTGACATAATAATATTGATCATTACTTCATCTTAACTGGGCAGTTGATTTCCCAGCATACTTTTCATAGGACTGGATAAGGAGAGTATATGTTGAAATTAACTACATATTTAGAAAACATTTATATATATATTTAGAAAAGGGAAATACGGAGGAGGTCACGTGACCCAATACACGCGATGGTCGAGGGACTCCGATGCTCCGTCTAAACCTTCTTCCTTTTGCTAAATAGCAATATATAGTATCGACAGCCAGTTATTTTCTACTCTGTATATTGTCAACATAATGTACGGAAACAAAAAACAGGACATCTCGCTGTCCACAACTCCCTCTGGGAAGAAAAAGATGAAGCTAACGAGCACTGAGGCTAATCTGACAGACGCCATTGCAGAGGCGCTTGCAAAACAACAAGACTCGCTTGAAACCACGATTCAAACTGCAATTCGGATGGCTATGGAGGATGTTAAATCCTCTCTGATCGAGCTCCACCAAGAAGTGCAATCTCAAACCAACATGGTGCGAGACTTGGGGTCAAAGGTAGGAGATTCAGGGTGAGACGCGACAGATGAAGAAAGATTTAAACTTGCACAACAGAGCAGCAAAGCCTCACCTTGGAAGGGGATGACCCAATAGGCTTCCTTCAAAAGATGCTCCCTATCTGGATACCCGCGCTGAAGAAGAAGGGGCCGATCGAGATCGCACAGAATCTACGACTCCGGTAAATCCCACACTTTGATCTCTCGTGTGCTACGTTACCAGGACTGGCAGGCGATTCTTCAGGGAGCCAGGAAAGTGATGAAAACCGAATCAATTCGTTACCAGGAATTCCTACTGTGTTTTTTCGCTGATTACAGCGGGTTTACCTCCCGTAGAGACGACAGGCCTTCGGAAGTATTCCAAAGGAATTGCACACGTTGGGAATTCCAAACATCCTCATTTACCCCGCCATCCTTCGTGTCAGTTTTGGTGCTAATCAACACTCATTTGATTCAGTTAAAAAAGCGGAGGAATTCTTAGTGGAAGCTCGTAATACTCCTGGATCGGGTGCCAGACGTAAATTGTCCTTTTATGGGCCAGCGCCAGGCCAGAGTCCATGGATGAGTAAAACGAGTCGTCCATGAATGGGTTGGGAGTGAGTACTCTGATTATGTAAAGTGCAAGCAATGTAACTCCTTTTGTCAGAGAAGTCCTGTTAAAAAAAAAAGTTTTTCTCAGCTAAATCGTTCAAATATTCATATATTTTTTCTTTTTATTATTTCTTTTTTTTTTTTTTTTTATACATATAACACATGGCTGTCAATACTGTTTATTCTATGTATACTCATTGTTATAGTACATACAGTACTTCATGTTCAATGGAAGAGGGTGGTTGACGTTCTGGTGAACGACGGTGGAGGTTGTCACAAGCCCTTTTAACGTTGGGGGATTTTGCGGTCTCTGATAGGTTTTTTTTGTTCATGCTATTTCTATTTATTTCTTACAATGTTTTAGTTTTGTCACAGGTCAAGCAGATATATCTTGGTTTTGCAAAACGTATTAAAATTCGCACCATTTTTTCATTAGATTATGGATAAATAAAAAAATGATGTCGCTCAATATTAAAGGACTTAACAGTCCGAATAAGAGAGCCAAACTCTTGATCTACTTGCGCAGGGAAGCGATTGATAACGCTCTAATTCAGGAAACTCATCTAAAGAGAGCAGACGTTCAGAGATTACAGAATACTTTTTTTAGGGTTGTAGCCTTTTCTACTGATAACATAAGACTAAAGGTACAATTGTTTTGATTTCTCGTAACTGTAACCTCAATATTGACAGAGAAAGTCAAGACCAATCTGGCAGGCTTGCATATTTTTGTACAAACATTAAGGGGAAGAAAATAGCATTTGTATCAATCTATGCCCCTACAATATTTGAGGCTAATTTTTTCCCACATGTAACTAATCACTTGCTTTCATTAATAGACTGTTCTCTGATTATTGGAGGGATATGAATGCGGAGATAGACCCTGTATTGGATAGATCTTCCTCCTGCAGTCAAGTTCAGCTTAGTTCCTCGATTCCTTAATGATCAAGTGCTGAATTGGTCGATGTTTGGAGATCTGGGAACCCCTTGAGTAGAAACTATACCTTTTTCTCGACACGACATCTCTCTTATTCAAGAATAGACTATCTACTGTGCTCCAAGGAACTTTTGAACTCTTTTGACCAGACAGTGATACTACCAGCTATTCTTGCAATTACAATTCTTTAATGGCAGAATTTGAATATGCTCCATTTCACGAGTTCACATTTACATAAAATTTGAGGGGGTAAAGTTTAATGCGTATTTGGCGTGCTCTCCGGGGGGAGGGCTCCGAGCTCGGAGTTCGGCCTGATCCCAGAGTACTCCCCCCTATGTAAGTGTTTAGGACTAGAAGTGTGGAGAAGGGGTGGTGGGGGGGATGCTGCAAAACTGTCAAGGGATTGAGGTGAGACTGCTGAGTGTATATATACCTCTTACCATTGATTGCTGAGTGCTCGCACTTGTGGTAATTATCTGAACGTCCTCCCCCCGAACTTTGTTAATAAAACCTCATTTGTTGAAAGTCTGTAATCTGTCGCAAATCTCTGCTGTGGCGTTTTAATATCTCTCTTTTACAGAATAACCAGTTTGATGAAGACTTCAAAGCCGGCCTGTCAGTTAATATTGGTTCGGTTAAACATCCTATATTTGTCTGGGAAGCTACGAAAGGGTTTATCAGAAACAGAATCAGAGAATTGACCAATTAGAAAAAGAATGTTGTTTGACATTCAACTTGAAATTGAATTTAGCTTGAATTGTCACTAAAATCTTCATTCTCTCATTCACATTTTAAGATACTTCAGACCCTTAAAGCGGAATTGAACAATCTTTTGAGAAGGAAAGCAGAATTTGTGATGCACAGAACAAGACAGTCCTATTACTTCTGTGGTGTCAGACCTAGCAAACTATTAGCCTTAAAGGATTAGTTCACTTTTAAAAAAACTTTTGCTGATAATTTACTCACCTCCATGTCATCCAAAATGTCCATGTCTTTGTTTCTTCAGTCGAAAAGAAATTAAGGTTTGTGATGAAAACATTTCTCCATATAATGGACTTCAATGGGCCCCAAACGGTTCAAGGTCCAAATGACAGTTTCAGTGCAGCTTCAAAGGGCTTTAAATGACACCAGACGATGAATAAGGGTCTTATCTAGACCGAAACGCTCTGTCATTTCAAAAATAAATAAAAAAGTTAAAGTTTTATAAGCACAAATGCTCGCCTTGCTCTGTGTGATGCGCGTTTGTGACGTCACGTAATACGCAATTAAGTTGAAAAGTCAGTGTTTACAAATGTGTAATAATTTACAAATTATTAGTAGACCTTGTAACTAATAATTGTTGCAAACTGGTAGGCCTACTACCAACAAAATATTAGTGCATTCACTTTCTACCAGAACTTTTACGGGTTTTTCCCAAATCACGGAACTGACCTCAACATCCGGGTAAGCGGTAGCATCAGGCAAATGTTATTTAAATAAACTCCTGATGTGCTTACAAACTTTCCAATGCCTCGTTTTATGAGTACAGAACCTATTTGTACTACTGTATAAGTTTGGTACCACTCCGGGCATTATTACGAGATACAACCTTGGATCCATTAGTGCCTGCACTAAGCCTGCTGATATTGTCACAGTATGCAGAGAGAGGACCCAAAAGGCGAAAAGCAGGTAAAGTCTATTTTAATAGAAATAAGACAAATGGGATAAACAAAGGTTCTTCTCAAAACAATAATCAGATAGAGACGGCTTAAGCGGCAGGTCCGGGAGGCTCATGTGAAAACGAGACCAGGGGCTCTGGTGAGGCGTCGAACCTTCAGCAACTCTGGGCAAAGCACAAGGTAACACGCAGCAGTTGATATCTACCAGGCAGAGTAGGAATGGACTGGATTGAGTTTGACAAACACTCTGTAGATAGAACACAATGATAAACGACATACGTGACAGTCAACAATAATCCGACAGAGAAGAGTAGAAAAAGAGGGCTAGAAATAGAGAGACTAATGACAGGTGTGAGGGTGACGGGAGAACGAGGAACAGCTGATGCGAATGAGTGAGTGATAATGGGTGTGTGTGAATGAGTGGATGAGAATGGAAGAGAGTGAGAGAAATATGGAAAGGAAGAAACCAGCAGAGGGAGGTAGAGGGAGAAAAAGATAAAAGAACCAGGATCATGACAGATATCTCTAAATAAGCTTTAACTTTAATAATGTTCAACCAAGGGAAAAAAAGCTTCTGGGGGGGTTGGGGGATGTGTTTGGCTCAAGGTCATGGTGCAAAGGACCCTAGGTTGAAATTACTCTGAACCATCCCTTTAAATAACACAACAATATTGTACCATTGACTTTAGACCAGGTTTCAGTTGGTCGCAGGTCTATTTCAGTTGCCTCAAAATAGCAACGCGCCATCAATTCGCCCGAACACACCTTGTTTTCAGACCAGCACGCCCATGGGCGCACAAATGGGCGCAAATGCATTTGCTATTTAAACAACGTAGTGCAGGACATGAAAATGGTAACTGTGTCGGGCTGAAACTAGTAAAAAACACTTGCATTGCGCCGGGTGTATTATGGGGCCCTCAATGTACATATACTGTATCTGTTCCCATTGTCTCACTGATGTTCTCGGGATAAGTGAGTTACTGTTATTCTGGGGGTGTCTGTAAAATGTCAGTAAAAGGCAAATTCTTAAGATGTGCCATTATTTATAAAGTTTAATTTATTGTATTTGAAGCACACAATAATAATGCCATAGCACACTTCATTACTTGGAAAGCCATTGCAATATGTTTTAAGTATACTTGGAATAGTTCCACTTTAGCACAAACAATTTAATACAACTTTTAATACAGAGTTGAACAACTCAAATGCATTTAGCACCACAATTGGTTAATCAATTTTGACAGACTTTAAGTATACCAAATTATAGTGTGCCACAAATACATTTAGTTATACTAAAATACATACGGATAAATTGCGCTTAAGTATAAAACATTTTTTCATTAAGATATGTTTTACAGCCTGTACGGTAAGAGATCGGAACCACAACAGGCAGATTGGCACAGGCTACACAAAACAACTGGTGTCAAAAATAAAGAAAACTATTTTTTTTCTTATGGTGTTTGCGGAGTCTTTTGTCGGTTAAGCCTGGGTAGTGGTAACTATTAAAAGCCCTCACCAATTTGGAACCTAAATTTAAAATTGAGAAATGGGGTTCCAGATCTCAAAATTGCGCATGGGTATGAATGAATGTGTTGAAATGAATGATTGAGTGAAAGAGAGTATTGAGTAGGCTAATAAAGTGTGTCAAGTAATTAAGAGTGTTGAGAAATCATCTAAGAGGTGTGTGGTGCAAGTAATTAAGAGTTTTAAGAATAATCCAAGAGGCGTGTGTTGTAGATAATTAAGAGTATTGAGAAATCATCTAAGAGGTGTGTGGTGCAAGTAAATAAGAGTATTGAGAAATCATCTAAGAGGTGTGTGGTGCAAGTAAATAAGAGTATTGAGAAATCATCTAAGAGGTGTGTGGTGCAAGTAAATAAGAGTATTGAGAAATCATCTAAGAGGTTTGTGGTGCAAGTAAATAAGAGTATTGAGAAATCATCCAAGACACGTGTGGTGCAACCCAGCTAACAGGGAACATTCCCATTACTTTCACTAATGTTATGTAAAAGTTTTGTAAATTTTTGTAAAAAACTTTCATGAAATAATGTTTGTGGAACTGTGTTTATATAGTTAAAATACATTCTCGAAACGTTTCGAGAAAACATTCTTAGAACAACATTTTTAGAACCTCCTTGTGATGTCATTTGTACACTGATGTTCTCATAATGTTGAGTGAAAACTTTTTTATAGGAACGTTCATGGAACGTACTTGTGATGTTATTTGTACTTGACTGATGTTCTCATAATGTTGAGAGAAAACATTCTTAGAACAACATTCCCAGATAACAAAAATATGTTCTTAGAATGTTTTGCTAACATTCCCATTAAGTTATGAAAACTTTATTTCGGAATGTTTTCTGAACGTTCAAAACATCAGTTCCCTTTCGAGGGAACTCACGCTGCGTCGAGAATCGACACAATGGGGAACGCCTTCAGCGTGATGCGTCTGAAGCCTGTATGGAACTAGTCCAATCCCGATTGGTGTTGCTTGCGTCGTTGCATGTGACGGTGCAACAGCATCATCTTTCTGGTCTTCAGCAAGCGTTCTGTGTGACTGTTTGTCTTATTTGGCGTTGTCTGTCAAATCACTCTCATATATATAAAGAAAATGGCGATTAAAGAGAAGCAATTCAGGCAGTGTGTATGCCCTTTCCCGCGCTATTTGAGCGAGGGTGACACACACTCGCTCTGAGTTGTTTGTCTGGGAGTGGAGCATGTACGGGCAGCACTCGAGGGTGCTGTCTGTGCAAACTGTGATCTGTTGCCCATAAGAGCACTTCGCTCCTGCCTGAGCCTGTTCGATGAATCAGGCCAGGCTCGCGCTCCCCGTGGGTCAGGTCCTGCGTTTGTCGTGGCAGCGCGGCGCCTGCACACATGGGGATCACAAATGGAGCTGGCAGATAATGTTGAGACGACTTCTGCCCTTTCTCAGCATTCAGCAGCCAGCTCCATTGGTCCTGCGGACGGGTCGGAACCCCACTCTGCGGTTTCTTCTGCCCGTGACGAGGACCAGATGCTCGAATTATCAGGCTCAGAGAAGTTGGATATTTTGAGCATTGAGGCAGGAGAATGTGAGGATTCGGTAAATTGGTTAGTTCCTGCCAGTAAAATGCTTCAGATCACCGAAATACAAAATACGTTATCTGAGGTCAGTCTCGAGAGACTGGTCCCCCTAGTAGAATATCTAGACACCTGGAAGGGTCTTCAAAATATATCTCAGTGGGTCCTGCGCACAGTGGAGAAGGGGTACAGTATTCAGTTTGAGTATCGTCCACCGAAATTGAGCAGGGTTGTGCACATGCTTGTCAGCCCCAAGCAGGGTCGAGTCATGAAACAAGAAGTTCAGTCCCTCTTAACAAAGGAAGCCATAGAGCAGGTTCCTCCTCAAGAAAGGGAAGCCAGGTTCTACAGCCGGTACTTCATATTTTCCAAAAAGTCCTATAATAGATCTCAGATTATCGAACCGGTCTCTGAGGAGATTCAGATTCAAAATGCTAACCATACCTTTTATCGTGAGTCAGATTAGGTCAGAGGACTGGTTTGTCACGATAGATCTAAAAGACGTGTATTTCCACATATCTGATCCTTCCCCATCACAGGAAGTTTCTGAGGTTCACTTTTGGGGGAAAAGGGTATCAATACCAAGTTCTACCAAGTTTTGGGTCTTCTGGCCGCAGGGTCCAATGTAATGCTGTATATGAGAGCCCTGCAGTGGTGGTTCAGGACCAGAAGGTTTTCCCAGACGGGGAACCCATTTTGCATGATCAAAGTAACAGCAGATGCCTTCGTTCTTTGGTCATGTGGAATAGAGTGCGGATCGGGCCGACTTTTTCAGTCCGAGCCCGGCCCGCGTCCGACAGAGCAGTAACCGAACCCGACCCGAGCCCGACAGGCATCAAGATATTTATGTTCGAGCCCGACCCGAGCCCGACAGTTAAAATCCCATTTTTTCTCATACTAATGACAATTGTACGTTTGTTTGTGTGGAAAGCCTGCTTTTATTAAGCAACTGTAGGAAGGCAATCGGAAATGTCAACAGGACAAGCGCATCAGCGCGCGGAGCAACAAGCGCTCTTAACACCTGGCGCGCGCACATTATGCACGCGTTTCGTTGTCACGGCTACATAAACAAATGTCCGCACACAGGAAGACGGATGGTAATATTTTACATGTATTTTAATCACAAAAACGAACGTTTGCATCAAGTGAAAGCATCAGGCACATCGGCTACCTACATAATAAGCTGTTTTAAATTTAAAATATTCAATGCCTTATCGCGCTGATGTGACCGAGCCCGACCCGAACCCGAACATCATTTCTAAATATCTGTCCGAACCCGGCCCGGCCCGTCGGGTCCCGTCGGGTCCCGTCGGGTCCCGTCGGGCTCGGGTCGGGTATCCATCCTCTAATGTGGAAGCACCGTGTCAGAGAAAAATAGTGACCACGGATGCGTCCCTCACAGGCTGGGGAGTGTTCATGGAGGGCAGCTACACCAGGGGTCCATGGAAGGACTACCATCTCTCGTGGCACATCAATTTCCTGGAGATGTTGCCAGTATTTCTGGCTTTCAGACATTTCCTTCCAGACCTCAGTGGGCATAATTTTCTAGTACGAACAGACAATACGTCGGTGGTCTCATATATAAATCGACAGGGGGGCCTGAGATCATGCCTTCTATGCAGACTGGTGCACCAGGTTCTTCTGTGGTCCCAGGGCAAACTACTCTCAATCAGAGCAATGTTTATTCCCGGGGACAAAAATGTGGGGGCAAACATCCTGTCGAGGCAGGGGCTGAGGCCCGGGAATGGAGACTCCACCCCGAGACGGTGGAGTTGATATGGAGGAAGTTTGGTCAGGCGGAAGTGGATCTGTTTGCCTCTCACAAGAACACACACTGTCTACTCTGGTTTTCCCTCACACATGCTGCTCCTCGTGGACTGGATGCCATGGTGCAGGCGTGGCCGAGGCAACGCCTGTACACATTTCCCCTGATAGCTCTGCTCCCAGGGGTTCTAGAGAGGCCTTCCCAGAACGTTCCCTTCAAGTTGTATTAGGTAAAAAAAAATATTTTAAAGAGAACTTTCCCTGCAGGTTAGATTAAGGTTTTATTTTTATAACCTAAAGAGAGGGTTCCCATAATGTTCACTAACGTTCTTTAAAAGTTATGTATAAATGTTAGGACAAAACCTTCTTAAAATATTTTTTTAAAAACTGGATGTTTTGAACGTTTAGAAAAAATTCAGAAATAACGTTTTCATAAAAAAAAAAAATATAGAATTGAATGTTCCTCTAACGTTCACATAACTTGCTCAAGAGGTGCTAGTTGAATCGTGCAAAATACTGTGGATAGCACCCTCTTGTGGTGACACCAGCATTAATGAAGAAACCGACAGGGGCTGTGTGCTGGCTGTGCGGTGACCTCTGAGCTGGCTAGGGACAGCGGCCCCACGATTTTGATGGTCTCCGCTGTTCTCGAAATAGCACCACAGGAGATGTTAGTGGACTTGTACGCAAAAGTCAGTGTCTGAAGCAGCTGTGACCACTTTTCTTTAGACCAAAGGCAGTCTTCTTTAGAGGCAGTCCTCTGACCAAGGTTCTATTAAACCGTTCAACATGGCCATTACCCACGACCTGAGGCTCTCTTGCCTCTATTGACGTAAAACAGGACCCTGGACATACAAGGATCGTTCTGCTTTTTGTCTCGAAGTTCATCTAACGCTAACGCTATGACTGGTAACGGGCATTGCCCAGGAGGTGACAGATGCTGGGTGTCTTGTGCGATCTAGGAGATTGCTCTCGATTGAACTCCTGCTTCCTGCACTCTGTCTTTCTCAAACTGCTCCACTTCCTCAAGCAATGCACCAAAAGGCTCATTCACCAGACTCTGACTGACACTGTTTTGGACAAAGAGTTGATGACTTAAAGCATGGGCCACTAACGAGTGGAAGGCCCTACTGTGCTCCTCCTTCCAGTCACCAGGACTCAACTTCCTGAAAAGGAGCCCAAGACAGTAGCCCAAGACTGTGGCCCAAGACTGGTTGCCCACTGAAGCTAAGCAGGGTTGAGCCTGGTTAGTACCTGGATGGGAGACCTCCTGAGAAAACTATGTTGCTGCTGGAAGAGGTGTTAGTGAGGCCAGCATGGGGTGATCATCCTGTGGTCTGTGTGGGACCTAACACCGCAATATAGTGATGGGGACACAATACTGTCAAAAAGCACCATCCTTAGGATGAGACGTTAAACCGAGGTCCTGGCTCTCTGTGGTCATCACGAAATCCCCGGCATCCTGGCCAAATTTTCCCATTGGCTTCTGTCCATCATGACCCCCTAATCATCCCCATACTGATTGGCTTCATCACTCGATACCATCTCCTCTCCACCAATAAAATGGTGTGTGGTGGGCGTTCAGGTGCAATATGGCTGCCGTCGCATCATCCAGGTGGATGCTGCACATTGGTAGTGGTTGAGAAGATTCGCACCGTCTATGTAAAGCGCTTTGAGTGCAGAGAAAAGCGCTATATAAATGTAATTAATTATTATTATTATTAATACCACAATCTAGCTTGTGTTTAGAAAACACATCTTGATATCCCTGAATCAACAGGAAAAGCTGGTCTTTCCAGTACAGAGTCACTTTGCAGGACTCGATTTAAAGGTAACTATGACCAAGCTTCTGCAGCACACCACGAAAAATGTCTGCACTAGAAGAGACAGACTAGCTCTGGACACTCACAGTTTAACCATGCCCGGGTTGCACGTCCAGGTCCACGACTGCCAAAACAGGAGATACATCGACCATTTTAGCATTACTATTTTATTTTTGACATTTTTGCCTTTTATTGGATAGGACAGTATCTAGACAGGAAGCGAGATGGGAGAGAGAGAGAGGGGGGATGGGATCGGGAAAGGTCTCGAACTCGGGTCGCCCCAAAGCGCAACGGCTCTACATGTTGGCGCACTTGCCCAAGAGGCTATCGGCGCCAACTAGCATTACTATTTTAGCTGGATGGATTGATCACCTTAACCGGCACCAATCTGTCAGTAATGTGGCTATAACATACCCGACAAGAACACCTTTCTGATGAGTTTTTGCCTTAGACGGCTCAACTAATATAGTACCACCCACAGAAATAGTGCAACTTGCCGAGTCTGCCCCACACAAGGTGCTCTTGCTGAGGCAAAAGTGTGACAGCTTGAGTGAGCTTAACGGTACCGACAACAGTTGGGATACTACCACCTTCCCATCTGTTATGCCCAGACAGCATACTCAAGAACCGCTGATTCTTTGGTTCTTTGGTTCATTAAAACGATAGAAGTTTTGGTTACACTTTATTTTAAGGTGTAATTTTTACAGTGTAATTATATATTTTAAGTACTGAAAAACTACATTTACTTCCTATAGGGTTAGGATTAGGATTTGGTTTAGGGTTAGTTGTATGTAATTATGCATAATTTACTATTATTACTATGGTAAGTACATGTAATATATGTAATAAGGACACTGTAAAATTGTTACGCAGGGTTGCTGGCAGGCAGACGAGTAAGACGAATATAATCCCATACAGGTTTATTAAACAAAAAAGATCCTAGTGAGTAGAACAGGGACTATAAATACACAGGTCAAATGAGGGAACTAAACAAGCACAGGTGGAGGAAGAATCAGGGACTAATGAGAACAGGTGCAGACATGACAGAACATACACGTGAGTCGTGACATAACGCCCCCCCCCCCCCCCCCCTCGGAAAAAAAAAAAAGAAGCGCCGTGACAACTAAGTCTCAGGGAAAATAGGGTGGAGGCTTCAGTTGAGGGCATTGAGCTGATGGACAGGGGCCAGGAGAAGTCGGAGGGAAACACCATGGTGGTGCTGACAGTGAACCAATAACCTCTATGAACCAGCTTTGAGCATTGCATGTGTTGAGAGAAACAGGCATAGAACAGGAAGTTTAAAGACGAGGTGGTCTTCACTACAGATTTGTCTGTTCCCCATTTCTCTTTCCTCTCTCCCCATCTCTTTCCTCCCATCCCCTCATGCCAGCTCTGTTGCTCTGTGATTCTCCATCCTCTCACCCCTCATGCCAGAAATGTTTCTCTGGAGTTGAAACAGTAAGGATTGAGCTTATATACACCACTGAGGGACTTACAAATTCCTTGTAAAGTAGTAAAACAAGTTGCTTATGTATAAAATGGAACATATATGCGTACACATGGCACAATCCACTTTCCATATAAAGAAACTGTCCTTCAGTGTATACATTTGTGGTACATTTGCATCAGTGGAAAAATTCCTTTCCTTGTAAAGAATATGCCAACTGTTGATGATGTACACATCATCATTGGAAAACCTATATAATTATAGCTAAATATATCTCATCCCATATCTCTCCTCAGCACACATGTACAACATACTCTGACTTCACAAAATACATTATACTATGAACATTAATAAAGAAATATAATACTGAAAATCTTTATTTTGTAACAGTGAGATATTGAAACTATATGCCGTAATTGGCGCAGACACAAGAGAAATCTTAGCTGAAACACTGCAATCGGATAAAAATGGTTTTATTTTTTTAGAAAATACCCCTATATCTGATTGATGTGCCATCAATGTTATTGCAGGTCCTCTGTGGTCAGCGCCCTTGTGCCAAGTATGGTTGCAATGAACACCAATTTCACACAGGTCCAACCGTTGTTTAGCAGTTTGTAAGTATAAACTGGCCTTGGTGTTAATAATAAATAAGTGTGCCTTATTTGTTTTGGTTCTTCGTAACTTTTTCACCTCTGACTTCCAGTGTCCCAGTCAAAGAAGAATCGAGCTACTTTGTGCGAGTGTACACTGAACCCCTGCTGGTAAATCTACCCACGCCTGACTTCAGCATGCCCTACAACGTCATCTGCCTCACCTGCACGGTGGTCGCGGTCGGCTACGGCTCCTTTTACAACTTGCTGACCCGCACGTTCCAGGTGGATGAACCGAGTCCACCGCTGGCTAAACGGTTGGCCAACCTCGTTCGTCGCATAAGGGGAGTGCCACTGCTGGCCTGACTGCCGAGAGCAGGACTGATGCCTGAAATGTCCATATTTAGCAGCTGAGAGGATCATGACTCTATAACAGCATCTGCTGGAGTTTAAAGATGCTTTTCAGTCCTGGAAGGACTCGATGCCAAGTGACTGTTCTGAACTTTTGTTGAACAAATGAGCTTCTAAGACAGATGGATTAGCCACCTTTTTATGTTTTATTTTGTTTTGTGAGTCACACAAGCAAAGATTAGCCACTTTTCAACTCACATAAGCAAATACTTTTTTTCTGCAGTGTTTTTAGAAAACCATAGTTTGCTGTCACGTGAACATTTCTCACAGGAACTGCATGGTTTGGGCATCTGGGAGGAGTATGCATGGAAGAGCTTGATGTTAAGTCGTCTCAGTTTACGCCACCACTTTTAGAGCATGACCAAGTGTCACAGAAACACAGACACTACAATCCAACTACTGAAAATTGATGTCTAAGAATGGGGCAAGTATTTTCAACATTCTGTAATGCACAGATATTCAAATATGTGTTGTTTTGAAGGACTGGACTGTTTTTTAGTGTTTCGCCTTTATTTTTGTGCATTTGCCCATGGCCTGACCCCATAATGACTTCCAAACTGTGTGTTATTAAATTCAAATTCTGAAGCGGCTCTTTAACAATGGTTAACTTTCCCATAACAAATTAATTGGAAAGCCATAACGTGTTGAGAATGTTTTCTTCATCCCACTCAACTGTGCCATTCTGTTTGAATTAATGTATGTGAAAGAGCCTCTGCATTGTTTGACTGTAAATTTTTCTGTTATCTTTTATATGACATGGTAGTTTGTAATACACATATGCAGGTAATGCAGTTGAACAGATTTGTAGTAACTCACCGGTACCACTGATCAAATCAAACTATCCAAGTAGTACCATCATCCGCTAACCTATTTTTGCCTGGCACTGCAGATGTAAGTATGTCAGTTACACTGTGTCCTAACTAGGCAGAATAAAAAACACATTTCCAGCAGAAAGCAATTTGGGAATTCACTTATCACTTGAGAAGTAAGATCTCTAGTATGCGTCGGCAGTAATCAGACAGATTACAAACAATGTCTTTGAATATGCTTTAATCACGGCCGGGAGGACCAGATATCAATCACAGATAATCCCACCGGCAAAAAACAGTTAATATGGGATAGGTACATGGCAAATATAAAATTGACTCATACATTATCTTTGTCTAATATGATTAGTTCTACATATGTGCAATTCAGAAACACCCCCAGAAAAGCAAATTAGTTTGTTTGATTACTTCAGCTTGTTACTTAAGTCATGAGGTTATTATATTTAGTTAACCGTCTAGCCATGTCCATATACTTCCGATATTTCAACACACTAATTTTGGCTAAAGTGTTGGTACATTTTGTTCTCAAAATCATACAAATGTTAAGCCTGCAAGAAAAAAAAATGATGTATTGAATTGATTTACAAGAATTCAAGTATGTATTAATTATGCAAAATCAATCTCACAACTCTTGGTTAAATCGGCACAGTTTCACTGCATGCATGATCACAGGTGGTAGAGCAGCATTTCTGTCCGGCATGGCACTGCCTATCATGGGAACAGTATTCGGCACACTTGATTCCATTCAGGGCACATAGCTACTTTAAAATTTCATGTTTTATTCGTCGTAGGTTTTGGTTCTTTTGCTGTTGTAGGCTGTAAGGACCCTTGAAATAACTTAAATCATTTGGCGAAGTGATATGGACATGAACATAATGTGGAACAAAATAAACAAATACAAAATGAAAGTAAAGACGACAGTCGACCGTGAGGGACTGCCGTCTTTAGTTTCATTTTGTATTTGTTTATTTTGTTTAATAAAGTTTTAAAATGTTCGCTGGTTCCCGCCTCCTTCCCATAACTTCTGAACTGCGTTACAATTATATTATATATATTATACTACAAGGCTGTTGAATGCTTAAATCTGATTGGTTGAGAAAGATTCTAAGGTGTGCAGTTATTTTTCAGGGAAACGCACGGCTAAAGTAGTTCCAGACAGATCTTGACACATAATAAAATAAAACACAACATAAATCCAGGCCTGGCCTCTCTCGATCTCCAATGTCGTCGCTCCTCCTTTTATGCTTCCGCTGAGAGATACGAGACCGGTGCGTCTCACAGGTGTCGCTCATTATCAGTCACGCCACCGGCCTCGCGCCGTTCTCCCACAGCCCTCAGCCTCGTCCTGCTCGCCACAATAATATAATATTAAATTATATATATATTAACCTTAGTTCGTTGGTTTTCAATTTCTATTGTTCTTTACTTTGCTTTACTGTTTTATGTGTTTTCTATCTTATTGTTTTTTTTTCCTTGGCTTTTGAAAAGCACTTTGGTCAGTTGTTTTTAAACATGCTATACAAATAAAATTATATTGTACCAAATATAATTAGGGCTGTTAAAATTTGCGTGTTAATGTATGTGATTAATATTTTTAGTTTAATCGTTAAAAATATTTAACGGAATTAACGTAGCATCCATTTTTTCCCCACCATTCTTTGGTTAGCTTTACAATATATGATCACGCTCTCATTCAATCAAATGCTTTTAAAACATTCAAGTATAAGACACAAAAGAGAACGCAGTGCAGCACTGGCAGTACTTAAAGTGACAGCAGCCTAATAAACCGGCTGCTGTGATGTCTGTCATTAATGTTAGTTAATAAACAAAAGAGAGGAAATAATTCACTGCTCTTTTTACTGAATAACTTTTGCAGCTTTCATAAGGATTAATCTAAATTGAATTCATATTTATGCAGTGAAGACTGTGACGTGTTTGATAACTTTATTAAATTTCTGTATATCCTACCAGTTAGACCAACCTGAAAATCTTAAAGCACTGTTTACAAGGTTACATGGATCAAAAACAATGAAAACAATAACTTGTTGTGCATTTTAGCAGGACAAGTAAAAATCGAAGCTGGTCTGACTGGGCCGATATAAAAAATTGAGCTCTGATATATTGAAGGGCAGGTAAATGTGACATTCATTATAATGGATTTATGTGAAGATTATTTTAGGTTCACTTAATTTAAAAGTTGTTATATTTTTTAAAGCCTAATAAATGTTAAATTTGATAGATTTCAATTATACTCTATATGTGCCTAATGGCTTTTTATAAAAAGATGCCATTGAACAAATGTTTAAAATATTGGCTACTGTCTTTATGTTGTTTCTACATTAATTTAGAGATTAAATGTGAAATTACTACAATCAAAAAATATATAAATCACTTTTTAAAGAACGATTAATTACAGAAAAATGTGTGATTAATTAGTAAAAAAAATTATTGATTGACAGCACTATATATTATAATACAAAACAATATAATATAATACAATACCTGGAACTGGAGCCGTACACTGACTTCCACCGCATGCAGTTCTGCAGCATTTCTCCTTTTTGGGACACTCACTGTCACCGGCACACAACTCTTCACCCTCCTTGATACACATCACTTTATATTTTGGGATTGGACACTCTCCTGGCTTTACTGTTATACAGACACATGACAGAACAGGTATATCACTGAATGCTGAATGAATTTTTCATTGTAGAATTATTATGTTTTGGAAGTTTTATCTATATGTTGTTTTACTAGAAATAACTATTTCAGTCTTTTACTTTAAAATTTCATGTTTTATTCGTCGTGGGTTTTGCTTCTTTTGCTGTTGTAGGCTTTAAGGACCTTTGAAATAACTGAAATCGTTTGGTGAAATGATATGGACATGAACATAATGTGGTCAAGACCTGGAACTACTTTAAAGATGCCATTCATTTTTTTTCCCCAAATATTAGCTACTGTCTTTATGTTGTTTCTACATTAATTTTGGGATTATGTGTGAAATTATTACAATATGAAAATATATAAAGTACTTGAATGTTAGGTGCGATTAATCGGGATTAGTTACAGAAAAATGTGTGATTAATTAGTTAATTTTATTTAAATCGATTGACAGCACTATATAATATAATATAATATAATATAATATAATATAATATAATATAATATAATATAATATAATATAATATAATATAATATAATATAATATAATATAATTAGGGCTGTCAAAATTAACGCGTTAATGTATGCGATTAGTATTTTCAGTTTGACGTGTACAAAATATTTAACGCAATTAATGCAGTATCCATTTTTTCCCCCATCATCCTGTCTAACTTTACAATATATGATCAAGCTCTTATTCAAGCAAAGGCTTTTAAATTATTCAAGCGCGATAAGACACGAAAGAGAACGCAGTGCAGTACTGGCGCACATCTGTGAATGGAGGAGTGACACACACAGACACTCATGCGCACAGAAAAGCTGATTCAAACAGCGCTTGAACAGACAAAAGCACACAAAATTACGACAAAATGCCAGTTTGTCGAATATCCTCGCAAGCACAGTCTTAAATGAGTTCAGTGAAATCTTAATGAACGTAAAGAGTTGGGATGCGTCATGAGTGTCAGATCTGCATCATGTGCGTCAGGTCTTTAAAGTGACAGCAGCCCAATAAACCGGCTGCTGTGATGTCTGTCATTAATGTTAATTAAAGAACAAAAGAGAGAAAATTATTTACTGCTCTTGACTGAATAACTTTTATAACTTTAATAAGGATTGATCTATTTACTATATCATTTATGTTACAATAACCTTTTGTGCATTTTAGCAGGACAAGTAAATATCAAAGCTGGTCTGACTGGGCCGAAATATAAAATTGAGCTCTGATATATTGAAGGGCAGGTAAATGTGACATTCAATGGGTTTATGTGAAGATTGTTTTAAGTTCACTTAACTTAAAAGTTGTTATATTTTTTAAAGCCTAATAAATGTTAAATTTGATAGATTTCAATTATACTCTATATGTGCCTAATGGCTTTTTATAAAAAGATGCCATTGAACAAATGTTTAAAATATTGGCTACTGTCTTTATGTTGTTTCTACATTAATTTAGAGATTAAATGTGAAATTATTACAATCAAAAAATATATAAATCACTTTTTAAAGAACGATTAATTACAGAAAAATGTGTGATTAATTAGTAAAAAAATGTATTGATTGACAGCACTATATATTATAATACAAAACAATATAATATAATACAATACCTGGAACTGGAGCCGTACACTGACGTCCACCGCATGCAGTTCTGCAGCATTTCTCCTTTTTGGGACACTCACTGTCACCGGCACACAACTCTTCACCCTCCTTGATACACATCACTTTATATTTTGGGATTGGACACTCTCCTGGCTTTACTGTTTCACAGACACATGACAGAACAGGTATATCACTGAATGCTGAATGAATTTTTCATTGTAGAATTATTATTTTTTGGAAGTTTTATCTATATGTTGTTTTACTAGAAATAACTATTTCAGTCTTTCTACTTTAAAATTTCATGTTTTATTCGTCGTGGGTTTTGCTTCTTTTGCTGTTGTTGCTTTAAGGACCTTTGAAATAACTGAAATCGTTTGGTGAAATGATATGGACATGAACATAATGTGGTCAAGACCTGGAACTACTTTAAATTTGATAGATTTTAGTTATACTGTAATGCTGAATGCCTAATTAATGGCTAACATAAATGGCTTTTTTTATATACAAAAGATGCCATTCATTTTTTTTCCCCAAATATTAGCTACTGTCTTTATGTTGTTTCAACATTAATTTTGGGATTATGTGTGAAATTATTACAATATGAAAATATATAAAGTACTTGAATGTTAGGTGCGATTAATCGGGATTAGTTACAGAAAAATGTGTGATTAATTAGTTAATTTTATTTAAATCGATTGACAGCACTATATAATATAATATAATATAATATAATATAATATAATATAAATAGGGCTGTCAAAATTAACGCGTTAATGTATGCGATTAGTATTTTCAGTTTGACGTGTACAAAATATTTAACGCAATTAATGCAGTATCCATTTTTTCCCCCATCATCCTGTCTAACTTTACAATATATGATCAAGCTCTTATTCAAGCAAAGGCTTTTAAATTATTCAAGCGCGATAAGACACGAAAGAGAACGCAGTGCAGTACTGGCGCACGTCTGTGAATGGAGGAGTGACACACACAGACACTCATGCGCACAGAAAGCTGATTCAAACAGCGCTTGAACGGACAAAAGCACACAAAATTACGACAAAATGCCAGTTTGTCGAATATCCTCGCAAGCACAGTCTTAAATGAGTTCAGTGAAATCTTAATGAACGTAAAGATTTGGGATGCGTCATGAGTGTCAGATCTGCATCATGTGCGTCAGGTCTTTAAAGTGACAGCAGCCCAATAAACCGGCTGCTGTGATGTCTGTCATTAATGTTAATTAAAGAACAAAAGAGAGAAAATTATTTACTGCTCTTGACTGAATAACTTTTATAACTTTAATAAGGATTGATCTATTTACTATATCATTTATGTTACAATAACCTTTTGTGCATTTTAGCAGGACAAGTAAATATCAAAGCTGGTCTGACTGGGCCGAAATATAAAATTGAGCTCTGATATATTGAAGGGCAGGTAAATGTGACATTCAATGGGTTTATGTGAAGATTGTTTTAAGTTCACTTAACTTAAAAGTTGTTATATTTTTTAAAGCCTAATAAATGTTACATTTGATAGATTTCAATTATACTATATGCCTATATTTAATGGCTTTTTATAAAAAGATGCCATTAAAATATTGGCTACTGTCTTTCTACATTAATTTGGAGATTAAATGTGAAATTATTTCAATATAAAAATATAGAAAGAACTTTTTAAAGAACAATTAATCGCGATTAATTACAGAAAAGTGTGATTAATTCATTATTTTTTATCGATTGACAGCACTATAATATAATACAATACAATACCTGTAACTGGAGCCGTACACTGACGTCCACCGCATGCAGTGCTGCAGCATTTCTGATTTTTGGGACACTCACTGTCATCGGCACACAACTCTTTCTTGATACATATTACTGTATATTTTCCGATTGGGCACACTCCTGGCTTCACTGTTATACAGACACATGACAGAACAGGTATATCACTGAATGCTGAATGAATTTTTCATTGTAGAATTATTATTTTTTGGAAGTTTTATCTATATGTTGTTTTACTAGAAATAACTATTTCAGTCTTTTACTTTAAAATTTCATGTTTTATTCGTCATGGGTTTTGCTTCTGCTTTAAGGACCTTTGAAATAACTGAAATCGTTTGGTGAAATGATATGGACATGAACATAATGTGGTCAAGACCTGGAACTACTTTAAATTTGATAGATTTTAGTTATACTGTAATGCTGAATGCCTAATTAATGGCTAAAATTAAGTACTTTTTTTAATGAAAGATGCCATTAAACAAATGTTTCAAATATTAGCTACTGTCTTTATGTTGTTACATTAATTTGGAGATTAAGTGTGAAATTATTACAATATGAAAATATATAAAGTACTTGAATGTTAGGTGCGATTAATCGCGATTAGTTACAGAAAAATGTGTGATTAATTAGTTAATTTTATTTAAATCGATTGACAGCACTATATATTATAATACAATACAATACAATATAATATAATATAATATAATATAATATAATATAATATATAATATCATATAATACCTGTAACTGGAGCTGTACACCGACTTCCTCTGCATGCAGTTCTGCAGCATTTCTGATTTTTGGGACACTCACTGTCATCGGCACACAACTCTTTATCCTTCTTGATACACCTTATTAGTTCACCGTTTGTCTTTGGACACACTCCTGGCTTTACTGTTTCACAGACACATGACAGAGAAGACATATCACTGAATAATGAAATTATTTTTCACTGTGGACATTTTTTTTTGAGGAAGTTATACCTATATGTTATTGGAATACGTTTTACTAGAAATAACTATTTCATAAAATATATAAAGAATGTTTTTAGGTGCGAGAATGTTAGATGTAAATAATAGTGATTATTTACAGAAAATTTGTGATTCATTCGTAAAAAAATTATTGATTGACAGCACTAAATAATAATATAATATAATATAATATAATATAATATAATATAATATAATATAATATAATATAATATAATATAATACCTATAACTGGAGCCATACACTGAAGTCCACATCCATTGCTGCAGCATTTCTCTTTGTTGACACAGTCACTGTCATCGGCACACGGCACGAAACTTATCCGGGCACACATTGCTGCTGCATATCTTCTGCTTGGACACACTCCTGGGTTTGCTGTTATACAGACACATGACAGAGAAGCCATATCACTGAATGCTGAATGATTTTTTTACTGTAACTGTGGCGAGCAGGACGAGGCTGAGGGCTGTGGGAGAACGGCGCGAGGCCGGTGGCGTGACTGATAATGAGCGACACCTGTGAGACGCACTGGTCTCGTATCTCTCACGGAGGAGCGGATAAAAGGAGGAGCGACGACAGTGGAGATTGAGAGAGGCCAGGCCTGGATTTATATTGTGTTTTGTTCTGTGACAGCAGTCGTCCGTGAGGGACTGCTGTCTTTACTTTCATTTTGTATTGGTTTATTTTATTATTAAAGTTGTTGAATGTTCGCCGGTTCCCGCCTCCTTCTTCCGACAACATCTAACTTCGTTAGAGTAACAAGATTTTTGGAGGTTGTACCTATAACTTATTGGAATACATTTTACAATAAATAACTATTTCAGTCTTTCTACTTTAAAATTTTATGTTTTATTCATCATGGGTTTTGGTGCTTTTGCTGTTGTTGGCTGTAAGGACCTTTGAAAAAACTGAAATCATTTGGTGAAGTGATATGGACATGAACATAATGTGGTCAAGATCTGCCTGGAACTACTTTAGCCGTGTGTTTCCCTGAAAATAATTGCACACCTTAGAACGTTCATTAACCAATCAGATTCAAGCATGCAGCCACGTAGTATAATGTAATATAAATAGGGCTGTCAAAATTAGCGCGTTAATGTATGCGATTAATATTTTCAGTTTAACGTGTAAAAAATATTTAACGCACGTAATGCAGTATCCATTTTTTCCCCCATCATCCTGTCTAATTTTACAATATATGATCAAGCTCTTATTCATGAAAATGCTTTTAAACTATTCAAGCGAGATAAGACACAAAAGAGAACGCAGTGCAGTACTGGCGCACGTCTGTGAATCTCCTGTCTGTGTGAAACACACACTCATGCGCACAGAAAAGCTGATTCAAACAGCGCTTGAACGGACAAAAGCACACAAAATTACGACAAAATGCCAGTTTGTCGAATATCCTCGCAAGCACAGTCTTAAATGAGTTCAGTGAAATCTTAATGAACGTAAAGATTTGGGATGCGTCATGAGTGTCAGATCTGCATCATGTGCGTCAGGTCTTTAAAGTGACAGCAGCCCAATAAACCGGCTGCTGTGATGTCTGTCATTAATGTTAATTAAAGAACAAAAGAGAGAAAATTATTCACTGCTCTTGACTGAATAACTTTTGTAGCTTTAATAAGGATTAATCTAAATTTAATTTATGCAGTGAAGACTGAAGTATTTGATAACTTTATTCAATTTCTGTATATCCTGTTAGACCTGAGAATCTTAAAGCACTGTTTACAAGGTTACATGGATCAAAAACAACGAAAACAATAACTTTTTGTGCATTTTAGCAGGACAAGTAAAAATCTGAACCAGACTGACATGGGCCGATATAAAAAATTGAGCTCTGATATGTTGAAGGGCTGCAAATGTGACATTCATTAATGGGTTTATGTGAAGATTGTTTTAAGTTCATATCAATAAAAAGTTTAAAGCCTAATAAAGGTTAAAATTGATAGATTTCAATTATACTGTAATGCTGAATCCTAATTAATAGCTATAATTAATGGCTTTCATAAAAAGATGTATATAATAAAATATAATAATACCTATATATGGAGCAGTACATTGATGTCCACATCCATTGCTGCAGCATTTCTCATTGTTGGGACAGTCACTGTCATCGGTACAGAACTCCGCACACACTCCTGGTCCTTTACGGCGTGGACACACTCCTAGCTTTGCTGTTATACAAACACATGACAGAGAAGCCATATCAATGAATGCAGTCTTTTTCAGTGTAAAAAGTTAAATAGTTGTATCTATATATTATTGGAATACGTTTTACAAGAAAAAGCTATTTCAGTCTTTCTACTTTAAATAAAATGTCATGTTTTATTCATCATGGTATTTTGCTGTTGTTGGCTGTAGGGACCTTTGAAATAACTGAAATAATTTGGCAAAGTGATATGGACATATAGGTAATGCGGTCAAGATCTGCCTGGAACTACTTTAGCCGTGTGTTTCCTTGAAAGTAACTGCACACCTTAGAATCTTCATTAACCAATCAGATTCAAGCATTCAACAGCCACAGACACGTTAACGTATGCGATTAATATTTTCAGTTTAATGCGTTACAAATATTTCAACGTTCATCAACCAATCAGATCCAAGCATTCAACAGCCACACAATATATAATACAATACAATACAATAATACCTGTAACTGGAGGCCTACACTGAAGTCCACATCCATTGCTGCAGCATCTCTCCTTGTTAGCTGGATTTGCTGTTAAACAGACATGACAAGCCATATTACTGAATGCTAAATGTCTTTTTCATTGGAGTTTTTGGTTCTTTTGCTGTTGTAAAATAATTTGGCGACGTGATATGGACATGTAATGCGGTCAAGATCTGCCTGGAACTATTTTAGCCGTGTGTTTCCCTAAAAATAATTCCACACCTTAGAATCTTCATCAACCAATCAGATCCAAGCATTCAACAGCCCTGAATAATATAATATAGCACAACACAACACAACACAACACAACACAACACAACACAACATAACATAACATAACATAACATAACTCCACTACAGAGCATCATTGGGAGACCAGGTTATAATAGTTTGTTTCAGCATCTTTAAGTCAGTAGTTTTTCAATATGTGTCTTAAGCTTATTCACATATTTATCTGCTTCAAATCAAAGTAGAAAGTCTACTTTATTCTGTGCCAATTAATGTCAGATAAAAAGTGTGAGTTGTAACCAATTGTATCTGTAAAAATTCATTAAGCATTTTAATTGTATTAATTATTTAATTTAAGCATTTAAAAAATTAAAAAAATTGTAGGAGGATTGATCAAAATCTGATTGATGGCAAACAAATCTGGTAACGTTTTTTATTTTTTTATCATATTAATATTCTTGTTTTATTGTAAAAAAATACTATCTATGTGTGTTTTCCCTGTACGGTGGAAAATGTATATAAATAGTAATAGATAAAACACAACTTATATACAAATATAGGCTATATATTTATATAACTTTATTATAGGAATTATTTAAACTGATGTAGGCTAGGCTACAAAGTTCATCATTCACTGGACGTCTGTACTCTGTATGTTTGAGAATTGTAATGAGCTGAGATGTCATATTTTGTAACGCACTATTAATGCATTTCTTCGGGCTGCGTAATTAAGTTAAAGGATGGATGGATCTTCTCACCTGTGAAGTTTTGTCCTGGAGCAGCTTCTGTTGAGCTCCAGCATCCAGACAGACACAATAACACCGCGCAGTAAACTCGAGCTGTCATCCTTTCGACCTGCGATCACACAATGAACTCTGGTGGGAAATCATGCTTATATCAGGACGAAAAAGTATTTGAGTTAGCGCTCAACCAATGGCGTGAGTTTGAGGTGTTGTCTATTTCGTCTCCCTGCCAGAATCTGACTCCCCGTCGACTGTGGTTTTCCACACCTGTAATTCCTGTCTGGATTAAGTGTTTGTACTTAATCCAGTACAGTTTGTACTGTTACTTTCTGTTCTCACTGTGTGTGTGTGTGTGTGTGTGTGTGTGTGTGTGTGTGTGTATAAATTAAAAAATAATTATTCCTTAATCAACAGCTACATCCATACAGTTTACCTGCCAAAAAAACAAACATAACCTGTTTATTAGATCTCGTGGCTGGGGTAGAAAGAAAAAAAACTCCCAACACAGTCTGTATACTTTTATGGAGAGAGCAGGTCAGGTGCATCAGTCTCTTCTCTCGACTGCATATCTTTCTCTTAAGGACAACTGCAAATAACATATACTGTATGGAGTGACACACAAGACTGTTTAAAAAAAAAGTTAAATTTACGTAAAATACCAGCAGCTGTTGCCAGGATTTTAACGTAAAAATATGGTGGCAACCTTTTATGTTTTACGGGACTTACATTTACGGGCAAGGTACTGACAACCACAGCTGCAAGTTTTTTACCTTAATCTTTAGATGACTGCTGTAAAACCAAAAATGTTACTACCATATTTTTTACGGTAAATCGCTTGCATCCAGCTGCCAGTTTTTTACCGTAAATTTTAGTCTAATGATGTAAAACATAAAAATTGGTACCGTATTTTTTACAAAATCTGTAAATTTAACAGTATTTTACTGTAAAACTACATGAAATTTCCCGTGAGAGCTATTACAGTTTTTCACTGTATATAGTAAGGGTACATACTGTTACACAATTAACATGTGTTTTCCGTTGCTTTTTTTTACAGTTTTCTACCGTTAAAATTCCTGCCGAAATCACACTCCCACTCAGCTTTGCAAGGTCAACACACATAAAACTAATTCTGATGGCACCTTTCTCCATGGATGATCCAGACTCAAAACACATCTGTTTAGCTGTGCATTTACTGAATAAGCACTGTGTACGTCCGTCCGACTGATTGCACTTTATCTGATATATATATCCTCTTTTTTATTATTTTTATTCTTTTTACAACTGTTTTATTCAATCATTTTTATTATCTGCTTTTATTGTTCTTATGCATCTACAAAATATATATGTTAATTCCATTTCTATTTAAATGATTTTGAATTACCATTGTGTTTAAAATGTGCTATATAAATAAATTGCCTTGCTTTGCCTTGCCTTGCCCTGTCCTGCCTTGCCTACCTGTTCATGCAGAACTTGTTCACTGCTCTTCCAGTCTGGGATATGTGAACAAAACTCAATTGCAATCAATTTGCATGTTCCTTCCTGGTAGGCCAGTATATCAAGAGCCAATCTTCCTCATTACATGCACTTCCTCTGAAATGTTAGCAATAGAACTAAACCTCAAACGCCTCATAAAGTGCCTGAACTCCATTCTGTAAATTGATCACTTATAAAAAAAAACTTGTTTCGTTACCACAAACAAAGTGTGTGCCATTAAAATAAACAAAAAAAAAAGCTTTTCAATTTTTGAACAGCTTTGTCACATCTGGAAAATTCATACATCTGGCTTTGAATTGCTTACTACATTCTTCCCTTCAATCCACCAGGAATAATTCCCTTCTGTTTATTTCAAGGTCAAACTGATAGCTAAAATTAGTACTGAATGAATGAATGAGGCATTTATATTGCGCTTTCATATGTACTATTTTTCAACCAAAGCGCTTTACAATCATGTCAGGGAATCTCTCCTCAACCACCACCAGTGTGCAGCATCCACTTGACAAATGGCTGACAAATGTACTGTTGTAAGTCAAATGCCATGAACTATAATGTAAATGAGAATAATTTTTGTAGTGGCATACACTGCTCGTGAACAGTTTTTTTTTTTTTTTGTCCTAGGAATAATCAATATATCTGTAAGGATTTAATAATGAAACAGTTTCACCCTGTAATTTATACAACTGGAATTTCCAAAAGTCATTGCTCATATTGCCTGTTTTTTATTACCCTTTCCCTTTAACACCTTTGCCATGTGTCATCTCAACATTAAGTCATACACCCTAAACAAGTTGTCTGGCAGGTTTATCATTTTGATACGTGAATTGTCAGTTTGGGTACAGCATTCAGATTGCACAAATCTCAATGCGTTTCCCAAAAGCATTGTTAGCCAAACTGATAAAAATTATTTTGTGGTTTAATGGTCTGTGGCAGAAGTAAATACAAAAAAAAACATTTTAATTTACATGAAAAAGTTAGTTCAGACAAGAATAAAAAATAAATAAATTCTATATAATTCTCAATTCAAGTGTGTAGAAATGAAACGTAAATATCAACGTTATACAATTAGGTAAAATTACTCAACTTTTCTGATACGGTGTTCCCATCATGCATTGGGCCTTGATTAATCAATTAGGTTAATTTTTCATGTTTTTTTTTCCATATGTGAAATTGACTTAAAAAATATTCATGCAAAAACTTGCCATAGAAAAATTAAGTCATTTTTACTTATTGTTTTTTTTCAGTGACAAGTTCCTTCTTTTTCCCTCATAGTTTAACGAGTCTGAGTTTGCCAAACCATAGCTCTAACAAACATTCGCAAACAACATCGCAAAGTGAATTACAGCTCTCCACCTGTGGTTAGAAGCATAGTTTCTTTTTGTATGCTTAACAAACCCTTATCTTGAGCAAAATAAGCAAGCTGATGTTCAATACAATCAATATATTTCATTTTAAATATATACAAATTTAATTAATGTCTTTTAGTTTGTCGAGAGATTTAAATTGCCGGTTTTGAAGCATGTGCGTATGTGCTCTAAGTAGCAGCCTATGCTTGAATCTGGAAATAAAGCAAAATAACTGAGAAAAATTAGAAATAGTCCTCAGATGCCATGTCTTTAACTGATCTGACATTGATTCAAACTTAAACTGATAAATTAAAAGAAGATATTACTCAACTACTATTTAATAACTGACACATTTGAGCCAGTACCGTTTTGGGAATAGTTACAGCTAGTTGATTTCTTTGTACCGTTTTAGTTAATCAGGGAGTTACGTTGTTGTATGGGAAACGCTGCCTAGACTGTTAAATGGCAGGGCGGCTGTCCATCACCAAATCAGTTACTGTGCTGTTAATTCTGCCCATGTTACTTTTCCACTTATAGGATTAGATGATGGCATTGATGAGGGAAATATTAACACACCCATAATTTGGATATACTGAGCACCTTGGCTTATGAGCTAAAAAATTGGCGAATTAACAGCACCACTGTGAAGTTCCATCCATGGAGTAACTCACAGTTTGGTGTAAGATTACCATCTTAGCTCCCACCCGCCGAATCTTCATCATGAGGATGGCTAAAATACAGGGTTCTTCCCCATGACTCCATCCTACAGCATTTCGCTGTCTCATCTAAAATTTAGGCGTTCAAACTAGTTTATAATGACTAATATGTGTCCATCTAGTCTTACCTAACAATTAACCAAAAAAAGCGATGTCATACCTCATATGCAGTGATGAATGTAACTGGCTACATGTAGCCTAGAGTAAAATTTTGAGGCAATTTTACCATTACTTTATTTGAGCTTTTTTTATTTTATGCTAAATACTTATAATTTTATACTTTACTTCTAGTCCACTAGACAAATAGGCTACTAAATTTTTTTCTTCTTCACTGCATTGAGTGCATTCACTATGGCCAAGAGAGTTTGCTTTTGAACAAATTATTTGTTCTGACGTCTGTTCTGCTTTAAAATAACTAGATGTGAATAAATCGCAAGGTCCTGACTACTGCTCCGTTGTTTTTAAAATTAGGGGCTGATCTTATTTCTCACTCACTGATTGGTTGGTTGGTTGGTTGCTTTTTATTTGTACCCGTAGGTAAATTAAGTTCCAGAGAACAAGTTTAGGCTATTTCTCAGACATATAGACGATAACACCATGCATACAAACCGAACAAGACACTAAAATCACACTAAAACAATTTACTCCATCTTAATACTATTAATAAAATGAATCACTGCTGGAACAAAGCTGTTTAACTACTGGACCAAAAGCTTGAACAAAGATGTATTTGTTTAACCTTTCTTTATTAACTAACAAAATTCCACTGATCTGGAAGTCAGCATTTGTAGTTTGTCTGTCAAAAGGGGGCGATCCTTCTATAATGGACAATTATAGACCTATATCTAAACTTTGTATTCTCTCAAAACTTTTGTAAAAATTTGTTAGTGAGCAATTGACACGATATTTAAATAGTCATAATATTTTTTTATATTAACCAATCCGGATTCTGTAATACAGCCATTTTAAAAGTCTTGCTCGACATAGTGGAGTCCTTAGATGACAAGAAACACTGTGCTTGTGTTTTTATTGATTTATCAAAGGCCTTCGACACTGTGGATCATGATTTGTTATTAAAAAGGCTTCGATCAGTAGGACTATCAGAAAATGTAATCTTATGGTTCACTGCTTATTTAAAGGAAGTTATGGAAAGTATTCAGTCAGATCCACTGGAGGTGGTTAAGGGAGTACTTCAAGGATCTGTGTTAGGGCCGCTATTATTCAGCATATATATCAATTGTCTGGATTTTGAAATTGATAATAGAAGGTTTCGTTTTTATGCAGATGATGCTATTATTTATTGTTCAGCTTCCTCTAAGCAGCAATCTGTGGCTTTTTTACAATCTGCTTTTGATATCATCCAAAATAGGTTTTGTGCTTTGAAGCTGGTTTTAAAGGGAAAAAAACTAAATGCATGTTATTTTCAAACTCTAAAATTTCTTCTGAATTTAAAAAAAGGCACTGGTATTTGTTGATATATAAAGCTATATTGGGTTATCTACCCTCTTATCTGTGTTGTTGTTTTTTTAAATGGAAACAAAAAATTACTCATTACATTCTGAATCAAATTACAATCTGTATGTGCATTTTGCCAGAACCGAGCTTGGTAAGACCTCTTTTAAATATGCTGCAACCTCAGATTGGAATCTTCTCCACAATGAGATGAAGTTGGTGTCTTGTAGTCAATTTTAAAAATGTATTAAGTAATCTTCAGAGTAAATGAATGGTGTGTAAATGTATATATTTTTTTGTATATCGTAACTGATGTATAACTGTACATGCAAACTCAGCTGCCTATGTTGGCCAGGACACTCCTGTAAAAGAGATTTTAATCTCAGTGAGTCTTCTCTCCTTAAATAAATAAAGGTTGTTTTATAGTCTTTTATAGTCTACAGAACCCAGAGTGATACGCCCGGGATGGCTTCCCATGTCTGAAGTCTTTCGGACGGTAGTTCGGTAGGCAAGGTACTGACGACCGCGTTGTTGCGAAGAGGAAAAATGCTCTTTATTGACAGTGGGTGCGCTATCACAGTGGAAGTTTTCTTGGGTGCGAACAATGTGTGTGGGACGGGCCCAGCATTTACAGTTTGAACAGGGGGTTGGAAGGTAAACGCATGACTTCTTCGAGGTGGTCTGGCCTCGGCGGGACTTAGCCCTCTCTTCTTCTCTCCTGACCGATCAGGATGGCTTCTATGGCTCAGGGTCAGATGTTATCTTGGGACGGGGGCCCTGGTGCGTGGGGAAAAGGGTTGCGCTTTCGGAGCTCATGCAGGCTTTGACTTGGACTGAGGCTGAACGGGCGACGGGGCAAGCCTAAACACGTGTGTTGTGTGTGTGTTTGTGTGTATTTGTACACTTCTTTGTGAGGGGCACTTAAAGTGAAAGACTGTGACAACCAGCTATTTAATGTATGCACACTAGTTAAAAAGGCTTATAAATATGCCAAATGTTTCTATTTAATTCTTGTGTTTTGCACAGGTTTCTGTAAGGGTTATGTTTAGGAGTGGGTCTTGGTGTGTTGAAGGCTTGGTCTCGTTGAAGCGGGGGCCTGTTTGATCAAGTTGAAACCCTTGTCAGGCTGCTTTTAGTCATCCCATTCTCAGCTGAGGCTGAAAGGAGTTTAAGTGCTCTTAGGAGACTGAAAAAAAATGTCTCCGAAGAACGATGGCACAAGTGAGACTGTGTGCCTCTAATTTATTGCTGTGTGCCATGTCCAGCTGGACAAACTAGACAATATTTATGTGAAAAAAATATGCCAACAGTTAATTTATGTTAATGACAGGCGTAGATGTGTTTGGCTTCTTCAAATAGCAAGGAACAAGACAGTAGACACATTGCTATTGATTATTGCATTTAACTATGCACTATGATGCGTTGCACTATTGTGACGTCAGAAACACCAGCGATTTCAAACCTGGTTTTTAAAACTTTTGAGTCTTGTTTCACTGCAGTTTTAAGGAGAAAATACTCCGCATTGGTATTGACTTATGAATCTGCACATGGTTTGTCTTAAAGCACTTCAAAAACACCACATAGACATATAAACAACATTAAAAACTTGATTTTCACCACAGGTGGACTTTAATATATTATTCTATTCATTTCCTGAATCCTCAGCTTCCGGGGATCTCCCCACTAATTAAAAAATCAAACTTACACCCTTGGAAACAATGTGTGACATTTACTTCTGGGAAGGATGTCTCAATCCAGTATTTTTGCCGTAAAGACAGCACTGCCTTTCTTGGTGGTAAAAACTTTGACCCACATTAGGAGCTTATTAACTATGACTAAAACATCCTGATAACCCTTGCATTTTAGAAAGAGTCATACAATTACATTGCAATTCACAAAACTGTCCAAAGGGTGCAGGGTTTTCCAAACTTAATGGAATCGGTTGGCATATTAAGTTTTGACATCATGCATGTGTTAACTTCTGCATTTCTCTAAAAATCCTTATTATTTAAACATGAACACATTTAAAAACGCCTAAGTGTCCGACACACACTGTATATCTAGTGACTAGATAAGGAAGCAAGGTTTGGAGTGTATTATCCATTTGATCATTTAGATCAAATCCAAATCCACAGATTTTGCACTTTGGCTTTATCTGAGAGCTGTGAGTGAGGTGATTCAACGTGCAAATGACATGCCTGAGCAGTGAAGATAGTTAACGGACTTAAATTCAGTTTAGGTGGAGCATTGGGGCACGCCAACTGAAATTTTAGAGATCCTCCAAAAGAATTGGCAGTAGTCATGTGTACTCAGACTGGAGAGGCTAATAATTGAATTTTCACGTAGAATAACAGTGTTGCTAGACACTCTAAATAGGGTGAGCCTCAACCTCTGATAATTGCAGTATTATTCTAATTAAGTGTACATGGGAAACCATGGCATAATTATATAAGTTATACAAGTTGAAGGAAGTTAAGTTGGTCAGCTTATTGGTAAGGGAGGGTCATGACTTCTGGTTGGTTAGATAGCCTATAGTCTTACCTTAATTGTGTACAGATCTATGGAGACTAAATAGCATACTTTTAGAAATAAGCAACCATGGAGCGGCACCTAAAGGTATTAGTCAATTCACTCACAGGAAAAAGGAATAGTCTCTGAAGTACCTATATGTCATCATCCATTAAGTTACTCAGCAAAGTTTTGATTGTAGATTCAAAAGTTTTTTCCTGTAGAAGTAGTACTCATAATCGTTGTATGACACACGAAGGCCGGATAAAACATGCCAAAACGAACACCGTGTTTATACAGCAGGCCCTTCACATTGTTGAACGAGGCTCTCTTTTTAGCCACGGAAGCACAGAAGTCTTTATAGAATTTGATTCTATGCCCCTTGCGCGGAATCTCTTTCGCGGCCCTCGCCCCTGCACTTGAGCACAGCTTCCTTCTCAATATAACGGTGAAATCGCATTATAACCGAACGGGGATTTTGGCCTTAGTTTAGGTCTCAGGCTCCGATGGACTCTGTCAAGCTCTGGTGGGGCAGAAAGGACATCGCCTAGAACTTTGGCAAAATTAACATGATAGAAGCAATTGACGATTGGAGGGACTTCAGTGACGAATTCAGCAGCGTGGTTCACCAGTTATATTTTTCCTTAGTTTATCAAGTTCACTAATCAACTTGTCAGTCGTTAGCGGGGTTGTAAGTAATCCGCCATGTTGCTGCTGTCTGGGCCAAGATGAGACACCTTATAATTAGGGGTGTGACGAGATTTCTCGACGAGTGAAAAGCTGTCTCGCGATATCACCATGATTAGCATAGAATATGTCACCGCTACATTCACATTACATTACGGTGTATACAGCGGAATCGGCCGCCTCCACTGTCGTTTTGCTATTGTAAACGTCTACTCTGCTCATCCAGCATGAGTTGCAGTCGCACACAGACTGTGACAGTGCAGCAGGAATCAGTTCACTGATCGCGTTACGATGGCGGAGGATTTGTTGCGCAACAGAGAGTCGATCTGAGATGTCTTAGGGCGGTTCACACAGAACGTGTTTTTCCATTCCAGTGCGGTACTTTTCCATTGTTTTTCTATGTAAACGCGCTAGACGGATGTGTAAACTTGCGCTCGCGTCTTGCATCTTTTGCAGCGTCTCGCGCATGACACAGCATTCTAAAAACGCGGCGCTCAAGTTAAAATCAGTTCCCCCATTCTACTGCCAGCGTATCGCATTTTACAAAGCAAAAACGCATTCTGTGTGAATGGCCCCTTATCTTGTAAAACGCGCGCTCAGCACCGCCACTACGGAGTGAAAATGAAAGTAAAACACGATGCGCGCAAATTAGACTGCATACAATAGCCCGTCTCCCAATATCAAACCTAGGCTATCTCTGGACGTTGTAGTTGTGGCTGGTCTCTGTTTTGGTCTCTGTTTGCACTTTGAATACAGAGAGAGCAGTGGTGTAGTCTAGTTTTTTGTAGTGAGTAAGCAATGTGTTTTAAGTATACTTGGAATAGTTCCACTTTAGCACAAACAATTATATTTAATACAACTTTTAATACAAAGTTGAACAACTCAAATGCATTTAGCACCAAAATTAGTTAATCCATTTTGACAGACATTAAGTATACCAAATTATAGTGTGCCACAAATACATTTAGTTATAATAAAGTACATACGGATAAATTGCGCTTAAGTCAAAAACATTTTTTCATTAAGATATGTTTTACAGCCTGTAGTGCAAAACTCAGAGAAGGCCTCAGGTCACAGAGTGCACTATGTCTCAGAGTGCACTATGCCTCAGTAAAGTTGGGGGGCAAGTTGTAAAATAAAAAAAGTATTGACTGAGGTTGTTCTGCAGGCATCTCGGCTTTGTTGTCTTCACCGGCATCTGAAACTCCGTGACTTGAGTGATTTCTTATACTTTTACGGCATAAATTGGTGAGCACAGCCAGGAGATGGTAAGAGGTCGGAACCACAACAGGCAGATTGGCACAGGCTACACAAAACAACTGGTGCCAAAAATAAAGAAAGCAATTGGCCAGTCTTCTGTCGGTTAAGCCTGGGTAGTGGTAACTATTAAAAGCCCTCACCAATTTGGAACCTAAATTTAAAATTGAGAAATGGGGTTCCAGATCTCAAAATTGCACATGGGTATGAATGAATGGGTATGAATGAATGGGTATGAATGAATGATTGAGTGAAAGAGAGTATCGAGTAGGCTAATAACGTGTGTCAAGTAATTAAGAGTGTTGAGAAATCACTTAAGAGGTGTGTGGTACAAGTAATTAAGAGTGTTGAGAAATCACTTAAGAGGTGTGTGGTACAAGTAATTAAGAGTGTTGAGAAATCACTTTAGAGGCGTGTGGTACAAGTAATTAAGAGTGTTGAGAAATCACTTAAGAGGTGTGTGGTACAAGTAATTAAGAGTGTTGAGAAATCACTTAAGAGGCGTGTGGTACAAGTAATTAAGAGTGTTGAGAAATCACTGACTACATTTACAAGCTGTTCAAATTCGGGTTATGGTCGGGTTAAGGTCACTATTCGGGTTTCTGAAACATTCGGGATAACCCGTTTACATGCGTGAGCAGAGAGCGTTACTCCTGTATACATGGAATGTGTAATCAGTCGCCAATATCCCGATGTAAACGGCGACGCACGGTTAGCGTCTGGACGTACGGACAACATTAAGACGCAATATGCGTCATTTCCGATTCTTCTTCCTGTATCCAAAGACAACAACAACAGCAGCAGCAGGCGGATAATGAATAGTTTGGGGCAGATAGCGATAGTCTTTGTTTGCGCTTTGGCGCTGGTACTGATCCACCAGCAGCACTTGACACTACTGTGCCTCATGGTCTTTATTAATAGAAGGAGAGAAATTGAGCAAGAGATGGGAAATGTAGCTGGAGCTATGCCACACATATAAAGAAATTGGTCTCCTCCTCGCTCCAAAAGTGTGGTGCTGTGCTGCGTGTCGCCATGTTAACCTCGACTTGTTTACTTCCACTATACTGCACGCGGGTTTTTTTATGCGCCGTCTCTACTCAAAAGACCAAGATTCCTTGCGAATAGAACATGCGCTGAACACACATTTTGATGGGGATATGCCGAAACGCTAGCCTGGGAAAACCCAGACCACTCTCAGTTGTAACTGAGTAAGGGCCTGGCAAAGCTCCATAGACAATTCATTTCCACAGGGGCGTCACCAACGGACGTCGGATAGATCTAAAACCAATCAGAGCGATGAATGACATGACGTATGCAGAGCGACAAAGAAACATCTCGAGACTCTCAGCAATTCTCTGTTTGTGTTAACAAAAATGACCATTTTAAATCGCTTGAAACAAACGCGATAGCTGATTCGAACGAGTGATGTTGTGATGTTCCACGGCGGCATCCATCTTTGTAATGTACAAAATCTGCGTCACCGTCTCAGCTCTGTCGTCATCGTGTAAAGCCCGCCCCAACGTTTCTGATTGGTGCCGCGATTTCGACGGATTGGAAATGGGTTTCAATGGGCTCTTTGCTAGACCCACTTGCAGAGCAAATCTAAATTTGCCGGAAGTGGTCTGGGTTTTCCCAGGCTACCGAAACGCGTTTACAAGACCAAATATTCGGGTTAGTAAAGGGGTACCCCAGGTATAATATCCCGGTTTTTAAAAACCGGGATATGAGCATATCCCCGGTTTTGCCGGTGTTTACATGGCTGTGCGCGACCGGGTTATTGCTAATATTCCGGTTTTGAACGGGTTATTGGCTGCATGTAAACGTAGTCACTTAAGAGGAGTGTGGTACAAGTAATTAAGAGTGTTGAGAAATCACCTAAGAGGCGTGTGGTACAAGTAATTAAGAGTTTTAAGAATAATCCAAGAGGCGTGTGTTGTAAATAATTAAGAGTATTTAGAAATCATCTAAGAGGTGTCTGGTGCAAGTGATTAAGAGTAGCCTATTGAGAAATCCTCCAAGACGCGTGTGGCTCAACCCAGATAACAGGGAACATTCCCATAACTTTCACTAACGTTATGTAAACATTTTTTTCCTGAAATAATGTTTGTGGAAAGGTGTTTATATAGTTAAAATACATTCTCGAAACGTTGAGATAAAACGTTTTTAGAACAACGTTTTTAGTATGTCCTTGTGATGTTTTTTGTACTTGACTGATGTTCTCATAATGTTGAGTGAAAACATTCTTAGAACAACATTCCCAGATAACAAAAATATGTTCTTAGAATGTTTTGTTAAACATTCCCATTAAGTTATGAAAATTTTATTTCTGAATGTTTTCTGAACGTTCAAAACATCAGTTCCCTTTCGAG
Organism: Phoxinus phoxinus; assembly: GCF_949152265.1. Taxonomy (NCBI): domain Eukaryota; kingdom Metazoa; phylum Chordata; class Actinopteri; order Cypriniformes; family Leuciscidae; genus Phoxinus; species Phoxinus phoxinus. The sequence continues at coordinate 20,913,040 of NC_136893.1, forward strand.
GAACTCACGGTGCGTTGAGAATCGACACAATGGGGAACGCCTTCAGCGTGATGCGTCTGAAGCCTGTATGGAACTAGTCCAATCTCGATATGTGTTGCTTGCGCCGTTGCATGTGACGGTGATGCGGAAGCTATAAAAGGACGCCGGATCACAACAACGTCAGCTTTCTGGTCTTCAGCAAGCGTTCTGTGTGACTGTTTGACTTATTTGGCGTTGTTTGTCAAATCACTCTCATATATATAAAGTAAATGGCAAAATTTTTAATTAAAATAAATAACAAAATATGTTTGTAACAATATGTACATAAGTTACTTGTCAGGTATTGTTAATAAAAACAAGCATTAGATGAATAGTTGCTGTTTAAACTGTTATGTTTCTTTCATCTGTTCCACCCCTGTGTTGCAACTTGCAATGAAATTGAAACAAAGCACAACTACTGTTCAAAGTAAATTTTTACTTAAATCATTCTATATTTGTACCGAAAAACACATGATACTAAGAGAACACATATGTGAGTTGTTGATCACAAAAAAATAATCTATCTGTAACCTTATCTTAGAATATGACGTTTATCTGAAAAGTGTTTCAACTGTCCCGGCTCTCCCCTAATACCTTTTGGCCTGCTGTATATGAGGGCCCAGTAGTGGTGGTTCAGGACCAGAGGGTTTTCCCCGATGGGGAACCCATTTTGCACGATCAAAGTAACGCGCAGATGCCTTCGTTCTTTGGTCATGTGGAAGAAACCATGGTTCCTGTCCCAAGGCCCTGTGTTGGGAGCACTGTGTCAGAGAAAAATAGTGACCACGGATGCGTCCCTCACAGGCTGGGGAGTGGTCATGGAGGGCAGCTACACCAGGGGTCCATTGAAGGACTACCATCTCTCGTGGCACATCAATTGCCTGGAGATGTTGCCAGTATTTCTGGCTTTCAGACATTTCCTTCCAGACCTTAGTGGGTATCATGTTCTAACAGACAATACGTCGGTGCTCTCATATATAACTCGACAGGAGGGCCTGAGATCACGCCCTCTATGCAGACTGGTGCACCAGGTTCTTCTGTGGTCCCAGGGCAAACTACTCTCAATCAGAGCAATGTTTATTTCCGGGGACAAAAATGTGGGGGCAAACATCCTGTCGAGGCAGGGGCTGAGGCCCGGGAATGGAGACTCCACCCCGAGACGGTGGAGTTGATATGGAGGAAGTTCGGTCAGGCGGAAGTGGATCTGTTCGCCTCTCACAAGAACACACACTGTGCGCTCTGGTTTTCCCTCACACTTGCAGCTCCTCTGGGACTAGATGCCATGGTGCAGGCGTGGCCGAGGCAACGCCTGTACACATTTCCCCCGATAGCTCTGCTCCCAGGGGTTCTAGAGAGGGTCCGGCGGCACGGGATCAGCTTGCTCCTAGTAGCCCGTACTGGCCGGCCCGAGTATGGTTTTCAGACATAATAGCTCTCCTAGCGGGCTCTCCGTGGCAAATCCCCATCAGGAGGGACCTTCTGTCTCAGGCCGGGGCACAATATATCACCCTCGACCGGAGCTGTGGGTCTGGCCCCTGAGGGGGACCAACTTGTAAATGCTGGCCTCTCAACTAAGGTTGTTGAGACCATCTGAAAATCTAGAGCCCCCTCCACGAGGAAACTGTATGCATTAAAATGGAATGTATTCACTTTATGGTGCAGAGAACATCAGTTGGACCCAGTTAACTACCCAGTGGCTTCAGTGCTGGAGTTCCTCCAGAGTCACTTCTCTGACGGGGTCTCGCCTTCCACGCTTAATGTCTATGTGGCGGCCATAGCTGCGTTCCTCACGCCTCTAGGGGTGGGCACTTTTGGGAGACAGACACAGAACACCATTTTGGGGTGTTTTCTTTTTCTATTGTGTTTTCCACATGTCTTGTTAGATTTGACTTGTGCCTAGTTGTATGTTTTAGTTTGGGTTCTTTTTTCCCCTTGTGGTGGGGTTGTATTTTTAGTTTAGAAAAAGTAATTTTTGCTCTTTATGATTCCATTGTTTGGACTGTGTACTTCCCTGAGACTCTTACAAAATGTTATGTTCTAGTAAAATGTGAATCTTAAAGCAAAGTCTTATGTTATTTTTGTAATTCAAATATTTAATGCAATTAGAAACTTTATATTCTGGAAAAATGTAAACGCTCTGGACAACTCTGTCAACACAGTTCCCTATTAGTCGCTCACTTTACACGTAGCGTCGACATTATTGGGATCACTTCAGGGAGTGTAAAAATTACTTTTTCTAAACCGAAAACACAACCTCACCACAAGGGAAAAAAGAACCCAAACTCAAACATACAACTAGACACAAATCAAAGCTAACAGTGATATGTACACATGGGACTGGTTTGACTCTATATTCAAATACCGAGGGAATTGGTTTCTAAAGTAGGGATAACCATACTGTAGCAGTTGTTATTTTTGTGTTGTGCCTTTTTTTTTTAGATCACTGATCACCAGTGTTGCAGATAAACAGAAGATCGATATATCTGTGGTTCTAAATCTAGTTGACTTGGATTCACTAGCATGTACCAGAAGTCCTGGTAAAAAAAAAAAGAAAAAAAAAAAAGGTAGGGAAGGGGTGCCTTTTTTATAATAGTCTTTAAAATGTATCCTGTTTTTGGCTAGCGATGGAGACTGTATATACACCCAGTATAGAGTAAGCAGGAAGAGGGTGTTATGTTTGTTATGTTGGCATGCCCCTTCCTGAAGTCATTAAATAAATATCTAACAAAATCATATTCATCAAGGAGTCTGCGGAATCAAGAAATATGAAAGAGAGGGGACACCTGTTTTTGTTTTGTGAGTCATGAGCAAAGATTCGATTTTTTTTGTGAGTATCAAAATCAAAGATAAGCCACCTTTGTTTTTTGTCGTTTTTTGATGGTCACAAGCAAAGATTGCTTATGTGAAAAAGTGGCTAAAGACATTTTTTTTCAGTGTTTTTAGAAAACCATAGTTTGCGGTCACGTAAACTTCTCAAAGGAACTGCGTGATTTAGGCATCTGTGATAAATATACATGGAAGAGCTTGATGTCAAGTCGTCTCAGTTTATGCCACCACTTTGAGAGCATGACCAAGTGTCACAGAATCTACAATCCAACTACTGAAAAATGGATGTCTAAGAATGTGGCAAGCATTTTCCACTTTCTGTAATGCAATGATATTCAAATATGTGTTGTTTTGAAGGACTGGTCTTTTTTCCTTGATTTTCATACATTGGGCCGTGGGCTAACCCTATAACGACCCCCAGACTGGTTGTTAATGAATTCAAATTCTGAAGCAGCTTCTTAACACTGGTTAACTATCCCATATTTAAAAAAAAAAAAAAAATAATAAAAAAAAAACCTGAACCCATATAGTGGTAGCAATGCTCCAAAGCACCTGACTTAAGTCAACCTGGCGTCGGCTTCTAGACACCTACAAATTTGTACTCTACAAGAAGTCTCTCTAGTATTCCAATTCAGCATTATCACTTGGGAATGAAAATAAGACCTCTAGTTTCTAGCCTGCGACGCAGTATTAATAGACAGACTCCAAACAATGCCTTTGAATATGCTTTAATCACAGCCATGACAACCTCATATCAAAATCACAGAGATTCCCACAGGCACAAATACAACAATTTAAATAGGACTGCCCATCTTGGGGACAGTATTCGGCACACACTGGATTCCCCTTCAGTAGGGCACCTAGCCTGTATGGATAGAGATTCAGATTTAGTCTGGCCATTTAGTGACATTCAGCCCCTTTCAGCAGGGCTCATTCAGCAAAAACACAAAGCATGAATAGCTAGTTTTACTTCCATTGTGAATTGCATTCCAAGTATTATAACTAATATATTATATCATTACATGCAAAGTGAGATATTTCACACCCTTGTTATAATTTTGATGATTATGGCTTACAGTTTATGAAAACCCCAAAATTATAACAAATAAAGGCTTGAAATCTCACTTTGTATGTAATGAGTATATAATATATTAGTTGAAATAAATAAACTTTTGCACAATCTTCACATTTTTTGAGTTTCACCTGTATATTCAACAGACCGAAATCAATTATTCCACTTGGTAAAAAAATTCTTTTTTTTTTTTTAATCCTATGGTTTAATATATTTATTATTTGCTTGGTCAGTGTCGTTGTGGGTTTTGGTGCTTTTGCTGTTGTAGGCTGTAAGGACCTTTCAAATAACTGAAATGGTTTTGTGAATTGATATGGACGTTCCTAATGTGGTCAAGACCCGCCTGGAACTACTTTAGCCGTGCATTTTCCTGAAAATAATTACACACCATTGGTTGATTACAACATAATCAACCAATCAGATTCAAGCATTCATCCCTATAATATACAATAATAAAATACCTGTATTTGGAGGCATACATTCATGTCCACATCCAGTGCTGCAGCATTTCTCATTGTTGGGACAGCCACCGTCATTGGCACACAACTCGTCACACTTTGGTTTTTTGTAATATCTGATTGGACACACTCCTGGCTTTGCTGTAATACAGACACATGACAGAGCCATATCACTGAATGCTGAATTCATTTCACTTTTTTTTTTTGGTTCTTTTGCTGTTGTTGCTGTAAGGACCTTTGAAATAACTGAAATCATTTGGTGAAGTCATATGGACATGTAATGTGGTCAAGATCTGCCTGGAACTACTTTAGCCGTGCGTTTCCCTGAAAATAACTGCACACCTTAGAATCTTTGTCAACCAATCAGATTCAAGCATTCAACGTAGTATAATAATACAATTTATAAAACTGTTAGTTCTAGTTCTTGATTCTTATTGGTTAATAACTATTCACAATAAAACGACTATTCACTCAACGGTTCTATGCATCACTACCCAACCCCCTAGCAACCACTCTTGTTGGTCCTCTCAGCCTCGACAGCAAACATGGGCTACTGCGGTTCTTTATCTGCTAATGCAGCATCTAGTGAGCAAATTAAATTACTTTACAATGAGGTCATATCATTATAATGTTCTGTTTTCATGACGTTTCGCAACTGTCAGCGCTCTCCACCCATGTGCTCTCTTTGCAGCACACAGCCTCAGGCTACGTTTACACGTGGACGGCTATTTTCATAAACAGACATTTCACCCCTCTTCGTTTTCAAAAATAACCCTGTGCACACGAACCCGTGTATATGCGGTCAAGAGCATGCCAAACCTGTAGGTGGCAGTGTAACGAGAAGCTCAAGGCCATGTTAGCCAACCAGAATCCCGAAAATAGTCACATACTGTGACGTCGACTGCCTAAAACTCCTTGTTTCTCAGTTTACATGCAAACGTGAAAACGGAGTTTTCCAAAATTTCCACTCTGGCCGGAGTTTTTAGAAAGAATCGTTTTCAGAGGAGAATTCTCCGTTTGCGTGTAAACGAGGAGCACAACCGAAGGGAAATGTCTCCGTTTTTCAAAATAACCATGTACGTGTAAACGGGGCCTCAGTGTCAAAATAAACAGCATGAGGCATCAGTGATAGTTTGTATTTTGCCTCTAGAGGCCGCTCTCGTACTGTATAATGACAGCGGACCCTTAGCTGCTCTAGACTCCCCCATAACTACTATCTGCATGGATTTTTGGCTGATAACCGAATGTTCCAACAATCAGCTATCGGTGCCGATAGCTACGTACGTACTGCATGCGCTGACCCCACTCTGATTTTTCGCAGCCTACCACTTCGTGGCTGAGTTGCTGTTGTTCCCAATTATTTCAACTTTCCACTTTGTTAGAATACCACTAACAGTTGACTGTGGAATATTTAGTAATGAGGAAATTTCACAAATGGACTAATTGCACAGGTGGCAACCTATCACGGTACAACACTTGAATTCACTGAGCTTCTGAGAGCGACCCATTCTTTCACAAATGTTTGTAGAAGAGTCTGCATGCCTAGTGCTTGATTTTATACAACTGTGGCCATGGGAGTGATTAGAACACTGGAATTCAATTATTTGGAGGGATGTCCCAATACTTTTGGCAATATACATGTCACTTATCATGGGTTTGTGTGAAGATGTTTTTCATTTCACTTACATTTTTTTTTTTTAAAGGGACACTTCACCCATTTGCATTAAGCTTTGTATTGTTAGAAAACAAGTCATATTATAATGGTCGTGTTTTTTCCTTTATTTTTCCCTGAGATGGGAGAAATAAGTATTTAAGCGTTTCACTTCCTGCTTATAAAGACGTAAAAATGGTAATTTTGCATCATAAGGAGGAAGTCACATTTCATTGAATAGTGTATGAGACTACCATGCAATAGTTCACCATTTTGAAAGAAATACAAACGAGGAGTAATTCAGTGATGAGTTCGCTAACTAACTTTAATATTTGTGTGAAATTAATTTCAAGCTCTGGTGGTTAGCTAGCTTTGTAGACGGAAGAGTGATTTCTCTGATAGGCGATTAGCTTATACGCACCGTTCTGGATTAGTGAGTGGCTTGCAGAGCTTTGCAATGTGGTGCATTGTGGGAGTTGTTGTCTTTCATACAAACACGCCCTAAAGTTACTTTCTGTCTTTTCTCGTCAAGAAGGCACCAAATTCAAAGATTATTTTACATTTCGACTACCGGTACATACATGACCCACTTTCAATAAAGATTAATGTTCCCACGGGTGAAATGCTCCTTTAAGCCTAATAAATGTTGAAATTGATAGCACTCAATTATACTGTAATGTTTAATGTCTATCATTAAAGTAAAAAAATAAATAAGAGACAATACCAATTTTAGTATCAGTAACCCTGGCCTTCAACCATAAAGATAACATTACAACAAAAAATTACTAAAACTGAAACTAAAATTAAAACCTTAAAAATCATTTGTTACTTATGAAAATATTTCAGTGTTACTTGAAATATAAAATGTTAACTAAAATTAAAATTTCTTATTAAACGTAAAAAGAAAAAAAAAGGGACCCAAAATTATTTCTTGCATACCCCCCTTAAACTCTTAATGGCACCCCTGCCCGTAGTATAATATAAATATAAAATATCATACCTATAACTGGAGCCATACAGTCAAGTCCATTACACATCGTGCTGCAGCATTTCTGATTGTTGGGACACTCACTGTCACTGGCACACGACTCTTTATCCTTCACTAAACACATTGTTCCATTGTTTGTGATTGGACACACTCCTGGCTTGGCTGTTATACACACATGACAGAAAAAAAGAATAAGAAAAAAAAAAAAAAGAGCCTAATAGATTGAAAAGAGGTAAATGTGACATTATAATGTGTTTGTGAAGATTGTTTTAAGTTCACTTAAATTAAAAGCGTTTTTTTTTAAAGCCTAATAAATGTTCAAATTGATAGATTGCAATTATACTGTAATGCTGAATGCCTATAATTAATGGCTAAAATTAGGGAAAAAAATCTATTTCATAGAGAAATCAGGAGCAGTATTGGTATCAGTGATGCCCTCCATCATAAAAAGATGCCATGAAATGAACAATAAAATATGTTATTTTGACATTAATTTTGAGATTAAACGTGAAATTACTACAATTTTAAAAATATATATAAAATAACTTGAATGCTAGGTGTAATTGAGCTTCAGAAAAGGTGCGATAAATAAATTATTTTTTTAATTGACACAACACAAAATGTATCCTGGCACACACTTCTGCTTCATATTTTGTGCTTGGACAAACTCCTGCTGTTATACAGACACATGACAGAGAAGCCATATCACTGAATGCTGAATGAATTTTTACTGTAAAAAATGTGAAAGTTGTACCTAAGCTAAATATTATTGTAATACGCTTTACTAGAAGGAACGTTTTCGGTCTGTCTACTTTAAAATGCCAGGTTTTATTTGTCGGTTTTGGTTCTTTTCCTGTAAGGACCTTTGAAATAAATGAAATGTGTAATGTGTGTGTCCTACCGTTTCTCACTCCGCAGGACTCCTCACACTCTTTCTGGCTGTTGAACTTGTTGCCATTTCCCTTGCAGCCTCCATATATGAAGGACACACACTTTCCCGCAGCAGAATCGAAGGCCCACATGGGCATGTATGCGTGACAAGGTCCAGCGTCCATAGGCAGTCTACAGGAAGCTAGAGGGACAAAAATACACTGTATTAGGATTACACCAAGATGAATTGTGTGCTGGGTCACTATGGGTCTCTCAGCTGGGCCGTAATCAATCTTTGGATCACACACACAAAAACATGGTCTCAAACACACACATATGTTGGTGCACCTATCATTATTAGGACTTTCCACAGGCGTAATAGTTTATATACTGTACAAACTGTATATTCTGTTCCCTAACGCTAAACCTACCCATCACAGAAAACTTTCTGCATTTTTAATAAAACATTGTTTAGGATGTTTAAGCCATTTTAATTACGAGGACTCAGGAAAGGTCCTCAGGAACCACTCTTTGAGCTTCTTTCTTTACGTGAAAGGTCCTGGAAAAATAACTTTATTACAGTACATAACTTAAATTGAAGTGAGACTAAATCTTAAAAACTGCCTTTTTTTATGTTGCCTAAATTCAAAATGATCCAAAAAAAAATAGCCTAGAGAGAGCAATAGAGTAAGGTTTAGCATACTTATTTGAACTGTAAAACATAGACCCTTCCCTCAGTTGTTTGAACTACAGTAAAAGATACAATTACCGGTACGCAGAGTATCAGATTTTTATTTATACCCATTACCACTAGACTAGTGAGATTAGTTTGTTTGACAGATACTTTACCAAAGCAATGGCGTGAAACACAACATTAAAGACCCCTTATGTTATGAAGTTTAAAGATATTTTCAGTTCATTATGAATATGGTGAGATTTGAGGCCTCAGTGAGAAGAGTTTGAATTATTAATGATCATCATAACTTCTAGAGCTGCACAATTTGGAAAAATTAATATAACTAATAGTAATAATTTTGATTATTATTTAGTATTGCTAAATAAAATAAATAAGAAATATTACTATTGCGATAACACTTTCAATATTACGGTCATTACTTGCTGTTATACAGACATGACAGGAAAAAAAAGAGCCCTGATATATTGGAGAACAGGTAAATGTGATGTGACATTTATTATAATGAGTCTGTGAAGATTGTTTTAAAGTTCACTTAAATTAGAAGTTGTTATATTTTTATATAACAAATAAATGTTAAAATTGATAGCTTTCAATAATACTGCAATGCTGAATGCCTATAATTAATTACTGCAATTAGGGAAAAAATATATTTCATAGAGACATCAGGAGCAGTATTGGTATCAGTGATGCCCTCTTTCATAAAAAGATGCCATTAAATAAAAATTTAAAATATCAGCTACTGTCTATGTTATTTCAACATTAATTTTGAGATTAAACGTGAAATTACAACAATTTTAAAAATATATAAAATAACTTGAATGCTAGGTGTAATTGAGCTTAATTACAAGTTGTACCTAGGCTAAATATTATTGGAATATATTTTACTAGAAATAACTATTTCGGACATGTTCATAATCCGTCCCTGTGTATTACCCCCAGTGTAATGTGTGTGTCCTACCGTTTCTCACTCCGCATGACTCCTCACACTCTTTCTGGCTGTTGAACTTGTTGCCATTTCCCTTGCAGCCTCCATATATGAAGGACACACACTTTCCCGCAGCAGAATCGAAGGCCCACATGGGCATGTATGCTTCACAAGGTCCAGCGTCCATAGGCAGTCTACAGGAAGCTAGAGGGACAAAATACACTGTATTAGGACTACACCAAGATGAATTGTGTGCTGAGTCACTATGGGTCTCTCAGCTGGGCCGTAATCAATCTTTGGATCACACACACAAAAACACGGTCTCAACACACATATGTTGGTGCACCTATCATTATTAGGACTTTGTTTAGCAGAAGGATAGCCTTTAATTAATTTACTAAAAGTAACAATACATATATTTTTGGTCTTAATACTTGTGTTGTATGGTAACCGTTTTATAAAAGCAATTTATAGACATATGTCAATTCATTTTAATGACAAAACCCTGAACAAGTTATACGCTAAAATAACTCCATGTTGTAATTGTTATTAAAAAGAGAAAATACAAAACATTTTGGGGGTGGAATTCAGATTGATGGCAAACAATTTTGGTAACTATTTTGTAACCATATTAATAATGATGTTCTTGCTTTACTATAAATCTTAGCTAATTTTGTTTTCCTTGTACGATGAAAAAAAAAATTGATAAAAAACAATTTCTACATTTACAAAAGTTCATCTTTCACTGGACACCTGTACTGTTACACTTCATGCAATACTATGAAGGTAAAAGTAGCAAAACTCGAGCACGTAGATGTGAATTTGAGAACTTGGGTAGACCAGAGACAGTTGTAACAGGGGACATAACACCTTGAATTCCTCCAATCAGAAACAACCTAGAGTGATGACACTCACTATGCTCATACCCAGTTAGTTTCCCTGCATTCTTACCAAAAAGGGAGCCACATTTGAAACTTCCTGATGTAGTTATCTACAAAAGGTTGTTTGAGGTAAAAAAAAAAAAAAAAAAAAAAAAAACCTGTTCTGATGTAGCCTACTTTTTATGCTGTTATAGATCAAATGTCTATGAATTCAAACAAGTATTATTAGAATCACTACTCTGTAAGCTAAAAATAGAAATAACAAGTGACAAATTAGCAGTCAAGCTAGCTCACATGAGATGAAAACATGGTTGGGGCAGTATAATTCCCCGTTAACCAGTAGGCTAACCAACCAGCAACCAATATTTTAAAAGCTAATCAAGCTAAAAAAAAAAAAAAAAACTGGAGTTGAAATGTTAAAATTTGCCCTCGCAGACAATCGTGACAAACCTGGATTCTGAATTTGCAGAATAAGCCTTTATTCTACGTTAGCCACATTACACATTTGTGACTACTTCTGCAGCTTCACATTCAGAACAGGTGTATTGTCTTCGAGTGCAAAATTTCAACTTTAAGATTTTTATTTTACAGGTTCACATTGGACCTGTGAGTGTTACTCGAACATAAACTTCAACATTGGGGCTGAAGATTGTGTCGGTGTACTGTTTACACCAGTCATTACTCCCATTTCTCCCTGATATTGCACACTTAATTCTGTCCGCCCGCACAAGCCAGAATCCTACCAACTCCAGAGCATATGGTTAAGTTGTAATATGACAATTTGTATATTTATATAACTTTATATGAATTATATAAACTGATGTACAAAGTTCATCTTTCTCCGGACGCCTGTAGCCAGTGGTGTAGTCTAGTTTTTTGTAGTGAGTATACTGTGACCCCAGCACCCCCCCCCCCCCCCCCCCCCCCGCCTAACCCGTCTCATACTAACCCGTCTCATCATCCCATAAGCACCACCACACTCACTAATGCATACAGTATGCAACGACATGTCATTGAGAGCATTATGAGACTAAGTGTTATCAACATGTCAATTTATAAGCAACTCAAGACTTTAACAGCCAATGACATTTACAGCTGAGGAGACTGGACTGATTTTCTACTGTTTAGTGTTAATCACCATTTAACTCAGCCAGTTAAGAGCTAGCCTACATTTAGCCTTAGATGTTATATGAATATGGTCCCTGAAATACAGGTTTTATCAGCTGACAATAAAATAAATAAAAATAAAACAATATAGTCACAAATACAAATTTACTTTTAGAAATGGTGCTTTTGAAAGAAAATTGTGTTATTGTTTTGGCAAGTTTACTGTTTAAATTAAAACATTTATAAAAACTTGTGTGATATTCCTTTTTAAAATAAGTTTTAATAGATTTCATCATTGTTATTATTTTACAGTAGATTTTACTGTGCAATTTCTTTCATAATTTCTTTGAGTTTATACCGAACTTTTATTTTGACAGGTTGTCGTAAAGACATTACAGTTTCTGTGTGTGTATGATACGAATGAATGACGATAGTTTTATCAAATGAAATGGTGAAATTCTCATGAAGTGACTCTCATAGCAGCTCTGTGATGAAGTTCATGTGTCATGTGTAGCTACATCATGTCCTCATAGCTACAGTGAAGCGCTGACACAAGCACGCGCTTGCTTCAGTGTGTGTGTGTAGTAGAGCACACATTGAGCGCTCATTCCCAGAGACGCGTTGAACAACTGCAGTCTCTTTTAGTTTTTAATATTCACGCGATTTGATCTGTGTCCATTGCAAACACAGACGCGGTGAATTTATGAATGAAAGTGTGAAAGTTCTGTCACAAAACGAAGTTGTTACGTATCCTCGCGCTTTTTTTAGTGGGTATACGGAAATACTTGGCATTTCCTAGTGGGTATACGGCGTATACCTGCGTATCACGTAGACTACACCACTGCCTGTAGCCTACATTCGTTCACGCATTTTTTCCGGCTGCGTATTGCGTAATGAAGTTAAAGAGAATCTGATCTCACCTGTGTTTGGTCCTGGAGCAGCTTCTGTTGAGCTCCAGCATCCAGAAAGACACAATAACACCGCGCAGTACACTCGAGCTGTCATCCTCTCCCCCCTGCGATCAATGAACTGCTGGAAAATCATACTTGTCTCAGGACGAGAGAGTATTTAAGTTAGCGCTCAACCAATGGCGTGAGTTTGGGGCGGGATCTGGTTTGGAGAACAATAGAACACGCCCGCCCGCACGTTTTTAAACGTTCCAATGAGGTCAGAGAGCTCAAACGGGTTTTTCAATTGCCTTGAATTAGTAAAATACTTTCCTCTACACAATAGTTTGATTTGGATTATACAATCCCACCGGACAGTCTTTTATGACGTGTTTGGGTTGACCAGTTTTCAATCCTAAACCTGAAACTAATCTCTTGTGCAATATTTCCCCCAAAGTAAACTACCGTAAATGGAAGCCCCTCATTTTTGCATGTCGTTTTTTAGAGGGCAAGGTTTCCCCCCAAGGAATTTTGAAAGAAAGAAAGTGTAGAAATGATTACACTTTACCTTTCCTCAGTGTAGGCTACAACCTTTCCTTTTACCTTTCCTCAGTGTACAAATTATTTTTTTGGCAGCAGTCATGCTATAGCCCTTGAATTTAAAGGGATACTTCACCACTGGAAAGATTATTAAATTGGGTCATGTATGTAGTAGAAATGTTTACTTATTTTAGAAGTTGGTGCCTTCTAGACTGAGAAAAGCCAGACATTTTATTTTTGGCTCATGATGTGGATGAAAGACAAAATTCCCAGACTTGCTTCGCTGCCCTATGAGGACGCCTACCGGTTACTGAGGCCTATCGAAAGAATTGGTTCAAATAGGCCATAGTACCCCAGAGTGCAGTCTGGACGATGGGGCGAGGCGACACTTTGGGGCGGGGTTACACGTGTCGCTCCGCCCACCCCCAATTTAATTGGCTTATTATACAGCAATCTTATTGGCCTAGATGATTCAAGCCTGAGCATGCGCATTCTTTATGTACTAGCCTATTTTTGTGAATGATTTTGTCCATATTAAAGAAATATTAAATGCTAACTCTAATCGTATATTATCGGTTTACCATGGTAATTTTAGTTAAGATCTATTGGCTAATGTTTTATTGTTAAGACACAGAATAGACAAAGTTTAAAAACGAACGCTTGGTGAAAGCACCTCAGTGTAGGCCTAACGTTAGAGTTGTTTTCATATTTCCATCAGGGTCGGTGGATCAGCTCAAACTCTGGATTTTACGCAAATTATGATAAATCTCTGTATTAAAGGAAAGATATCGGACAAATCCGAACGCAAGCAGCTGATTTTAAATTTTAAATGTACATTTTTTCAATTTAAAACACGACACGTGTTTTTGTTGATTTTTTTAAACGAGATTTGTTCTCCAATCAGGGGCGTAATTTGTGGGGGGGGGGGGGGGGGGTTGGGGGGGACATAACCCCCCCAATATTTAAATCTATGCATTACAACCCCCCCACAACCCCCCCAATATTTATACCATGATCACATGAAAACCCCCCCAATGTTCAAACCAAATCTACACCCTTGTCTCCAATGCTTGCATTTTTTGGCACAAAGTGAAAATAAAATGTTTAATGGCAAACTCATATTTCCATGTTGTTTACCTGTTAAAAATAGTTTCAAATATTAACACTGGCATAGGCTATAGCTGTAGTCTAAAAAAAAATCACCGCTGTAAATCTGTGCATATAGCCTAACAGTATAGCCTACTTCAAATAGTTACTTATTTATACCTACTTATTTAAATTGAGCACATAAATAATAATATTTGCTATAGATCGACATAATCTGTTTTAGTATAATTTTTTTTTTCACTTTTCAGCACTGCAGGTTTTTAAATTCCCATTGTACGCAAAAAAAAGCATAAATGAATGATGTAAAATGACGCAGCCCTGCATGACATGCGCAAAATATTGTCTACTCAGCCTAATAGGCTATCTCTCCTTGCAGTGCTAGTCATTTAATGCAGTCATGATCATTGCTCACTTAAAGTGCCAATGACTTATCTGCTGGGTAAATTAATAAATATAATTTAGCTAAATCTAAAACATCGTAAATCAGCAACATATTTCTTTATTTCGCCCAGCTCTAAAACTGCTCAATATTAATGCTTAGGCCTATTACTTTTTGTAAAGCTGCTATAAAATTATGTGAATTGAGCGCTATACAAAATGTTTTGACTTGACTTCACTTGATATAGACCTAGGTATCGTGGCCACGAATTAAGAATTCGTTCCCCAGATTTAGCAGCACGTATAGGCTATATTACACGGCAGTCTGCCTTTGAAGGGATTGTTTGTTGTACAGTAACTTCATTTAACTTATTAAGTCCATATTAAGTCGCCCCGCCCCAAAGTGTCGCCCCGCCCCATCGTCCAGACTGCACTCTGGGGTTACTCAACCTCCTGACCGCCGGGAGGGGTGGGTTTCGCTCCTCTGCTGCAGAGGCTGCTCCGGTCGCCTCTTGTTTCTCCATCGTCCGCGGCTGCGGCTCGCTGTGTTGCTGCTCGTGCGGGTGGCCACGAGCGTCGGATTCTCGCACCGGATTTCGGGATGTCCGGGATCACATTGTACTTCTTGACAGGCTGGAAAACTGAGTCAGGCTTTCTGGGATGGTCCGAAAATGGTTCAGATCATACTTAGGAGGGAGAGGTTAGGTAACCATAAGTCTGAGTGGACATCCATGACATGTGTCCCTCAGGGCTCAATTCTTGCGCCACTCCTGTTCAACTTGTATAGCCAAATAATGAGAAAGAACTAAATTGTTTGCCACAGACAACACCCAGATCTACTTAGCCCTATTGTCTAAAGAGTCTAACAGTTGGATGTGCCAAAAACATTTTTCAGTTTAAAAAAAGACAAAAAAAGTTCTCAAGGCATACCTTCACTCTGGGGTCAAACAACTAAAAATCAAGTCAGGAATCTTGTGTGATTTTGAATTGAATTGAAGAATTAGATGCTTTTTAGACAAGACAAACTTGTTCATGCTTTTATCATCAGCAGGGTGAACTATTGTAATGGACTCCTTACTGGCCTTCCCCAAAAGACCACAAGACAGCTGCAGCTCACACAGAACGCTGCTGCCAGGATTCTGACCAGAACCAGAAAATATGTATCACATCAGTCCTCAGGTCTGTACACTGGCTTTTAGTTACGTTTAGGATTGATTTTAAAGTATCATTACTTGTTTATAAATATCCATCTGTCCGTATACAAATATCCAATATACATCTGGAAATAATTGTGAAATTATTAGTGTCTAATAAGCCCATGAGGGCTGGGCACCATATGGTGTTTGACACTTAAATAAACAAATCAATCAATCAATCAAAAATATAAATACCTCAATAGCCTGGGACCTCAATACATTGCAGATATGCTCACTGAAAATAAACCGATCACTCAGTAATGATCTGTGATCGGTTTATTTTCAGTGAGCATATCTGCAATGTATCAAGTCAAGTCAATGGATTAAGTCAGCTAGAAATCCTTAGGTTCACTCAAATCATGGTGAGTCTGCTTTTAGCTATTATGCCAGCCGCAGCTGGAACCAGCTTCCAGATGAGATAAGATGTGCTCCAACAGTAGTCACATTTACATCCAGACTCAAAAAACACCTGCTTAGCTGTGTATTTGCTGAATGAGCACTGTGCTACTGTACAACAACATCACACACTGTGCTCATATTTTTAATTAAAGACCCCGGTGGTTTTAATATTCCTCCAAAGTTTTAGACAGGATCACAGACTAGGCTTAGATTTTTCTCCATAGTTACATTTGTCTCTTTTAAAGTTGAGAAGAGACCTCAACAACTTTATTGTGCACCAAGTGGAGTGCTTGAAAGGCACAAAAATAAAAAAACAATCCATAAATTCAGAGTTTAAAGCTACACTGTGTGATTTTTACCCCCATCTAGCGGTGAAAAGGTATATGACCATCCAGTGAATATTAGTTTCTGTTCCTCTCAGTTCCGATTTCGTTTTAACTCCTACGGTGGCCAATGTAGTCCAAGATTAACATGGCTTCCAGTTCGACCTCGTCCATGATTATTCCTTCAAGTGATGAGGTTACTTTAGAAAACTATTATAATTTGCAGTAATTTAATTTGTCAGTTAACATATAGGTTATGACATCTATGTAAAATGAATAATAGTTTTATGTTGAGCCTGAGTTAAGCCACTGCCCACCCACTACCCATTTTGACGCCCGGATGATGACCTCCATTGCCATTGTAAAGGCCATGGGTGAAATGGTGCATCCTGCCATGATGCTAACTTCCAAGGATTGCCAAGATGTGGTAAAATCAGCTGTGGTAAAGCAGAACTGCAGGTCTTGGAAGTAAATGATAAGTCATTCTGGACAAACTACTCAGCAGAGCCCTCCCGAGACCAGCAAAGGCAATTATTTTTTATTTATACTATTTTAATATAATATAGTTTATTATGATCACATTATAATATATATTATATTATAATGGCCAGGAATGGCCTTAAATCTCATGATGATTTAACATTGGAGTAGAAGAGGAAAGGGACCTGCAATGCAACTGGTCTCTTTGGATAAAATATTATGTCCAGTCCTTAGCATTGTTGCAAACTAGCAGGGCCCATAACATATGATTGTCATGAATCTGGTATTCTTCTCTTTTTCTCTCTTCTGGCCACACCCACACCCACACTACATTACCACACGCACCTTCACTCACTCTCAGCTGTTCCTAGATTCTACCAGCAATCACACTAATTCTCCCACACCTGTTCTCTCTTCCCTTCTGATTGTGTTTGCTACTTCTTGCTATCTCTTTTCCTGCTTCTTTGCCAGATTATTACGCGAATCACCATGCAAGGAGCTCTCTCTCTCTCTCTATTCACTTCATGTTCCTGTCCTGTCTGAGACTTATCGGGATCTGGTCTGTACTGGTAATACTCTGTGTTGTGTATGAATTACTCGCTCTATAATCTGCCCAGTTAACCTGCTGCTGAAGGCCGGCCAGCGCCTGTACTCCGCCTGCTCCCTACCTTTTCCTCCCTGAGAGACTTGAGGCTTGACGCTGCCAGAACCTGGGCTTTTCTGCTGTGCTCTGCTCTGTGTGTTTATCTCAAGGGATTTCTGTTATTTGCCTTATCGCCCAGATCTTCGGCTGTTTCTGTTCATCATATTTATAAGAATATTTCTGTTTATACCCTTTATCTCATTACATTTCCCTTGGTTCATTAAAGACATTGTTATTTTGCATTTCGCATTTGGGTCCTCTCTTACATTTTTATGACAATCATTAATGACAATACATGTATCTAAAGAGTTAGATCTGGAATGCAGGCATTTCTATCAATCAACCACACAATTCCCAGTCAGACCTGCATTATCGAGTGGGACAAAGCCTGTTCATCAAATGCACAGAGAATGATTGCAAAAGCTAAACTAGGGATTTTAAATCTCTGTTTCTGTGAAGCTCATTCTCTAATTGATCTGATTGAAACTTTAGGTTTGCATTAAAGTCGGCATGAAATCAAAATTGACCCTATTTACTTTGTTAGCGGATATTACTAGTCTTGTGGTGAACAATTAATCCGTGCAAGTTAATAGACAGAAAAAAATTGTTCTCTTACGAGAGGTTCTCTCGTACTGCGTACTGAAAGTACGCACCGGGTAAAGTCTCTTTGCTCGAGATATTGAAGCCAAAATTTATCCTTAAATTTGTATATATTGTAAACGCAGTGCAGCAGCAGTCAGACCTAGAGCGGGCTATCTAGCGCGCTCATTGGCTGCTCCGCGGCAACTGCTGCAGCCTACCACTGAGCCCCTGGCGTGACGTCACGCCCAATGAGGGCGCTTCGCGCCCTAACGCGTCAAAGCCCGCCAAAATGGGGGTGGCTTAGCGTATATAAGGGGAAGTCGGGCTGCTAAACACTTGATTTTAATCTCTTCAGCGACGCTCTATGCTACGCTGACCTCTGAGAGAAGCCGCCGCCGTCGAATCCAGCGACCAGCCAGCTTAGGACAGCGCCTGAGGAAGCCGGCCGTCTTCGCCACCTTCAGCCGTCCGTGCCAGGTACGCTATCCGGCGCCATATCCTTTTTATGTCTATGATATAATGTATTATCCTCTCCGTGCGTTCGCCGCTGCAACGCACGTGTCTAAAAGAGCACGAGGTGTTTGTTCAAAATGCCTCGTTTTTCCCGCTCAGCGACGGAGACCGCCATCTTCTGCACTCTCCGCCTGGGACAGGACCACGCAGCCCTCGCTCTGTCTTCGGGAGGCTGCGTTCACTGCGAGGAACTGCCAATGTCGACCCTGCGGGCTCGACTTGCCGCGTTCGACGCTGAAGATGTCACTCCGGCTGTCTCCGGCGGGCCGCGCAACAGAAGTGCCGCCCCTAGAGACCCCCTCCCCCCCCCCGACACGCAGCTGCCGGCCTCGGCCCTCACTGCTGTCGCCTCAGGGGATGAGGTGGATGGAGAACCATCGATGATGGCTGCTTTTGGGAATTCCCCCAGTGAAGAAGCGGTCGCAGCGCACTTCTGCCCGCCATCCGCGAGATGGCGCTCAAAGTCTGCCCTCCGGCTAAGGCCTGCAACGGACCTTCTTCGCAGCGACGACAGATCGCGCTCTGACAGCCGCCACAAGCCGCCTCCCCCCCGGGGACCCCGGCCCAAGATCGCGTTGAAACCTGAGCCGCGAGGTCCTCCTAGCAGCCGCACGGAGCGCCATCAAACCTACCCGCTCTGCCAGTCCCCTTAGCAAAGGCTACTGCAGTAGTGTATACCGCAGCCAACGAGCCAGTTGCTTAACCCGCTCGCCTGCACACAGACGCCGTTTCCACGGCGACCCAGATAAATCTCATAAAGAGTGTAATGTCTGTTTTTCCGGCTCACGCCGACGGTGTTTTCAAGTGTAGAAGATGTGCCCACGCCACTGTGTTCACCCTACACATAAGCACGATCCCCCCCGGTGTCCCTCACTGTCACAGAGCCCACTCACATGCCCACTCTGTTACACAGTTATTCCAGGTGACGAAAGCTTTAACAGTCGTGTTGTGAACGTAAGCCCTGTGACCGCTGACGAGCACTCACACTCACTGATAAATGCTGCAACCCCGGCGCCGCTCACGCGCCCCGCTGTTCTCGCCACAGAATGATTTCCGTACAAGCGATCGAATCATTGGGTGTGTAATGCAGCCGGCCGCCCTGTACAGACATCGAGAGCGCGCGCGCCTCGCTGATACCTCCGCTACAGTTTTTCGACCCCACGCAGTGCGGCGATCGGAACGCGGAGACCTTTGTTTACCGGCCGTGTTGTGAACGTAAGCCCTGTGACTGCTCACGACACGAGCACTCACACTTACTGATACACACTGTAAACCAACGCCGCTCACGCGCCCCGCTGTTCGCGCCACAAAATGTTCTCCGTCCAAAGCGGCCGAGTCATTGAATGTGAAACAGCCGGCCGCCCTATACAGACATCGAGAGCGCGCGCGCCTCGCTGATACCTCCGCTACAGTTTCTCGACCCCCGCGCAGTGCGGCGATCGGAACGCGGATACCATAACCGGCTGTGTTGTCAGCGTAAGCCATGTGAGCGCTCACGAGCACTCACACTAATGCTGCCTTCACGTGCTGTGGAAAATATGATATTTTCCACTTGTGAACTGGTATTTACCAGTGTGTTGTGTTCAAGTGCTTTTATGATATTTTCCACTTGTGAACTGGTATTAACATCTGCTCTGGGTAGGTAACACCAAACATAACTTTATTTTTAAAACTGACACTGAGTGTTAACGCATTATATTACAATTGTTAATGACACAACATTGTATAGGCTACAAAAACAATCCGCTAACAGTAGCAAAAAACGTTTAGTTGTGTACAATGCTTACCATTCACAACGCTTGCGTCGCTCTCCGCCATGTTGAAAAGGTCAAAGGTTATCTCATCTCGGCAACTCGTGCATCAAAATATTCTACGAGTTGCCCAGTGGAAAATACCACATGAGGGGGTGTTCATGTGCATTTTCCACGTCGGCTTTTGGTATTTACCATAATTACCATAGCACGTGAAGGCACCATTACTGATAAACACTGTAACCCCGGCGCCGCTCACGCGCCCCGCTGTTCTCGCCACATAATGTTCTCCGTCCAAGCGATCGAGTCATTACGCCGGGTTCACACCGCACGCAGGAGCGACGCGGAAGCGGCGCGGAACGGAGGCCGCTTCCTTTCGGCGCCCATGTTAACCTATGGTGTCGTTCACACCAGACGCGGAGCGCCGCGGCACGCCGCGGCCGGCCCGCGCCGTGAAGCGCCAGTTTCGGCGTCTGGTCTATGTTTTGCGCGAGCCGCGAGTGATCCGCGTCAATTTTCTAATTAAAATACTGCGAGAACACACAAACAAACAGGGAAACAGCGAGAGAGAGAGATGCAGAGTTGATAAGTGAAAATGGATGATGTCAAATTACTGGCACTGGGAAACAGGAAAATAGATTAAAAAAATTTGAAGAGAGGATGTATATTTCAACGGTATATCTACACTACTGTCTACCATATTCTCTCTCTGGCTGCGTGTGTGTCTCGACAACGGATTAATAAAAGATGTGTACAAACTTCTTGGTTACAGAAACATGGTGTATTCATTTTATGAGGTTATTTACTTAACCATGATGTAAAAAATAGCTCTGAATTAACAACAACTGAGCAGAAGCGCTTGTCGACCTCGGCGAAGAATACGCGTCTGGTGTGAACAGGCACGCGCCGGGCCGCGCGTGATTTTCCGTTCCGTGCCGCTCCCGCGTCCGGTGTGAACCCAGCGTTAGGTGTAATGCAGCCGGCTGCCGCTGTCAGCGAGCCGCCTTATTCAGACATCGAGAGCGCGCGCGCCTCGCTGAACGCTGATACCTCCGCTACAGTCTCTCGACCCCGCGCAGTGCGGCGATCGGAACGCGGATACCATTGTATAACCGGCTGTGTTGTGAACGTGAGCCCTGTGAGCGCTCACGCTTACTAACAAACACTGTACCCCCAACACCGCTCACCGCTGTTCGCGCCACAAATTGTTCTCCGTCCCTAGCGACTGAGTTACTGAATGTGAAACAGCAGGATGCTGCCGTCAGCGAGCAGCATTATTCAGCCAACGAGGGCGCGTGCGCCGCGCTGATACCTCCGTTTCAGTTTCTCGAGCTCGCGCAGAGCGGCGCTCAGAACACGGAGACCATTCTGCCCCTAGCTATGCGTGCGAAAGCATGGGAAGCGATCCGGGCGTGTCAGAATGGGTGCTGAACGTTGTAAAACAGGGCTATACACTGCAGTTCGCTCGCCGTCCCCCGCGCTTCCGAGCCCGTACAGTGACGAGCGTGAACCCAGAAGTAGCACACCTACTTAACTTCGTGCAGAAATAGCAAAACTGTTATGCAAGGGGGCAATAGAGCCGATCCTTCTATGAGCGAGTCAGGCTTTTACAGCCGTTATTTTCTCGTGCCCAAGAAGGACGGAGCGCTCAGACCTATATTAGATCTGAGACATTTGAACAAAGCTCTTATGAAAAGACCGTTCAAAATGATCACGACCAGACAAATCCTCGCGCAAATCGCCCGAGGGACTGGTTTATTTCTCTCGATCTGAAAGACGCGTACTTTCAGATTCAGATCATACCCCGTCACAGGCCATTCTTGAGATTCGCCTTCGACGGTCAGGTATATCAGTACACCGTCCTGCCGTTCAGCCTGTCTTTAGCACCCCGTACATTTACGAAGTGCATGGACGCGGCGCTCGCCCCCCTGAGGCGTCAGGCGTCAGGGGATGTGAATATTGAACTATTTGGACGACTGGCTGATTTTAGCACAGTCAGAGGCGGAACTCGTGTCTCACAGAGCTGTGCTCCAGTCATCTGGAAAACCTGGGTCTCACGGTCAATTGGACCAAGAGCTCACTGCTGCCCCGTCAGTCAGCTTCCTTTCTGGGAATACAGCTCGACTCGGTGGCAATGACGGCTCGCTTGTCAACACAGCGCGCGCGCCGTGTTCAGCGTCTGGCCGCGTCTTTCCAGAAAGACAAAGTGTTTCCCCTGAAAACGTTTCAGAGAATGCTGGGCTTTATGGCTTCAGCCGCAGCAGTGCTCCGGCTAGGTCTATTGCGTATGCGCCCCCTGCAACGATGGCTCAACGCTCGTGTACATCACCGAGCCTGGGCTTCCGGCGGTTTCCGAATCAGAGTGACTCAGAGCTGTGTTTCAGCTCTGCAGCCCTGGTTAGTGACCGACTGGTATCAGCGGGGAGTTACGATGGGAACTGTCTCGTACCGAAAAGTTATCTCGACGGACGCCTCCAACCTAGGTTGGGGCGGGATATTCGAGGGCAGACCGGTCTTTGGCCTATGGTCAGACACGGAGAAGCTCCTCCATATAAACTGTCTGGAGATGATAGCGGTCGAGCACACTGTGAAACACTTCCTCCCTTTTCTGCGGGGCCACCACGTACTGGTTCGAACGGACAACAGATCCAGGACCCTCTGCGATCTGGCGGAACACCTCCTCGTCTGGGCTCAGCACCACTTGCGCTCGCTCAGAGCCGCGCATGTGCCAGGACGCCTGAACGACGGACCGGACAGACTGTCCAGGAACAACATTCCCCTTGGGGAATGGTCCCTGCACCCTCAGTCAGTCCAGTTATTGTGGCACCGCTTTGGCATGGCGAAAGTCGACCTATTTGCGTCGACAGACAACGCCCATTGCCCAAGGTTCTTTCCGAAGAACGAGGACGCTCTGGCCCAGACATGGCCCAGATGCCCGTTATACGCGTTCCCTCCGGTCTCATTGTTACCACAAGTAATCAAGAGAATCAGGGAAATGCGTCACTCGGTGCTCCTCATAGCCCCCCGATGGGAGAATCAGACATGGTTCTCGGAGTTGGTGCGGCTGTCAGACTCAGCCCCATGGCCGATCCCGGTGAGGAAAGACCTCCTTTCCCAAGCCGGCGGATCGATTTGGCATCCTCATCCAGAACTATGGTCTCTGCATGCATGGATAATCAACGGGTACCCGTTGCTTTGCCAGAAGGGGTCGTGAACACGATCACGCAATCTAGAGCCCCCTCTACCAGGCGGCTTTATGCGTCTAAATGGTCGGTGTTTACTAAATGGTGCACGGGCAAGGGCCTACAGCCACAAACGTGCGGAGTTTCGTGGGTGCTTTGCTTTCTTCAAGAGATGTTGGACAGGGGCAGGTCCCCCTCCACACTCAAAGTATATGTCACGGCCATCGCAGCGTTCGCCTAGTCGACGCGCGGCCAGGCGATAGGAAGGAATGAGCTCATCATCCGCTTCCTTAGAGAACCTCTCGTAAGAGAACGTACTCGGTTACCTAACGTAACCTCGGTTCTCTCTAGAAGAGGGAACGAGTACTGCGTTCCCTGCCGTGTCGCGCAACGAGCTCATTTCGCTTCAAGCGATCAAAATCAAGTGTTTAGCAGCCCGACTTCCCCTTATATACGCTAAGCCACCCCCATTTTGACGGGCTTTGACGCGTAAGGGCGCGAAGCGCCCTCATTGGGCGTGACGTCACGCCAGGGGCTCAGTGGTAGGCTGCAGCAGTTGCCGCGGATCAGCCAATGAGCGCGCTAGATAGCCTGCTCTAGGTCTGACTGCTGCTGCACTGCGTTTACAATATATACAAATTTAAGGATAAATTTTGGCTTCAATATCTCGAGCAAAGAGACTTTACCCGGTGCGTACTTTCAGTACGCAGTACGAGAGAACCTCTTCTAGAGAGAACCGAGGTTACGTTAGGTAACCGAGTACGTTACGTCTCTAACGTGGATTTACATAAACCATAAACATCTTAAAGACGCTTATTTTAAACGTCTATTTACATCTGACAGGAACATCTTTTATAAGTATTGCAGAAGAGCACATCACAACATGAAATATACATCTGAGTGATATGTGTGCAATTATGTAGAACATATCTATAAAGTAACTAAACATAAGTTATCTATTTTATTTGTCCATTAGTACTGTTGATAAATTGAGGAACATGTATGTTGGATAAAAAGTTAAAACAACAACATGTAAATGTAGTGTTGAGCTCATAAATCACAGAGGTTATGGGAGTCTTGTCTGGATGTTACAATGAGAGATGAACAGATGTGGGTTTATCCAGTGGAGAGAGGCTCATGAAGCTGAAGGCTGTCATCAAAGGCTTTGAGTGAGTATACTACAGAAAATAATAATAATTTAAATATTAAGTTGTAGTTTATTTTAATTATTGTAATTTCAAACAGAGCTATTACAGCACCTTTCTGATTCTTGATTTCTGTGCATTTGCTGCACAGCTGTTGTGGTGGAGCAGGACCTGCAAGGAAAGATGATGGCGGCATTTGTGGAAAAAAAGCGTTCTTGTCTGCTAAATAATACTGAAATCAAATGACATTGTGCGGTTAAAACTACTGCTTTTGTGTTATGTTTGTGCATTTTTGTAGGATCTGAAATGTCAGCAGACTGGTGTGAGCACTGAGGATGAGGAGCACAGAGCTGAATCCTGGAGATCGTGCCATGGACGAGACCCTCCATCACTCCACCGGCGCTTATTGCCTCAGATTGTGAAGCACAACACATCACGCAACAACCTCCGGCACGGCTCACCTCTGGCGGTCCGCTGATTCATCAGAATAAAGCCGCAGAAGGGGAACCGCTGTGTTGAGATGGCAGTAGATGTGGTTCAGTGCCTGTAGCCTATATACATGATTGTAGTTTGAATAAAGCTTTGGTTCATGTGTTGACTTGCATTTGTTTATTGTGTGATGGTGACTTTCATTCATTTATTTACTCCTTTATTAATATTTATCATTGTTGTCAGTATATAAAATATCATTATTTAATTAATTGTTTGAATGAAAATGTAGATATGTTCACAATATACACATCTAGAGTGTATTCATGCATAGCTATGTCATATGACATACATTACATTTTTGTTTGTTTTATTGATTTTTCAGTAAAAAGTAATATAATTAAGTATCGGTCAGTATTTGTCACGGTAAGCCACTTTTGCTTGTGGATGAAAATGTTTGGATATAAAATAAAGAAATTAACAACTGTAAGGTTGGAAATAATCCAAGATTATTTCAATGCAACAAAGACACTGCTTTTCATTAAGACATTTCCAGCATAGCGGTGATATGGGCCTGTGGGCCGGAGGTTTGGGACAATGGCGACCCGAGACGTGATACTCAGATGGATTTCGCGAGCAAAGTTCTTTCCAGCAAAAATGGAATGCTAAAATCAACACAGAGGTTTGAACATCTAATCTTTCTTCCGCCGCTGTGGTAAGTTCAACTTTTTCTACCTTTTTAGAAGTGTTCAGAAAATGTTTGTTCTTTGTCTAGAAACACGCGTGAGGATGTGATTAGATTAGCAGCAGCACAGATGAAGAATGAAAATACTTGAATAGATTTTAAAGATCTCCTTGTTTGCCTAAGCAACAAGAAACGAAACCTAAAATTGGAATAACATCTTCCAAATAATGAATAACTTGACGAAGAACCGAAAAAAATAAAGCCTAAAAGTTTTAAAATCAGCCGCATGTCTTTACCATTGTTGTATTGGCTTGTAAACAAACCAGCAACACATGAAGAGAATGAGCAAACAACAGAAATAACAATCTAAGTTTGTAAACGATCGAAAAACGCGTGATTTTATAAATAAAAAGGCAGGTCGATGAATTGTTTATGAAAAGCAAAGAAAGTTTGGAAAAACAGGATGACATGATTTACACAGGCTAGAAATCAGATCTAGGCTAAGCTAAATGCTATTGTCCATGCTGCTTCCAAACGCTTAACCCTTTAATGCCTCTGGCCCACCGTTAGGCCCAAAACTACATTGAAAGCATTAATATCCTATACTAAACCTAAACTAATCTTGAAAAACTCTATATTAAATTTGAAAGCTTGAACTTTAACACAAATGAGATTAAAAAGCATGAAATAATTGTTAATTTTCAAATTTGTAACAAGAATGAATTTAAAAATCCTGAAACAACAAAACACTCATATTCAAAGTTCCACAGAACGTCGCGCATTAGGGTTCAGTAACTCTGAATCTTGAACAAAATTTATGCATTGTTACGTTTGAATTAATTCTAAATGACTCCGAGATTGTTTTTCCCAAATAAGATTGACGGATTCGTATGTTACCACAAGGCTGCTTCAGAGTTTAGCGACGGCTAAAAACTGATATCAGGAAGTTTGCAGGCTGCTTGGGTGGGAGGATGAGTATGTCCGTCTAGGACCAGTTAGAGGCTGGTCGATTAATCTAGCTTGGATACTTCCGATGACTTCTGTTCTAATTTAATGTTACTGTAAGTAAGTGCACGTGAACCATCACGGGCTTGGCCAATCCAAAGCCATTAAAGAAGAAGTAAAGTTAATCTACTGGCATCTTTAATGGTGGCCAAAACCTACTAAAGTAAAACCGTTGAATTAAGTTCCTGAAGGGCATCCTTGAGGGCTACTGAATGTATCTTTGATTGTTGCGTGTAGGGATTACGGCAAAATCCCAGATATGTAGCCATTGCCTCTGCTCCTGATCTTCAGGACTGAACGCTTGTGCCAGAGACCTACTGGGTAAGGACCTCAAAGCGACAGTTTCCTAATCTAAGCGGGTAAAATAATATTAAAGAGTCAAAAGAGAATAATTAAATATTAAAATAGTAATTTTGCCTTCACGTAGTTCTCAAAGAGACTAAAAATGAAAGAATAGGCATTTGAAATATAAAAAGAGAAACGGCGAACATATATATTTTGTCAGCCCGCCTGAACCAAATATCTTTTCATAATCAAATGTATTGACACGAGAACGTACAGAGCAAGGGCCGGATAAAAATAATCGCCTTTTGAAAAAACAAATACTTTGACAACAAAGTTGTTCCAGAGACCAGAAATAATATTATTTACCTTATATTATTTTAAATATAACATAATTGTATTATAACTCGAATTCTAATATACATTGTGTTATAATCGCCAAGCAGGGCATTAATTGGAAAAGTGTGACATCAGTCTTTAGAATTAGATTCTATTGGGATGTTAACCAGTGCCAAAAGGGCAGAGGATGTGCTTTTACGTTTGCAAATAAGTGTGGCACAGGTAACAGCCAAATAAAACTGAAATCTGATCAGAGAAGTAAAATTACGAGGTGGGTGTGAAATGCTAAACAGCAGACAGATACCACAGTTTCTTGCAGGTAAAAAAAAAATATCTGCACTAACAAAATGTGTGAATGACACCATAAATAGGCAACACCGATCCAGGTGAACAAATTCCTGCCCACAGATCTGATTGTAATGAGAGCAACTTAAAAACTCAGATGAATCCAGAAGATTTCCCCAGCAGAACTGGGATCTCTAATGCTCATGACACAAGCAGACTGAAGACTGAACCAAGAGCAGCTTTAGGTGTCACACATAGTCCTGAAACAGCAACAATTTAGACCTGGTCAATGAAACTCGGTTTCATGTGAAAACAGGAATTAAAAATTTGAAACTGTTGAAAATATCTGAATTAACTGTGGTTTTCTCTGCATTTGTTCCTGTCTCAGGTTTTAACACTGCAATTCCTCGGGGGACGGACGCCAAGACGGGCCGGACTCCACCTGCACCAAAGCAGCGGGATTGTAGAAAATAACCTGAGCTTAAAAAGATGGGTGAAATGACAACTCAAGAGGCCACTCACACCACACAGCAACACACTACTGCATAACTATGGCCTCCCAGTTAGAACTGGATCCAAATTTACAACACAATTGTCATATTTGATTCCACCCATCTCTTAGGCATGAACACTGAACACACACCTCCATTTACCGCTGAACACTATGCCATCTTTATCTTCTTATGTGTAGAGCCCAAAAAGTGACACTTCACTAATGATCTATTGTCCATCATCACACTGAACAGATTCAGACAGCTTCACACACATAGGATGGCAAAGCTGATCCCATGATGACCGTAAACATTACTGACTCATGGGAAAACACTATAACGTACACATTAATGGCTACAGTCACAAATTGATAATACAAATTCTAAAGCAAAGACAGACCTGCTATTAAAATTCAAAAATGTTTAACTGATTGTTATTGGTGTGGTTGGAAAATCATAGGGCCCATGATTTCTCAACAATGCCTCTAATAACAGACACATTATAAAAACAAACTAGATCTGAAGTGTGAAAGCTTCAATCAATTACAAAAAATTACAATTCAACCCTGTCATCGACTGTGACTTAGTCAGCAACACACACACACCCCCCCAAAAAACACACACACACACCCCAAAAAAACACACCAAACTGTCATATGACTAAACACACAAACACAAAAAAAACACACACTGTTACAAGGAATGAACGATCTCCATTCTTGTATTATGCCAAAGTCACTTCTTAAATCTGCATAGGTGGCTTACATTGGAAGATAACTGAACAAACAATGATTATTATATATGTATTTCTTCATGATTTTTGATTGAATATTATTATTGATATTACATGAAATATTGTTGCATACCTTGCATATTTGTATTTTGACCATTTGACCTACAACAATGTTTTTGGACATTGATTAAACTGAATCTCTGCGTTTGGGTTACACTAAATGTTTTACAGAAACTCTACATGAAATGAGGTTAAAAACCAGCATTTGTTGTTTTGTTGTGATGAAATTTATTTGAGTGTTTCCTGAAACAGTGTAAGAACTTGTTGATCTTCGTTTGTCCTCCCTTGACCGTGTTCCTAAATACTTAAGGGCTTTTTGCCAGAGACAAATTTGAATCTGACCATATCAACCCGTTGACCAATAACAAATGCCATGTGTCTACTTTTGCTGTTTGTTGTATTGGATGCTCTCTTAAATCACAGGATCACTGCTACTGAAGTTCATGTCCTGTGTCCTGGTTCAGAAAGACACAACTGCCAGATTGCTGTCCCACTCGTTTGCTCCCAGATTCAGTGCCTGTTCTTGTGGAGGTGTGACGGACGAATTGCACATCTATGAACGGCGAAAGACCATTTGATGGAGCCTCCTCATGCAGCAGCCCTGCATGGTGAACAAAGACTGAACACTGACAAACGGTTATTGCCACAAAGCCTGGACGAAAAGTCTGAAGATACAACTGCACACACCAGAAAGCATGTCTCTCTGCATTGTGCCACCTTTGAATTCCATCTGTATTGCCAATGGTGCCAAGCCGCGGACTGTAAGGTTGGAAATAATCCAAGATTATTTCAATGCAACAAAGACACTGCTTTTCATTAAGACATTTCCAGCATAGCGGTGATATGGGCCTGTGGGCCGGAGGTTTGGGACAATGGGGAAAATTGTGATGCTCTGATTGGTCAGTTTGAATATCTCACACCTAGGTGTTAAAATCACACGGTCGGGGAAGTGACAAAACAGGATGTAACGGTTGTTCTGTCTCTTGTCTTTGGATGCCAAGCTGGGGAGAGGGTCGCTCTCTCGCTCTCTCGCTCTCTCGCTCTCTCGCTCTCTCGCTCTCTCGCTCTCTCGCTCTCTCGCTCTCTCGCTCTCTCGCTCTCTCGCTCTCTCGCTCTCTCGCTCTCTCGCTGGTAACATTTATGCTGGGTACAAATGGTTTAAATTCTCATTACATCATGTTGTAACTATTTAAGTTTAAACATAACCTTATTGCACATTGAACTTATTTAATTCACGGAGTCAGATTAAAACGAGATAATTGCATATGAGAACGTGTCTTATTCAACCAAAATTCCTTTAAAACGCTGGAGAGACTTGAACATGCGCTTCCTTACCGGCTATTTGGAAACCGGAAATTGGGCCGAATAGCCGCCTTTTACACAACATTCAAGAGATGACAATTTTGGGATTTCGTAATAAAAATAAATAATATCGTTAAGGATAAAACGGTGGGTCACATAAGTAGGGTTAAATATAAGAACTTAAATCAACCCTAAATGTATTCTCAAAATAAATGGGCAGCAGTTTCTTTAAAAAGACCATAAAATGAGCAAGTTTAATCAATATCAAGATATTTACAGATAGATGAATTAAACGTGTCGTTCAAATCTTTTAAGTTGTTGCACTTGTGATAACGCGTCGTAGGTCACATGATAACGTCAACATGGCAGATGTCCGGTTCGCATTCATACTTAACGAGATTTGGCTATAAAGTACCTACTCTTTTAGCGCTCATTAAGTAAGTACTTATTTGAAATTAAGTACCTACTCATTGAGTATGCGGTTTGGAATGCAGCCCTAGTGTCTAGCCTGCAACAGTATTAATAGACAGAGTCCAAATAATGCCTTTGAATGTGCTTTAATCACGGCCATTACAACCTCATACAGAGAATCCCAACAGCACAAAGAATACAACAATTTATAGGATAGGTACATGGCTAAGGCAACATGACTTTTTCAACATTAAATTCTCCAATATGATTGATTCTACGCATGTGCAATTCAGCAACACATCCCTCCCCCCATGCATGACCAGGGGTGGTTAAGCAGCATTTCTGTCCGGCAGGGCACTGACCATCATGGGAACAGTATTCGGCACACATTGGATTCCCCTTCAGTAGGGCACCTAGGCTATATGGATAGAGATTCAGATTGGCCATTTAGTGACATTCAGCAAAAAACACAAAGCATGAAAAGCTAGTTTTACTTGCATTGTAATTTATAACTAATATATTATATACTCATGCAAAGTGAGATATTTCACGCCTTTGTTATAATTTTGATTATGGCTGACAATTTCTGAAAACCCCAAATTCAAAATTAGAATATTGTGAAAAGTTTTTCATAAGCCAATCAAAATTATAACACAAAGGCTTGAAATATCTCACTTTGCATGTAATGAGTCTATATAATATATTAGTTGACTTGGTTAACTAATAAGTTAACTTTTGCACAAGATTCAAATTTTTTGAGTTTCACCTGTATATTCAAAAGACCGAAATCAAATATTCCACTAATTAAAAAAAAAAAATAATTTGTTGTTTTTAATCCTATTGTTTAATATATTTATTTGCTTGGTCAGTGTCGTAGTGGGTTTTGGTGCTTTTGCTGTTGTAGGCTGTAAGGACCTTTCAAATAACTGAAATGGTTTCGTGAATTGATATGGACATGTTCCGAATGCGGTCAAGACCCGCCTGGAACTACTTTAGCCGTGCATTTTCCTGAAAATAATTACACACCTTACAACGTAATCAACCAATCAGATTCAAGCATTCATCCCTGTAATATACAATAATAAAATACCTGTATTTGGAGGCATACATTCATGTCCACATCCAGTGCTGCAGCATTTCTCATTGTTGGGACAGCCACCGTCATTGGCACACGACTCATCACACTTTGGTTTTTTGTAATATCTGATTGGACACACTCCTGGCTTTGCTGCTATACAGACACATGACAAGAGCCATATCACTGAATGCTGAATTAATTTTTCACAGGTTCTTTTTGGTTCTTTTGCTGTAAGGACCTTTGATATAACTGAAATCATTTGGTGAAGTCATATGGACATATTCGTAAGGCGGTCAAGATCTGCCTGGAACTACTTTAGCCGTGCGTTTCCCTGAAAATAACTGCACACCTTAAAACCTGTCAACCAAATGAAAAAAAAAAAAACGTTTTGTGCGTACGTTCTTTCCAGATTTAGACTTTACACACATTTGAGAAATTATCTTAGATCAAATGTAGAACGTTTAGTTTGCAACATTTTGGAAGCGGCAGATCTTAAAGTGACAGCAGCCTAAGAAACCAGTTGCTGGGACGTCGGCCATTAATGTTAATCAAAGAACAAAGGTAACAGATTAAGCCTTATTAAAGCTATTCTCTATTTCATTTATAATTTATGTAGTTAAGACTGTAAAATGTTTGACAACTTTATTCCAATTCTGTGTATATGTATATTTTAGACATGTAGGAAGGCCACGGCTGTCAAGATTGTTAAAAAAGTTAACTTAAATTAAAAGTTTAAGCCTAATAAATGTTGAAATTGTGGCTTTCAAAATTACTGTAATGTTAAATGTCTATTATTAAATGTATTAATATATAAAAACAGAGACATTACAAATATTAGTATCAGTGA
Source organism: Phoxinus phoxinus (assembly GCF_949152265.1). Classification (NCBI taxonomy): domain Eukaryota; kingdom Metazoa; phylum Chordata; class Actinopteri; order Cypriniformes; family Leuciscidae; genus Phoxinus; species Phoxinus phoxinus. The sequence continues at coordinate 20,945,606 of NC_136893.1, forward strand.
TCCTGGCCTTAATTCATAAAAAGTTGCCATTAAAACAAATATTTAAAATATACAATTTTTATGCCGTTTCTACAGTACATTAATTTGGTGCAACTGGGGATTTTTCTTTTCTTCTATTTTTGTATTGTAATCTCAATGTTCTTAATCGTGATTAATTACAGAAAAAAAGTGTGATTAGTTAATTTTTCTTTTGTAATGACTGACAGCACTAACATACATTAAGCCATTTATCTGCTAACCTCTGTAAACAAAGCAGCCTGTTTTTATAAAAACAGTCTAAAATAGCTCGAAAGATTTCTTTACCTTCACTAGATTTTGCCAATATACAAACTAGTTAGTTGCAATTTGAAACTTTTATGCTTCCATCTGAGGCCGTTTTGCCCGACGCCTAATTGTACGAGACCTGACGTTAAATATAATATAATAATACCTGTAACTGGAGCCATACACTGAAGTCCACATCCATTGCTGCAGCATTTCTCATTGTTGGAACAGTCACTGTCATTGACACACGACACGAAACTTATCAGGGCACACATTGCTGGTTTGTGTTTTCTTCCTGGACAAACTCCTGGGTTTTCTGTTATACAGACACATGACAAAGAAGCCATATCACTGAATGCTGAATATATTTTTTACTGGGGGTTTTTGGATCTTTTGCAGTCTGTAATAACTAAAATTTTCCCTGAAAACTACTGCACACCTTAGAATCTTCGGCAACCAATCAGATTTAAGCTTTCATCCCCGTGGTGAACTTGAAATATAAATGTTAACTATTATAAATGTTAATATAACGTTTAACAAAATTCTCTTGCATACCCCCCTTAAACATCTTATCAGGCCCCTGCCCGTAGTATATATAATATTATATACTACAATGTAATATAATATCTGTAACTGGAGCCATACAGTCAAGTCCATTACATATAGTGCTGCAGCATTTCTGATTGTTGGGACTCAGTCACACAACTCTTCACCCTTCACTAAACATTTTTCCATCGTCTGCGATTAGACACTCCTGGCAATGCAGACACATGACAGATTTTTGTTTTAGCCCCGATATGTTGACATATTTCTGTATGCACAAACTGACATCCCATACTTAATCCGTAAGGTTTAATATGGAGTTGGCCCACCCTTTGCAGCTATAACAGCTTCAACTCTTCTGGGAAGGCTTTCCACAAGGTGCGTTTATGGGAATTTGATCATTCTTCTAGAAGCGCATTTGTGATGTCAGGCACTGATGTTGGGTGAGAAGGCCTGGCTTGAAGTCTCCGCTCGAAATCATCCCGAAGGGGTTATATCGGGTAGAGGTCAGGACTCGGTGCAGGCCAGTCAAGTTCCTCCACACCAAACTGGCTCATCCATGTCTTTATGGACCGTGCTCTGTGCACTTGTGCGCAGTCATGTTGGAACAGGAAGGGGTCATTCCATGAAGCGCTCTATGCACGGTTCTTGAGCTAATCTGAAGGCCACAGTTCGGAGGTCTGTAGCTATTGACTGCAGAAAGTTGGAGACTTCTGCGCACTGTGAGCCTCAGCATGCGCTGACCCCACTCTGTTATAATACCACTAACACTGGAATATTTAGTAATGAGGAAATTTCACAAATGGCAACCTATCACGGTACCACACTTGAATTCACTGAGCTCCTGAGAGCGACCCATTTTTTCACAAATGTTTGTAGAAGAGTCTGCATGCTTAGGTGCTTGATTTTATACAACTGTGGCCATGGGAGTTATTAGAAAACTGGAATGCAAAGATTTGGAGGGATGTACCAATACTTTTGGCAATATGCATGTCATTTATTATAATGGGTTAATGGGAAGATTGTTTTAATTTCACACACACAAAAAAAAAATGTTTAAGCCTAATAAATGTTGAAATTGATAGCTTTCAATTACTCTGTAATGTTTAATGTCTATCATTAAAAGAATAATAATAATAATCATTCAGAGACTATACCAATTTTAGTATCAGTGATCCTGGCCTTCAATCATAAAATGACATTACAACAAAAATTTACTAAAACTGTAACTAAATTAAAACCTTAATCATTTACGTTGCTTAAAAAAAAAAAAAAAGTATTTCAATGTTACTTGAAATAATATAAATGTTAACTAATAAATTAAAATTTCATATTAAACGTAGAAAAAAAAAAAAAAAAAAAAAAAAAAAAACTGGAAGGGGCCCAAAATTATTTATTGCATACCCCCCTTAAACTCTTAATGGCACCCCTGCCCGTAGTATAAAATACCTGTAACTGGAGCCATACAGTCAAGTCCATTACACATAGTGCTGCAGCATTTCTGATTGTTGGGACACTCACTGTCACCGGCACACAACTCTTCACCCTTCACTAAACACATTATTGTTCCATTGTTTGTGATTGGACAAACTCCTGGCTTCACTGTTATACAGACACAAGACAAAGAAAACAATTAGCTCTGATATATTGAAGAGCACAGGTAAATGTGAAATTTATTATATTGTTTTAAGTTCACTTAAATTATAAATGGTTATATTTAAAGCCTAATGAATGTTAAAATTGATAGCTTTCAATTATACTGTAATGCTGAATGCCTATAACTAAAAAAACAATTAAAATCAATTTCATAGAGACATCAGGAGTAGTATTGATATCAGTGATGACCTTTCATAGAAGGATGCCATTAAAGAAATATTTGAAATATCATCCATTGTCTTTGTTGTTTCTACATTAATTTGGAGATTAAAAGTGAAATTACAGTATATAAAAGTACTTGAATGTCAGGTGCGATTAATTACCGTAGTTAATATTTTTTATCGATTGACCGCACATAATATAATACATTACCTGTAACTTGAGCCATACACTGAAGTCCACATCCATTGCTGCAGCATTTCTCATTGTTGGCACAGTCACTGTCATTGACACACGACACGAAACGTATCCGGGCACACACTGCTGCTTCATATTTTCTGCTTGGACACACTCCTGGCTTTGCTGTTATACAGACACATGACAGAAGCCAATCACTGAATGTCTTTTTCACTGGAGTTTTTGCTTCTGCTGTTGCTGTAAGGACCTTTGAAATAACTGAAATCGTTTGGCGAAGTGATATGAACATGCAACGCGGTAAAAACCTGCCTGGAACTACTTTAGCCGTGTGTTTCCCTGAAAATGCATTCAACTGGAGGAATTTCCAAACTTCTTTCTGGCATACCCTTAAAACTCTTAATGGCGCCCCTGCCCATAGTATACATATAATACAATACCTGTAACTGGAGCCGTACACTGACGTCCACCGCATTCAGTGCTGCAGCATTTCTCTTTTTTGGGACACTCACTGTCATCGGCACACAACTCTTCACCCTTCTTGATACACCTTACTTCAAAGTTTGTCCTTGGACACACTCCTGGCTTTACTGTTATATAAACATGACAGAAGAAAAAAAAAATGAAAAAGAAAAAAAGAGCCCTGATAGATTGAAGAGCACAGGTAAATGTGACATTTATTATAATGCGTTTTTGTGAAGACTTTTTTTAGTTCACTTAAATTATAAATTGTTATTTTTTAAAGCCTAATAAATGTTCAAATTGATAGATTTCAATTATACTGCAATGCTGAATGCCTATAATTAATGACTAATATTAGGGGGGGGGGGGGGGGGGGGTCTATTTCATAGAGACATCAGCAGCAGAATTGGTATCAGTGATGCCCTCTTTCATAAAAAGACGCCATTAAATTAACATTTAAAATATCAGCTACTGTCTATGTTATTCCGACATTAATTGAGATTAAACGTGAAAATATTACAATTTTAAAAATATATAAAATACCTTGAATGCTAGGTGTAATTGAGCTTAATTACAGAAAATGTGTGATAAATTAATTAGTAAAAAAAAAAAAAAAAAAAAAGACAACACAAAACGTATCCGGGCACACACTTCTACTTTATAGTTTGTGCTTGGACACACTCCTGGCTTTGCTGTTATACAGACATGACAGAGAAGCCATATCACTGAATGAATTTTCACTGTTAAAAAAAAAAAAAAAAGGGAAGTTTTGGAAGTTGTACCTAAGCTAAATATTATTGGAATACGTTTTACTAGAAATAACTATTTCAGTCTTTCTACTTTAAAATGTCATGTTTAATTTGTCGGTTTTGGTTCTTTTGCTCTTGTAGGCTGTAAGGATCTTTGAAATAACTGAACTCATTTGGCGAAGTGATATTGAAATGTTCGTAATCAGTCCCTGTGTATTACCCCCAGTGTAATGTGTGTGTCCTACCGTTTCTCACTCCGCATGACTCTTCACACTCTTTCTGGCTGTTGAACTTGTTGCCATTTCCCTTGCAGCCTCCATATATGAAGGACACACACTTTCCCGCAGCAGAATCGAAGGCCCACATGGGCATGCATGCTTCACAAGGTCCAGCGTCCATAGGCAGTCTACAGAAAGCTAGATGGACAAAACACACTATATGTTGGGACTACACCAAGATGAATTGTGTGCTGGGTCACTATGGGTCTCTCAGCTGGGCCGTAATCAATCTTTGGATCACACAAAAACACCGGTCTCAAAAACACACACGTTGGTGCACCTATCATTGTTTTAAAAAATTGTTTTAAAGTTCACTTAAATTACCAGTTATATATAAATAAATGTTAAAATTGATAGCTTTCAATTATACTGTAATGCTGAACACCTATAATAATTAATGACTACAATTAAGAAAAAAAAAAAACAGTTCATGAGTATATCAGTGATGCCCTTTCATAAAAAAAAGCCATTAAACAAATATTAGCTAAAAAAAAAAAAAAAAATTTCATAGAGACATCAGGAGTAGTATTGATATCAGTGATGCCCTCTTTCATAGAAGGATGCCATAAAATAAATATTTGAAATATCATCCATTGTCTTTGTTGTTTCTACATTAATTTGGAGATTAAAAGTGAAATTACAGTATATAAAAGTACTTGAATGTCGTGCAATTAATTACCGTAGTTAATATTTTTTATCGATTGACCGCACATAATATAATACATTACCTGTAACTGGAGCCATACACTGAAGTCCACATCCATTGCTGCAGCATTTCTCATTGTTGGCACAGTCACTGTCATTGACACACGACACGAAACGTATCAGGGCACACAGTCCTGCTTCATATTTTCTGCTTGGACACACTCCTGGCTTTGCTGTTATACAGACACATGACAGAAGCCAGATCACTGAATGTCTTTTTCACTGGAGTTTTTGCTTCTGCTGTTGCTGTAAGGACCTTTGAAATAACTGAAATCATTTGGCGAAGTGATATGAACATGCAACGCGGTAAAAACCTGCCTGGAACTACTTTAGCCGTGTGTTTCCCTGAAAATGCATTCAACTGGAGGAATTTCCAAACTTCTTTCTGGCATACCCTTAAAACTCTTAATGGCGCCCCTGCCCATAGTATACATATAATACAATACCTGTAACTGGAGCCGTACACTGACGTCCACCGCATTCAGTGCTGCAGCATTTCTCTTTTTTGGGACACTCACTGTCATCGGCACACAACTCTTCACCCTTCTTGATACACCTTACTTCAAAGTTTGTCCTTGGACACACTCCTGGCTTTACTGTTATATAAACATGACAGAAGAAAAAAAAAAAATGAAAAAGAAAAAAAGAGCCCTGATAGATTGAAGAGCACAGGTAAATGTGACATTTATAATGCGTTTTTGTGAAGACTTTTTTTAGTTCACTTAAATTATAAATTGTTATTTTTTAAAGCCTAATAAATGTTCAAATTGATAGATTTCAATTATACTGTAATGCTGAATGCCTATAATTAATGACTAATATTAGGGGGGGGGGGGGGGGGGTCTATTTCATAGAGACATCAGCAGCAGAATTGGTATCAGTGATGCCCTCTTTCATAAAAAGACGCCATTAAATTAACATTTAAAATATCAGCTACTGTCTATGTTATTCCGACATTAATTGAGATTAAACGTGAAAATATTACAATTTTAAAAATATATAAAATACCTTGAATGCTAGGTGTAATTGAGCTTAATTACAGAAAATGTGCGATAAATTAATTAGTAAAAAAAAAGAAAAGAAAAAAAAAGAGGCACAACACAAAACGTATCCGGGCACACTTCTACTTCATAGTTTGTGCTTGGACACACTCCTGGCTTTGCTGTTATACAGACATGACAGAGAAGCCATATCACTGAATGAATTTTCACTGTAAAAAAAAAAGAAAAAAAAAAGGTGGAAGTTTTGGAAGTTGTACCCAAGCTAAATATTATTGGAATACGTTTTACTAGAAAGAACTATTTCGGTCTTTCTACTTTAAAATGTCATGTTTAATTTGTCGGTTTTGGTTCTTTTGCTGTTGTAGGCTGTAAGGATCTTTGGAATAACTGAAATCATTTGGCGAAGTGATATTGATATGTTCGTAATCCGTCCCTGTTTATTACCCCCAGTGTAATGTGTGTGTCCTACCGTTTCTCACTCCGCATGACTCTTCACACTCTTTCTGGCTGTTGAACTTGTTGCCATTTCCCTTGCAGCCTCCATATATGAAGGACACACACTTTCCCGCAGCAGAATCGAAGGCCCACATGGGCATGTATGCTTCACAAGGTCCAGCGTCCATAGGCAGTCTACAGAAAGCTAGATGGACAAAACACACTATATGTTGGGACTACAGTACACCAAGATGAATTGTGTGCTGGGGCACTATGGGTCTCTCAGCTGGGCCGTAATCAATCTTTGGATCACACAAAAAAACACCGGTCTCAAAAACACACGTTGGTGCACCTATCATTATTAGGACTTTCCACAGGCGTAATGGTTTTTATACTGTACAAACTGTAGGCCTATATTCTGTTCCCTAACGCTAAACCTACTCATCACAGAAAACTTTCTGCATTTTTAATAAAACAATGTTTGTTTAAGCCATTTTAATTATGAGGACTCGGGAAAGGTCCTCAGGAACCACTCTTTGAGCTTCTTTACGTGAAAGGTATTGGAAAATAACTTCATTATTACAGTACAGCATAACTTAAATTGAGGTGAGACTACATTTTAAAACACTCCCTTATTTTTTTATGTTGCCTAAAAATCCAAAAAATTTGCTTAGAGAGAGCAATAAAAAAACAACATTAGCAATAAACTTATTTATTTGAACTGTAAAAACATACACCCTTCACTCTACAGTTGTTTGAACTACTGTAAAAGATGCAATTACGCAGAGTGTCCGATTTTAATACCCATTACCACTAGACTAGTGAGATTAGTTTGACAGATACTTTACCAAAGCAATGTCGTGAAACAACGTTAAAGACCTATGTTATGAAGTTTAAAGATATTTTCAGTTCATTATGAATATGGTGAAATTTGAGGCCTCAGTGAGAAGAGTTTGAATTGTTCATGATCATAACGTCTAGAGCTGCACAATTTTGTAAAATTAATATGACTGATAGTAATAATTACGATTATTATTTATTGCTAAATAAAATATTAACTAAAGAAATATTACTATTGCAATAACACTTTCAATATCACTGTCATTACTTGCTGTTATACAGACACATGACAGAGAAAGAAAAAAAAAAGAGCCCTGATATATTGAAGAGAACATTGTAAATGTGACATGAGTGTGAACATTTTTCAAAAGATTGTTTTAAAGTTCTTTAATTATCAGTTATATACAAATAAATGTTAAAAATGATAGCTTTCAATTATACTGTAATGCTGAACACCTATAATTATTAATGACTACAATTAAGAACAAAAAATACAGTTATACAGTATATCAGTGATGCCCTCTTTAATAAAAAAAGCCATTAAACAAATATTAGCTACTGTCTTTGTTGTTTCGACATTAATTTGGAGATTAAATGTGAAATTATAACAGTATAAAAATATATAAAAGAACTTGAATGTTATTTGCACTTACAGAAAATGTGCGATTAATTCATTAATTTTGTTTCGATTGACCGCATATAATATAATAAATAATATAACATTAATATATCATTTTAAAATAACAGAACATAATTAATATATTACCTGTAACTGGAGCCATACACTGAAGTCCACATCCATTGTTGCAGCATTTCTCATTGTTGGCACAGCCACTGTCATTGACACACGACACGAAACGTATCCGGGCACACATTGCTGCTGCATATCTTGTGCTTGGACACACTCCTGGGTTTGCTGTTATACAGACACATGACAGAGAAGCCATATCACTGAATGCTGAATGATTTTATTTTATTATTTTTTTACAGTAAAAATTTTGGAACTTGTACCTAGGCTAAATATTATTGGAATACGTTTTACTAGAAAGAACTACTTCGGTCTTTCTACTTTAAAGGGGCTATATGGAACTTTTTCCCCAAAATAAACGAAACAATAGCCTTTTTATTTTACCATTTATGACTCAAACATCTCCTGATGAGCATACTGACACCTTGTCTGCTCACAGTGGGTGCACCTATAAGCCTGTATCGTATTTTTCCTATTTTCTGGCGGGTCGGATTTTTCCCGCGCTGTCTGCGGACGTGACGTCAAGCGCGTTTATGTTAAACGTTTCAGATCACTCAGAACACTTCTCAAACAATATATGTATTTGACTGTTCTTACCTCTGTAAACATAATGTTGACCTGACCTCCTTGCAGCAGATGACTTGTGAAGTGTGCACGTACGAGCGAGCAGAAAGGAAGAGCAGTTCTGTTTTTTGGCCACAGGTGTCAGTCGCGAGTTTAAATTTCAGAAAAACACATATGAGTGACTGCGCATGCGTCGCGAGTGAGCGCTGTGTTTGTGTTTGAAGCTCCGTCGACTTGATTCATAAATCGTTGATTTTGTTCTTTACACTAATTTAGAAACGAGCATTTTCTATTTTTCCAGCGTGTGAACATATCTCCGATACTACTCTCTATAAAAAACAATCGGATTGCTTTGATATCGCTAGTTATATCCAACTTTCCGAACTTCCGTTACTATCTCTAACGATAGCCCGCTAGCATTGCTCGCGTGGCCTCGCCTATCGACCGTCTTATTTACACTCGAATCACTGAAATCGCTCTGTTTGTGTTGGAGTTTGTGTTTGTGCTTGTGCTTCGAATCGCTTGTTGTGTTTGAAGTTTGTGTTTGTGCTTGTGCTTCGAATCGCTTGTTGTGTTTGAAGTTTGTTTGTGCTTGTGCTTCGAATCGCTTGTTGTGTTTAAAGTTTGTGTTTGTGCTTGTGCTTCGAATCGCTTGTTGTGTTTGAAGTTTGTGTTTGTGCTTGTGCTTGTGCTTCGAATCGCTTGTTTGTGTTTGAAGTTTGTGTCTGTGGTCGAACCGCTTTGGTTGTGTTTGGAGTTTGTGTTCGAATCGCTTAACTGTTAACGTTAGTTTGTGAGCGTGTGAACATATCTCCGATACTACTCTCTATAAAAAACAATCGGATTGCTTTGATATCGCTAACGTTAGTTATATCCAACTTTCCGAACTTCCGTTACTATCTCTAACGATAGCCCGCTAGCATTGCACGCGTGGCCTCGCCTATCGACCGTATTATTTACACTCGAATCACTGAAATCGCTCTGTTTGTGTTTGAAGTTTGTGTCTGTGTTCGAACCGCTTTGGTTGTGTTTGGAGTTTGTGTTTCGAATCGCTTAACTGTTAGTTTGTGAGCATGTGAACATATCTCCGATACTAACGTTACTCTCTATAAAAAACAATCGGATTGCTTTGATATCGCTGGTTATATCCAACTTTCCGAACTTCCGTTACTATCTCTAACGTTAAGTTAGCCCGCTAGCATTTGCACGCGTGGTCTCGCCTATCGACCGTCTTATTTACACTCGAATCACTGGAAGGATACGGGTTCTATCCATGATTTCAGTCCTAAATTAGTAGTGATATTGGTAGCATCACTGCTAATTTATTGTTCATCTGTCATAATGGCGAATATATCGGATGTTTGTCTACCTCTGAGTGCAGGTGAGGACACGTTTGAGCTGCATTCGGTGCGGTTGGAGCTGGAGTCCGTGGAGAAGCAGATCCGTGATCTGCTGGGGAGGCAGGCCGAGCTGCGAGACCGACGATCAGCGCTTGAAGCATCACGCGCCGATGCTCACAAGTCAGTGGTTAGTAACTTTTCGACTCCGGCCTCCTCTACTCCGTGTATTTCTCTGCACAGGACCCGAGCACCCCTGGTTTCGTTTACCCCGACACCGACACAGCACCATGGACCCTGGATGCCACAGCGGAAGACACGAGCCAGGACCAGAGCAAGGACCTCTCCGCCCCTCCCGGTCTTCGAGATCTCCACCCGGAACCGCTTCTCCCCTCTTCGCGAGACGGAACGCGACGACGCTGTGATCATCGGCAGTTCCATGGTCCGGCATGTCCGCGCTACCTCAGGTAAAGGTATGGTGCGCACTCACTGCTTTCCTGGTGCTCGTGTTCTCGATGTCGCTGCGCAGGTCCCCGAGATCCTGAACGGTGACGAGCGCGTCGGAGCTGTCGTGCTGCACGCGGGGGTGAACGACATCAGGCTGCGGCAGACGGAGGTTCTGAAGAGGGACTACAGGAGCCTGATCGAGACGGTACGCAGAACATCGCCTGAAGCAAAGATCGTCGTGTCTGGACCGCTTCCCACGTACCGACAAGGACAAGAAAGGTTCAGTAGATTGTTTGCACTAAATGAATGGTTGATGTCATGGTGTAATGAACAGAGACTGCTCTTTGTAAATAATTGGAATCTGTTTTGGGAGCGACCTAGGCTCTACCGTGCTGATGGCCTGCACCCCAGCAGAATCGGAGCGGCTGTTCTGTCGGACAACATCTCCAAGACGTTACACACCATATGACTAGTAAGTCAAAGTCCAAATCACATTCTTTGCTGTCCCAAATTAATTGATATAAGTACCAGTGTAGAACATTATATAGAAACTGTGTCTATTCCTCGTTTAGTGAGGCCAAACAATAAATCTACTGCAGGATCTAAGAAAAATCTAATTGTGATTAAACCAGAAAATCTCAATATTAGTGAACAAAAACAATTTCTAAAGCTAGGTCTTCTAAACATTAGATCGCTTACACCTAAGGCGGTTATTGTAAATGAAATGGTCACTGATAATAGCTTTGATGTACTCTGCCTTACTGAAACCTGGCTTAAACCAAATGATTATTTCGGTCTTAATGAGTCCACTCCACCAGGATACGGTTATAAGCATGAGCCCCGTCTGATTGGTCGTGGCGGCGGTGTTGCAACAATCTATAGAGATATTCTTAATGTTACTCAGAAAACAGGCCACAGGTTTAATTCGTTTGAAGTACTTGTTCTAAATGTTACGCTCCTAGATGTAAGAAAGAAATCCCTATTATCTCTAGCCTTGGCTACCGTATATAGACCGCCAGGGCCTTATGCTGATTTCCTAAAAGAGTTTGCAGATTTTCTCTCAGATCTATTGGTCAATGCCGATAAGGCAATAATTGTTGGAGATTTCAACATACACGTTGATAACACAAATGATGCGTTAGGAGCTGCGTTTACAGATTTATTAAACTCCTTTGGGGTCAAGCAAAACGTTAGTGGTCCCACTCATCGTCTTAATCATACTCTAGATTTAATTATATCATATGGAACCGATCCAACCGATATAGATATTATACCGCAAAGTGATGATGTCACTGATCATTACATGGTAACTTGCATACTACGTACGGCTGAAATGTGTCATGTTGCGCCACGTTATCGACCAGGCAGAACAATCCTTCCAACCACTATAGATAGATTCTTGAATAGCTTACCTGATCTATCTCCGCTCCTCAGTGAACCCAAACAAACAGAGGAACTAGAGGAAATGACTAGCAGTATGAGCACCATTTTCTCTAGTACATTAGAAACTGTTGCACCAATTAGATTAAAAAAGGTTAGAGAGAAAACTAAAGCACCATGGTACAACAGTGCTACGCATGTTATCAAGAGAGAAACTCGTAACTTAGAGCGCAAATGGAAACAAACTAATTTAGAGGTCTTTAGAATCGCGTGGAAAGACAGTATGTCACGTTATAAAAAGGCTCTAAAAGCAGCCAGGGCTGAGCATCTCCGCAAACTAATAGAAAATAACCAAAACAATCCAAGGTTTTTATTTAACACCGTGGCTAGATTAACAAATAAACAGACATCACCTGAACAAAATATTCCGTTACATTTTAATAGTAATGATTTCATGAATTTCTTCACTGAGAAAATAGAAAGCATCAGAAACACAATTGTAAATGTACAATCTTTGACAGCGTCTTATGATTCAGCCTCAATTATCGCCCCTCAAGAACAACTACAGCGCTTTACAACTATAGGACAGGAAGAGCTAAATAAACTTATCACTGCATCTAAACCAACAACATGTTTATTAGATCCAATACCCACTAAACTAATGAAAGAAGTGTTACCTGTAGTGGAAGAGCCTCTTCTCAATATTATTAACTCGTCTCTATCTTTAGGACATGTTCCAAAAACATTCAAGCTGGCAGTTATAAAACCTCTTATTAAGAAACCACAATTAGATCCAAATAACCTAGCAAATTACAGACCCATTTCAAATCTTCCATTTATGTCTAAAATACTAGAAAAAGTTGTGTCCGCTCAATTGTGCTCTTTCTTGCAAGAAAACGATATCTATGAAAAGTTTCAGTCAGGATTCAGGCCACATCATAGCACAGAAACTGCGCTGGTTAAAATTACAAATGATTTACTTTTAGCTTCTGACCAAGGCTGTATCTCAATACTAGTTTTACTCGATCTTAGTGCTGCGTTTGACACTATAGATCATAAAATACTCTTAGATCGACTTCAAAATTACACTGGTGTTCAGGGACAGGCATTAAGCTGGTTTAGATCGTACCTATCAGACCGTTACCATTTTGTCCATTTAAATGGGGAAAAATCAAAGATAACGTCAGTAAATTATGGAGTGCCGCAGGGATCTGTATTAGGCCCCCTGCTATTCTCAATTTATATGCTGCCACTTGGTAATATTATAAGAAAACATGGAATAAGTTTCCACTGTTATGCTGATGACACTCAATTATATATTTCATCTAGACCAGATGATAACACTAAATTATCTAAAATGACAGAGTGTGTTAAAGATATAAAATATTGGATGACGTGTAATTTTCTTCTATTAAATTCAGATAAAACGGAGGTATTACTGATTGGTCCAAAAAACTGCCCACAAAACCTCTTACAATACAACCTTAATCTAGATGGACGTCCTGTTACTTTATCCTCTACAGTAAAAGACCTGGGTGTTATACTAGACCGCAAAATCATATTTCAAATGTCACAAGAACAGCCTTTTTCCACCTTAGAAACATTGCTAAGCTACGTAATATGCTATCAGTTTCTGATGCAGAAAAGTTAGTTCATGCATTCATGACCTCGAGACTAGATTACTGTAATGCTCTATTAGCTGGTTGTCCTGCATCCTCAGTAAACAAGCTACAGTTAGTCCAAAATGCAGCTGCTAGAGTTCTTACTAGGTCAAGAAAATATGATCATATAACACCAATTTTATCATCTCTACACTGGTTACCTATTAAGTTCCGTATCAATTACAAAGTATTGTTACTGACCTATAAAGCCCTAAATGGTTTAGCTCCTGTGTATTTAAGAGATCTTCTATCGCCATATATTCCATCGCGCTCTTTAAGATCGCTAAATTCGAGGCTTCTGGTCGTACCTAGGATATCTAAGTCCACTAAAGGAGGGAGGGCGTTTTCACATCTAGCTCCTAAACTCTGGAATAGCCTTCCTGATACTGTCCGAGGCTCAGACTCGCTCTCCCAGTTTAAAACTAGATTAAAGACGCATCTCTTTAGCCAAGCATTCACATGATGCATCTCATACCTTTTATACTACAGTTAAATCAGATCAAATGCATTCATATTAAGAACAGCAGCTACGCTAATTATTTCCCATCTGCCTTTTTTGTTGTTATCTCAGGACGCCTGTCCCGAGATAACTCAAATAGAGTTCGTCAGCTCCAGTTATGTATCCAGCCTCTCATGGAGACTTCAGATGCCCCAACGCCTGTGATGAGACGACTCGACGCCTGTGAAGAGACGACCCAACGCCGGCGATATGTTATGCCCTAAATTTCATGATTAACTAACTGTATTTTTGTATGTATATTTTTGAAATGCATTTTCTGTAAAGCTGCTTTGAAACAATGTGTATTGTGAAAAGCGCTATACAAAAAAAACTTGAATTGAATTGAATATGGCCTCTTTAAAATGTCTTTTTATTTGGTCGGTTTTGGTTATTTTGCTGTTGTAGGCTGAAAGGACCTTTGAAATAACTGAAATAATTTGGCGAAGTGATATTGAAATGTTCATAATGCGGTCAAGACCTGCCTGGAACTACTTTAGCCGTGCGTTTCCCTGAAAATAATTCCACACCTTAGAATATTTGTCAACCAATCAGATTCAAGCATTCAACAGCCCCGTAGAATAATATAATATAATATAAACATACCTGTAACTGGAGCCATACACTGAAGTCCACATCCATTGCTGCAGCATTTCTCATTGTTGGCACAGTCACTGTCATTGACACACGACATGAAACGTATCAGCTCACACATTGCTGCTTCATATGTTCTGCTTGGACACACTCCCGGCTTTGCTGTTATACAGACATGACACAGAAGCCATATCACTGAATGCTGAATGAATTTTTATTGTTTATTAAAAAAAAATGTTTGGGATTATTTTTATGCATTTTATACTGGGTTTTTTTGTTTTGTTCTTTTGCTGAAGTAGCAATGTATTGCTAGCCTGGTTCTACCAGACTCGTACATTTCATTTGTACAGAGAGTCTGGCCTCTCTCCATTGACAAGCGTTAACTTCCTTGTAGGCAGGTACTCTGTTGAAGTTTAAAACTATTGGATCTGCCCAGAGCCACTCAGGATCTGCCATAACCAATCGCTAATGTTTGGTCGTGACGCATGTCATGCGCCGGCCTTAAACACGTATCCGAATGATTAGAGGATTGTGTTTGGAATAAGATGTCGGTCAACGAGAGCTGCAGGTTTTGTTCTTTGAATTTAAGAACAATTACAAATTCTAAATGTATATTTGACACGGAGGACAGTGATAATGTATTCAGTCAACTGCCGAAGCTGGGTCTAATCAATACGGATTACAATACGCCGCTGCGCTTGGTTCGGATCTCCCGCAAATGCTGTGTAGCGATCAGTGATCGCATCTTTCTCCGCTGCCATTACTGAACTACAACTCAAACTAACGCACAACATCAACGTCAGTTCTCAGCCACTCCCTCTGTTCGCTGATTGGACCGGTGACATTTTTATTTCAGAAAACCAAAGAATACACCACAATCCCAGACCTAGTACTGAAGGAAAATTTAAATTGAGCGGAAGTACGTAGGAGGGCGGAGCCAGGTTAATGTATTACACCCATAGAGCTAGTCTTCAAGGGGGTAATCCATCCGCCAGAAACTGAAGCTTCCCCGGGCGCCGCCATTGGCTAGCGGACCCCCACCTGCTGTTAGCATTCCATTGACTCCCATTCATTTTGGCGTCACTTTGACAGCGAACAACTTTACATGTAAGGCGTTTAAAGACTCCATTTGACCATGGTTTATTTCTAAAGAAACACGAAAATTTATAAACGGCTCCATTACCTTGTATCTTACGTTATGGCCTAGTAGAAGCAGTTTTTATAAAAACAGGCTAACGATTGCATCATAACCACGCGACTGTCGCACAAGTCGAGAAATTACCGTATAGACATGCAGAGAAGCTCACAGGCAATCGGGGGGACGTGGAGGCATAAAGTCCGATAAAGTCAAGGGAGAAGCCCATAGAGAGTGATAAAATTGCTCCCGCTGCTAGCTCATGGACAGCGAACACTCGCGATCTCCGTCTCTGCGAGATTCGGAAGGGAATGATTCAGATTTCTCTCGGCACATGCAGCTACTAGAAGACCTACAGCTGTCAGACAGGTTGCTCACGTCACATCGAAGTCATCAAGCTCAGTTTTGAGTCTGCGCAGTTCGCCCAGCCATCAGGAAGTGAGTGCTTCTAATTGACTTCACTTTTCTCCGTTGAAACCTATGGGGTCGCTGTGTCCAGTTTATATACTGTCTATGCTAGTCTTTCACTGATCGTTTACAGCTTAACAGAAGTTACACCCATTATTCGCGCAAAGCACCATAGGAATATTGTGGAGGCTATAGTATTAGTTGTGTTCGGGTCATTTTTACCCAGAGAAGATTATTTTTTTCAGATTAATTAAATAATTAAAATATTAATTAGTTAAAATATTTTGTACAAAATGGCACAGAGTCACACTTGTTAGGGTTGGGTTAGCTAAACCTATTTCCAAAATATTTCATAAATAACACCTTTACGCAAAAAAAAAATTAGATGCCTACATTCATTTGGTTTGAATTATTCATACTACATTCATCCAATTTACACTCACAGCTCCAATGTGAAAACCTGTAAAATAAAAATCTGGGGTTGAGTGTTAAAATTTACCCTTGCAGACAATCGTCACAAACCTGTATTCTGAATTTGAAGTTGCAGAATAAAAGGCACATTAGCCACATTTTACACATTTTTGACAATTTGTCTGCAGCTTCAAATTCAGAACAGGTTTGTGACTATTGTCTACGTGCAAATTTCAACTTTAAGATTTTTATTTGACAGGTTCTCACATTGGAGCTGTGTTACTCGAACATAAAACTTCAAAATTGGGGCAGAAGATTGTGTCTTTGTGTACTGTTTACACCAGTCATTACATCACATATAGGCCTATACACCCGATTGCACACTTAATTCTGTCCGCCCGCACAAGCCAGAAGCCTACCAACTCCAGAGCATATGGTCAAGTTGTAATATGACAATTTTTATATTTATATAACGTTACATTAATTATTTAAACTGATGTACAGAGTTCATCTTTCTCCAGACGCCTTTAATGTTACATTCGTTCACACATTTCTTCCGGTTGCGTATTGAAGTTAAAGAACATGGATCTGATCTCACCTGTGTTTCGTCCAAGTGCTTCTGTTGAGCTCCAGCATCCAGAAAGACACAATAACACCGCACAGTACACTCGAGCTGTCATCCTCTCCACCTGCGATCACACAATGAACTATGGTGGAAAATCTTCTTACTTGTCAGGACGAGAGAGTATTTAAGTTAGCGCTCAACCAATGGCGTGAGTTTGGGGCGGGATCTGTTTTGGAGAATAATATAGAACACGCCCGCAAGTTTTAAAAAGTTCCAATCAATGAGGTCAGAGAGCTCAAACGGGTTTTTCAATTACCTCAAATTAGTCAAATACTTTCCTCTACACCAGTGGTTCCCAAACCTGTCTTGACGCACCCCCAACACTGCACGTTTTCTTTGTCTAATGAGCTGATGAGTTGAAGCAGGTGTGTTTGATTAGGGAGACAAAGAAACGTGCAGTGTTGGGGGTGCTTCAGGACAGGTTTGGGAACCACTGCTCTACACAATAGTTTAATTTGGATTATTCAATCCCACCGGACAGTCTTTTATGGCAGTGTTTGGGTTGACCAGTTTTCAATAAACCTAAAACTATCTCTTGCATGCGCAATGATAATTTTCTCCAAAGTAAACTAAATGGAAGCCCCTCGTTTTTGCATGTAGTTTTAGAGGGCAGTTTCCCCCCCAAGGAATTTTGAAAGAAGGAAAGTGTACAAATGATTACACTTTACCTTTCCTCAGTGTACAACCTTTCCTTTTACCTTTCATCGGTGTACAAATTATTATTAGCCTATTTTTTTTTGGCAGCAGTCATGCTAGCCCTTGAATTTAAAGGGATACTTCATCGCTGGAAAGATTAATGTGTATTTAAATTGGGTCATGCATGTAGTAGAAATGTGAACTTATTTTAGAAGTTGGTGCCTTCTAGACTGAGAAAAGCCAGAAAAATAATTTTTGGCTCATGTGGATGAATGACAACAACTCCCAGAATGCACTTGCTTCGGTGCCCTACGAGGCCACGCCTACCGGTTACAGAGGCCTGTATCGAAAGAATTGGTTCAAATAGGCTACTAGATTACTCGAAACTGAAAAGACGCCGGTTTATCTTTTGCCTTTTTTTTCTCCATCGTCCGCGGCTGTTCCTCGCTGTGTTGCGGCTCGTGCGGGTGGCTACGAGCGTCGGATTCTCACGCCGGATTTCGGGATGTCCGGGATTCGGCTTTTGGTTTCTGCGGTCGCCATTTATGTTTAACGTTACAACTTACATGTACGCATAGCATGCACGCCTTTTGTTTCAATCAGACTGAATTCATTCCGATTGGTGAATCTGAATAGTGTTTACATGAACGCTAAACAAGTGATTGATGTGCGTTTTTTTAGCATTGTGAAGCAGAATGCATGACCTACAAAGCTGGCACGTCAGTGTCAAATAGGCGACACCAACACTGAGTGGGGGCCCCAGGCGAAATTTATCAATGAGGCCCTTTTTATAATATGTTTTATATATAGCTATAGCTTATATACTATTTTTTTGTTAATCTTCTAGAGCTAGGCTAATTATTCAAAGTAGTCAAAACACAGAACATAGGCTAAGTTGTTTATGTTTTACAATAGTATGTGCTTATTTTTTTAATTAACGAAATGTCAATCTTTATAACAGAAGATAAAATATAACAATCTTCAAGAAACAGTAAATCTTCAAATGTGTAACGGATTGTCACCTTAAAAAGTGTCTTTTGTGGTGGAACAAGCAATGCTATATATATATAGCCTAGTTAGCATCTTAATTGAATCTTTGTTTTATTATTTTATTAGTTAATTAACTAATTGTTAACTCAACTAATTTAATGTAAAGAGCTGGATACTAGAATTACTTATTAAATAAATGTCAACTAACCTAAATGTAGGCTATTGATTAGAGTTGCCATAGACTAAAGTTTTTTTCTAGTCGTCAGTAGTCATTCATTTAAGCAATTAGTCGACTAATCTCACGTTTATATAAATTTCTGCTTAAATACTGGATGCATGGAGGAATATTGCCTATTCCGCGCTCAAGCGCATGCATAAATCTTGCCGCAAAAGCAGGCTAACGATAGCCTAATATGTCTGAAAAAATAACGAGGCATTTTTATTGTTTATTAATAAAAATATATATTTCTAAATCAGTGTTGGCTGCAAACATATCTCTATACATCTCCTCTGTAAAGTGGATGCGCCTTTAGAGAGAAATGCACCTTTCATATGGATTGCATTGCCTCATCAGCCGGTATTTGCTTTCTATTCTAATTTTTTCATTTAAAAGTGGACATTTCGAGCTTTATATAGAAATGGTTATCATGTCTGTGAGGCTAGTATAGCCTACACTGTGTTTCAGTTCATTTTTGAGACACGCTCCAGTTCACGCTACGGAGACCATGAAAGTGCGCCCTGTTTGTTTTATTTTATTTTACAAAAGCACAAAGTTTTCTGGTTATTGTGAGTTTACACAAATAAAAGTACTTGCGACTGGTGCATTATTCTTTTCTGTATGACCAGAAAAGATTGAGTATTTTTTGAGATGTTGCTGCGTCTTTCTATTAACATTTCTGATTGTTTAAATGATGTGGAAAGCAGGAGCCGAGTCCCGGACATTTTGGGCGATCTCGAGGTCTGGTCTGGTGCGCGGGTCCGATGCACGGATGGTGGGGGAGCGAGAGGCAGCCGGAGCAGCAGAGGAGCGAGACCTGCTTGGCGGTCGGGAGGAAGAGCCCGGGCAGTCCCGGCCGGACATGTCCGGGAAAAAGAGGACGTATAGGTCACCCCTACTACTCAGCTTTCTCCACAGAGCAAGTGCCTATTAGCTTAGCTTAAAAAACAAAGATGGCTGACACTGTTTGTACATTCTGTGAGTGAGATCCCACCCACTATGGGCGGGTTGAAAACATGCGGAACTAGCTCCTACTACTGACTGTAGTTTTTAGCCTCTGCCCAGGAAATACTCCTATGACGCAAAATTAGGATTTTTGCGTCATAGGAAGATTTTTTTCTAGACAAAAAATACATAAATCTCTCGTCTCAGTGGGAAATGATTTAAGGAAGCCTGGTAATTCGAAAATACTACAGGTTTTCTACTGATACAAAGCTTAATGCTAATCGGTGAAGTATCCCTTAAAGGTGCTGTATGGAGTTTTTCTACTAAAATGAATCCATTTTTTATTGCCTGTGTGTGAAGGGGTTGTAATCTCACAATAAAATGATTCACTTGGCGGGTTTTGCTATTACCTCTGAAAGCAAGTATTCCTATTTCTATGTGAAGTCTCCGGGTCGGATTTGCCGCGAAATCCAGTGACGTGACTGAGACCTGCATGCGCGCTCCCGAGCGTCTCGCCTCTCGCCTCGTCTACTGACTTTGCACTCAACAGCGACGACACTGCAACTTTATGACATGGAGTCTGCTAATACTAGGAAACGACTGGCACAACACAAACTCCAACTCAAACTCCACATAATAATAAAAAACAAAAGAAAGCACGCGCACGAGCACTGGCTTGTAAACGTATTGGTTGCAATCTGAAACATCACCGCTAGATGCCGCTGAAAACTCCATACAGCACCTTTAACCCTTTGTAAAAAATAAAAAAAAACTTTGTAAAGGGGTATATATATACAGTATATATATATAAAATACACCATAAATTGCTTTAAAACAGATTATTTTAAATATTAAAAGAGATTAAGATTCACAAACACAAATATTAAACACTTTTTATTTTGGGTACACTTAGGTACATTAAAACAACCCAACTCTGTATTTTTAAATGCATACAATGAATAGACATGATTTTGATACAAGATGAAACATTGATGCTGAAAATTGGACAAGTCAGAACAGTCGCACGCATTAAACAGGATCAGGTTATTTTATGTTTAAGATAAACAAACATAAAATCTCCCAGCATTAGCTGTAACTTGGAGGCTGCAAGCCTATGAACAGTGTAAGAAAACTAATACTGGCTTTTGGGTGATAGATAAATAAATATGGAAAAAATCGATTTGTGCCCTTTGAATATAAAATTAAAAAGTACATTTTTAGATAAAATTCTAAGTTTTTAGTAAAAAAAATAACAGTTTGTGTTTACGTAATAAATGTGCGTGTACTGTGTATAATTATTTTGTATATATAAATATACACACATGCTTGTATATATTTAAGAAATATTTCCATGTATATACTGTATATAGATTATATATAATTTATATTATATATAAATATAAATATGTTATATATAAATACTTTTTTTTCTTAAATATATACATGCACGTGTGTGTATTTAGGTAGGCCTATACAAAATAATTATACACAGTACACGCACATTTATTATGTAAACACAAACTTTTATTTTGGATGCGATTAATCGCGATCAATCGTTTCACAGCCCTATCATAAATGTATGGAAATATATTTTGTTTCCGTAAGGGATGCCTCACTTCTTTCTTTTCCAAACTCCCTGAAAACTGCAGTTGTTAAGCCCCTCCTGAAAAAGAGCAATCTGGATAACGTCATATTGAGCAACGACAGACCAAATCTCAAATCTTCCTTTCATAGGTAAGATCATTGAAAAAGTATTTTTCAATCAGCTGAACAAATACTTAAGCTTGAATGGATACTTTTACAATTTTCAATCTGGTTCCAACCACATCACAGCACGGCTCATAAAGATAAAAAACATTATATTATTATTATTATTATGATATTTGCCTCAATAAAGATACAGGCAAAATATCAGTGCTGGTACTACTCGACCTCAGTGCTGCATTTGACACTGTCGATCACAACGTACTTCTTGGCAGGCTGGAAAACTGAGTCAGGCTTTCTGGGATGGTCCGAAAATGGTTCAGATCATACTTAGGAGGGAGAGGTTAGGTAACCATAAGTCTGAGTGGACATCCATGACATGTGTCCCTCAAGGCTCAATTCTTGCCCCATTCCTGTTCAACCTGTATATGCTCCCACTGAGCCAAATAATGAGAAAGAACCAAATTGCTTGCCACAGACAACACCCAGATCTACTTAGCCCTATTGTCTAAAGAATACAGCCACATTGTCTCCCTGTGCAAATGCATTGGTGAAATTAACAGTTGGATGTGCCAAAACATTTTTCAGTAAAAAAAAAAAAAGAGACAAAACTGAAGTGATTGTGTTTGGAAACAAAGATGAAGTTCTCAAGGCATACCTTCACTCTGGGGTCAAACAACTAAAAATCAAGTCAGGAATCTTGTGTGATTTTGAATTGAATTGAATAATTAGATGCTTTGTTTTTAGACAAGGCAAACTTGTTTTTATCATCAGCAGGGTGAACTATTGTAATGGACTCCATCATCATCATCAATCGACTACAGACAGGGTAGGTTTGCAGTCGGTCACCAATTTTCTCCATTCCCTTCGATCTTTGGCCACTTCCCTCAGTTTATTTGCTGTAGCTGGTACGCCCTTGTTAATGAGCTCACCGATGTATTGGTGGTACAGTTTATGTGGTCTTCCTCTGCCTCTTTTGCCGTGCCGTTCTTGTGGTGCATACAAAACACATTTGTTTATTAAAGGGCACCTATTATGACATTTAAAATGTTCCTAATGTTGTTTAGGGAGTCCCCAACAACAGTTTTACGTGCATGCAATGTCAAACTTTTGTTTTCGTATAATATGCATTTATTTTTACCTGATTTGCTCACCGACTCCCAAATGATTCGTTCAACGACTCATTTTTCCAAACCCCTCCTTTGCGCGACGCTAATCTGCGATTGGTCAGATGACCCAGCAGTGTTTACAGAGATAATACTTATTGTTTAACACGGAGTACAATGATGCTTTTATCAATTAAATCGTGTTATAATAATGATTATAGTCCACTGCTTTGTAGTTTGTAGTAAAAAACTAAAAATAAGATAAAGAATTTAATGTTATGTTAGCAAGCATAGCCCAGAGTTCATATTGTAAAAGCACAATCAGTCTTTGTTTGCGTAAGCCCGATGCATAAACATAACGTTTTTACAAAAAAATAAAAAGCAGTTACATTACTACGAGGTATTACTCTATTCTTTAAGACAACTCCGAAAACAACGACAAACACTTCACATATATCAATACAATTGTCATTGAAGACCTAGAAGCTAAACGGTGCTTACACAACAAACAAAATAATTATTAAGCATGCTACATAAAACATAAAAGCAACAATTATTAATAACACTTACAGGTTGTGATACGGAGGAGGAAGCTGATGCAAATACACTTAGAAATTAACCTTCCTTCAATATCAGCCGGCTCGCGAATCCAAGTTTGAGTGCATTTAAAAAGCAATCGTCTTCAAAATGGCGCGAACAAGGCACAAGGCTCGGACTTTACTTCTGTGGTATAGTTGTATACATGAATTGTAGCCACTTAGTCTTCAAATGCTCCTCCTTGGGCAGATGAAAAAAGTTGGCTTTTGAGTCGCACTTCAGAACACAGCGTCTCGTCGCCATGATGTTTTCCCTGGCCTTGGAGCGCAATAAGTGTCACAGGTTGACCTAGTCGGTTTCTTTTTTTTCTTTTGTTGCCTAATTAGTAGAGACATTAGGGCCTTGTGTGCAGTGTATCATGTGTGATGGTGTTTACTGTGTGCATGAACATATTTGCACTCTGAATTGTAGTGATTATTCACTGTGTGTGTGTGTGACGGACTGAAAATATTACAGTGAAAGATAAAAGTATTGAGTAATAAGAGGTACCTCAAAATTCTTTCTTTTTTTCTTCTCTCTTTCTTTAGTTCAAGTATTTAAAAGAGTCTAAAAAGTTAGTCTAATGTTTTCATGGATTAAGTGTATTCTGAAAGAGGCCTGTAGGTGGCGCATGGCACTAGAGTGATGAGGAATGACGTTCTGGTCAAAGGGCAAAGTCATTAAAAGAAAGCGCCAGAACGCTGCAGACACTAATGTGTGTTTTCTCATCATTTTATACAGGTATGTAAAATGTTTTGTATGGATCAATATCGATCATTAGTGATAATTGAGACATTCATAAATACATTTAGACTCTGTTTGTTCAGTTTAACTGATTGTGAGTGTTCAAAATGATTATTTTATTTGTGATTCCGTCGATGTAAGCTCCAGCTGAGTAAACAGTCCAAATTCACGATGCTTGTAGAAAACGTGATTTGTAAGTGGGAGATTTGAAACAATTGTACAACAACAACTATATTGCCTGTGTAATTTTTATAGATTTTCCAGGCTGAGCTGTATAATGTGTTGTATTGTGTTTACTCACACCATTTCGTTTATGTGGAAAAGTGAAATTCAAGATGACGTTTTACTCTAAAAATATACACTTGTAAGTGTTAAAACAGCATCGGGTGAGACTGTTGATCATTATTAGTTGATTTATTTCATCTAAGTTTTTCTATTTGTTTCATAGAAGTTATTCTGACTTCTCTTTGTTTAGAACTGCAATATATATAAAATAGATAAAGCAAAACTTGAGAGTGTTGAGTGAAAACACAGTGTGATGGTACAAGACAAGACACATGTAAAGTTGTATCTACAGTAGATGTTTATTGAAGTTGTTTAAAAGTGTAATATCGAAGAGAAATGGTCAAATATATTACATTAACTGACTTAATGGACATACATTTAAATGCTGTGAATTGAATTATGTATGCATGACCTGTTTTGAGTTATATTTACCTGTTACCTGAAAAGGTTTGAAAAAAAGTCATTAAAAGAAAGCGCCAGAACGCTGCAGACACTAATGTGTGTTTTCTCATCATTTTATACAGTTACTTTATCTCATCCTTCCCTGTTTGAGACCGGTAACATTTTGGGGGCTCGTCCGGGATCAGGATCTTGGTATCAGCTTCGAGACTGATGACGTGGGAGACCAGTGTGACTGTCTGGATTGAGCTACAAGGAATGCTGTGAGTTTTGTTCACCTTGTGAGTGCAAGTCTTCTGGGTTCCAGTAAAGATGGCGTCTTCAGCTCCTCTTCGTGCGTTGCTATGGGATATCCAAAAACAGCTTCATCTGCTGAGTGAAGAACAGCTGTATAGTCTTGCTTTGTCACTGGAAGATGAAAGAGGCTTGGAGGTTCCTAAAGTGACTGGTACCAATGAACCTGAACTTTTTGAATTCATTGTGGATTACATGAAAAGTGATCAGCTTAGAACGCTTGAAGATGAAGGTATGTCTTGTTTGCTAATCATCAAAGACAAGATTGATGAACTAAAATCCAGCAAGGAGAGTGAATCAGACATGGACACTGCAAACAATGGTAAAGATGTTAGTGGTGGGTCATCAATGACAGAACAGGTATCTGGGTTGGTTAAACTGACTGATGTTGCTGCTTTGTTGCCCCGCAGATATTTCAAAATGCATGGTGGTGTAATTTCAGATGCTAGTTCAGACATGAGTTACAACAGTGTATGCAAACAAATTGATGAGGGTTTGAAAGAAAAATTCTCTGAATCTGAAATCATACGCACAGTGTTAAGAATGATCAAACCCGGTAACTTTAAAGACATGTTGACCAACAAAGATGATCTGACTGTTGCAGAACTGAAACGGTTCTTAAAGTCGCATATGAGAGAACGAAGTAGCACTGAATTGTTTCAGGAGCTTAGCAATGCTAAGCAGCAAGATAAAGAAAGCCCACATCAGTTTGTCTATAGACTAATGGGGTTGAAACAAAAAATTATCTCGGCATCACAACATAGTGGATCAGAGTTTAGCTATGACAAAAGACTAGTGCAGGGAGTGTTTCTGCATACACTGTATCAGGGGCTAAATGAGAAAAATGGTAATATCAGATTGGACATTAAGCCTTACATCTCTGACTTGACAGTGACTGATGACTTCATCTTAGAGCAGGTTACTAAATCAGCTAATGAGGAAGCAGAGAGACAGAAGCGCCTAAGCACGGTACATAAACACAAACTCCTGACTGTTAGTTCCTCCCAGTCCCAAGAGGATACTGAGAAAAGCTATGACACATTGCAAAAGAGAGTAGAAGGAGAAGCTAGAGCAAATCGCACTGCCTTAATGGAACTGACAGCTCAGGTTTCTGCTCTCACTAAAAACCTTGAAAAGATGATGAGACCCTCTGCTGCAATTGAAAGCCAAACTGCCGCACCATTAATGAATGTTAAAGTTTCAGACAAACCTGAAAGCAAGCGTAGATGTGACAACTGCATCCAGCAAGGAAACCAGGACTGCTGCCATTGCTTCCGCTGCGGCCAGGCAGGACACAGAGCAGTTGGTTGCTTAAAGAAGGGAACGAAGGTGGGAAACGGAAGACGGTCACTGGTACGGGACAACCAGTGACCCCATCAAGCTGTCCGTCCCATGTAAAGGTAAACAGTGCGCCTACACACCATCCTGAAAATTTCAGTTGGAAAAATCGTCAGTCACCAAAAAAACAAGCAGCACAACTGATTGGCAGAAAATGTATGCTGTCATGTTGGTTAAATGGGGTTCTTACTGAAATGCTGTTGGATACAGGGGCTCAAGTAAGCATGGTAGGAAAGACATGGGTAGAAAAGTTCCTTCCTAATGTGCCTATCAAGCCTATAGAAGACTTACTTTCCGACCATCAGCTTTACATTACTGCTGCCAATGGCTGTGTGATTCCATTTGTTGGATGGATTGAAGTACTCTTTGAACTCAAAAGTAGTGGATCTGGAACCTTTTCCATTCATGTACCAATGCTAGTAAGCGACTGCTGTAATGACAATCCACTTCTGGGTTTTAATGTCATTGAAGAATTGATCAGAGGAAGCAGTGACCGGCCAAACAGCACGGAAAATCTAACCATTCTGCTGAGTAAAGCTATGAATGTAAGACAGAGCATAGCTAACAATATTGTCAATGTTGTCGTTCAATTAGCAGATGCAGAGGAAATGTTGGACAGTTGTGTGGTAAAAGTAGGAAAAAAAGGACTCACAGTTAAAAGAGGCGAACTTTGCGAAGTCAAATGCAGAATTAGAGGTAAGCCTGAAGGAGGAGTCATGCCGTTCGAACCACTTCCAGAATGGCCAGCCCAAGATGGCCTTGAACTATTTCCTACTGTGGTTGATGTGCCAAATGGTGTGTCTAAAGTAGTGAAGATTCCTGTCCTGAATTCCACTCAACATGACATTTACCTCCCTGCAAGGACAGTGTTGGGTACTATCACTCCGGTTTTTGAAGTCCTACCCCTCATTCCATGTAGTGGTGCTGGAACAGGAAACAACCAGGAGGAAAGTGAGGTTTATGTTAATCAGTTGAGCCAACTGGATAAGGGAAGTCAGTTACCTGTCAACAAAACAATTAAATGGCACCCACCTGTTGATTTAGAACACCTTTCGAAACCAGAGCAGGAGATAGTTAGACGAATGCTTTACGACGAATCCGATGTCTTTGCTCACGATGATGGGGATATAGGATGCATTCCAAATCTGAAGTTGAAGATAAATTTAAAAAATGACACTCCAGTTCAGAAATGCTACAATTCCATTCCAAAACCCCTATACAAGGAAGTTAAAGAGTATGTACAAAACCTCCTCGACCGTGGCTGGATTAAGAAATCTTCCTCTGCGTACTCCTCACCAGTGGTTTGTGTCCGGAAGAAGGACAGTAGCTTACGGCTATGTGTTGACTTTCGAGAGTTGAACCGGAAGACTATTCCAGATAGACACCCACTACCGAGGATACAAGATTTGCTGGACAGTCTAGGAGGATTCACATGGTTCTCCATTCTTGACCAAGGGAGTGCATATCATCAAGGATTTGTGGATGAGGAGTCAAGGCAGATGACGGCATTTAGCACTCCCTGGGGACTCTATGAGTGGAAGCGTATCCCTTTTGGATTAACTAATGCTCCAGCAGCCTTCCAGAGGTGTATGGAGAGTGTTTTAGAGGGCATAAGAGACAAATGCTGTTCTCCTTACCTGGATGATGTGCTTTGCTATTCAAAAACCTTTCACGAGCATGTCGAAGACCTTAGGCAAGTGCTCTGCCGAATGCGTGAGTATGGTATCAAACTCCGACCAAAGAAATGTGAACTCTTCAAGACGCAGGTCAGATACCTTGGTCGGATGGTGTCAAGAGAAGGCATTGAGATTGACCCGAAGGATCTTGAGGCTGTATTGCAATTGAAAAAGAAAGAACCAAAAACAGTGGGGGAAGTTAGAACTCTATTAGGGTTTCTAAGTTACTACAGATCCTTCATCCAGGATTTCTCAAGAATAGCGAAGCCACTGTATGAGCTCCTGCAGAACCCCAAGGGAAAGACTGTTGTGAAAGTAGCAAAGACCAGCCAAAGTAAACAGAAGGTGAGGAAGGAGACCAAAGCACAAATGCCATCGAGAACCCCTATCCAGTGGACATCTGAACATCGGGCCATTGTGTCAAAATTCATAGAGATGCTTATCAATCCACCAATTCTGGCATACCCTGATTTTGACTTGCCTTTCGTGTTGCACACCGATGCATCAAATGAGGGCTTAGGTGCTGTACTTTACCAGCGACAAGCCGGCAAACTTCGTGTTATCGGATTTGGCTCAAGAACATTGACTCCAGCAGAGCGCAGTTACCATTTACATTCAGGTAAACTGGAGTTTTTAGCTCTCAAGTGGGCAATCTGTGATAAATTCAGGGATTACTTGTACTATGCCCCAACATTTACAGTGTACACAGACAATAATCCATTGACTTATGTCTTGAGTACCGCCAGATTAAATGCTGTGGGTCATCGCTGGGTCGGTGAGTTGTCCGATTTCCATTTCGATATAAAGTACAGACCAGGTAAACAGAATGCAGACGCAGATACACTTTCACGATTTCCAGTAGACATCACAGACCACCTGAGTGATTACACGGAGACTGTGCCATCTGAGGTTGTGTCAGCCATGTGGCAAGGGAGTAAAGCTGTCGTTGAAGAAGAGGTACCGTGGGTGGCTTCACTGACTCTTTACTCAGCAAGTGATGGGGAAGAGGAAATGTTGAAAGGGCAAATGGTATCCCCAATAGCCCAGGAGGATATCAGAGCTTCACAACAGGATGACATAAGTATCAAGGAAGTGATCAAGCTTAAGGAAAGTAGCTGGATCCCAAATAGCAAAGAAAAAAATGTCATGACCAGAGGAACCAGACGTTTGGTTCAGGAGTGGAACAAGCTAGTAGTGGAGGAAGGAATTCTGTACCGACACTCTGGTAATCGGAAACAGCTAGTCCTACCTGAAAAACTGAAGCCATTGGTCTTGAAGAACCTCCACGACAACATGGGCCACATTGGTGCTGATAAGGTAACCCATTTAGCACGTGATAGATATTACTGGCCTTTCATGCAGAAGGAAATTGATGATTATGTGATCAAAAAGTGCAACTGTATCAAACAGAAGCGTCCGAATGTTCCTGAGAGAGCGCCCATGGGTTCGATCACCACCAGTTCACCCTTCGAATTGGTTTCCATTGATTATCTGCATTTGGAGCCAAGCAGAGGAGGGTACGAATACATACTCGTCCTTGTGGATCATTTCACGCGCTTTGCACAGGCATATCCAACAAAGAATAAATCAGGAAAAACGGCAGCAGAGAAAATCTTTCAGGATTTCATACCACGCTTCGGATATCCAGAGAGACTACACCATGATCAAGGACGGGAGTTCGAAAATAATTTGTTACAGACACTGCAACAACTGGCAGGGATTTCTCATTCAAGGACTACCCCTTACCACCCACAGGGTAACCCAGTTGAAAGGCTAAACCGTACCTTGTTACAAATGCTTCGCACTCTGGAGGAAGAGAAAAAGGCTGATTGGAAAGAACACCTTCCACATCTGGTTCATGTGTATAATTCTACCAGACACGAAGCCACTGGATACTCACCGTTCTTTTTACTGTATGGGAGGTCCCCCAGGTTGCCAATTGATCTGATGCTTAACCCCCTGGGGTCGGCAATCACGCCGGCGTGATTTGCGCGTTTTTTTTCACATAGCAGCTGAATAAACTTAAAATACTCCGTCATTTGTGGTCATACAGACTTAATAAAAATGAAAAAAGAATCTGTGAGATGTCTACTTTTGTATGTGTCCACTTACAATCAAAACAAAACGTTGTGCTTTTGTAAAATAAAGAAATTAAACAGGGTGTGCTTTCTGCCTCTCCGTCTCGTGAACTTTTTTTTCTTGAGCACGTCTCTAAACATTTAAAATACTCAGCGAATACTTGTCACACATTTGTGAGCTCTATATATTTATAATCATTTAAGTGTGTAGTTTTAAATTATCTGATTCAAAACGAAAACAAATATTCTCCGTTTAAGTAATTTGTATAAAACCAACAAGATATTCAGTTTCTCTAACCCTTCCTCATTAGTTTTAATGTGACCACACCCACACGCGCAAAACATATAGAGATGCAAATCGTCCATGTGTCGCGCGAACGCCCCCATTACCTCAACAACAAAGCGGCAAACTTTATCAGTCCTCTTCAGTCGTCGAGTTTGGAAGACATGCTGTGAGATTATTGGGTTTACATCTGAAGAAGAAGATCGCGATTTGAAGACAAGAACGATTTTAAGGTAAGAAATAATCCTGAATTATATTAGTTAGTGTTATTGTTGCATAAACTTCATATTGCCATTGAACTGTTGCTCGATGCTTCAGTGAATGTCCCCTGCACGCGCTGTGAGAGTTTGAAAACGCAGTCGCGAGACGTGCGTTTGAAAAGCAAACCATGATTTTACTCCAATCTCATTTCATAACGTCATATCGATGTAAACATTTGAAGTAACATATGATAATCAATATGTTTTTCTTTAGTGTAGTGTTACTGAAGTGTTCCTTTTTAACTATGCCTGCTATACTGTTCTTATTATTTGATTCAGCCCTGCTGCAAAAAATACTTTCTTAGTTAGTATTTTTGTTTTGTTTCCAGTCTAAATATCTAAAAATTCTTAAACCAAGAAGTGTTTACTAGAGAAGTAAAATGACATAAGAAATTCTATTTTGTTTTAAGATAAAAAGAAAGTAATTTTTGCTTAAAACGAGCAAAATTATCTGCCAATGGGGTAAGCAAAAAATTCTTGGTTTCCATTTGAATTAAGATTTTTTTTCTTGTTTTCTATTCGAATTCAGATTTTTTTGCTTACCCCATTGGCAGATAATTTTGCTCGTTTTAAGCAAAAATTACTTAAATTACTTTATTTTTATCTTAAAACAAAATAGAATTTCTTATGTCATTTTACTTCTCTAGTAAATGCTTCTTGATTCAATAATTTTTAGATATTTGGACTGGAAACAAAACAAAAATACTAAGTAAGAAAATCATTTTTTGCAGTGCAGGTATATGCCTACAAGGCACAACAAATATATATATATGTGTGTGTGTGTGTGTGTGTTTTGTAAATTTTAAAAAGGAATTTTCACCAGAAATCTAAAATGTATTCCCACAATCATGCAGCCCTGGTTTCTTCTTGATATCAGCATGCTCACAGCTTTTTTATATATATATATATATATTTTTTAGGTAGCTACCCGTCCTGCTGACTTCAACATGAGCATGAGGAGGTAAAGTGAAAAATCAAACACCTTGGAAATGACAGGTATGCACTATGTTTCAGGAAAGGAAAGGTGTGTGACTGGTTAAGTCTCTGTCTTTAGTTCAGTGTGTTAAATAATGTGCTTTTTGCCATTTGTTGTGTATCTTTGGATGATGTTGTGTTGTAAATAAATTCAAACAATCAAAAAGCCATTTTTTTTTAAATCTCCTCATTCTTTGTGCAAGGTAATGTAATGATAGTGCCTGAGAGCTCCTAATAGGGCCATTATGGGAGGCTCTTTGTCTCTCTCAGGTGTGAAACACTCAATATTCATGGTGGTTAACGCCTCCTCGCATAAAGCTTTCTTACACAAAACATGTCATACAAATTTTAAATCAATATATTGTCTTATCTGAATGAGTATTCAGGATGATTTTCACATAGTTTTGGAGCAAATATTCTAGGCTACGTGATACAATTTTCAAAAGCCTTGCGACGAAATAATTAGTTTGTCTTTCATGACATTATTTCAGTGACTTTTTTTTTGGTCATTTTCACAAACCACGCATAAATGTTATTATCTCAAAACTACAAACTTTTACATACATGCTGCTGACATATTATTGTAGCAGAGTTTGTGCTGAATGCAGTGTAATAATACTTTAGTCATGAAAATGTCACAAGTAACAGAAATAAGCACAAATGTTAGAGCATGTCAGAACACCTCCAGGACCCAGAAAACACCTCAGACCCCTGAGGGTTAACCTAAAACCGGAAAAAGAGACCCAAAGCCACAAGACGTTTGCTGAGAAGTGGGCATCCAGAATGCAAGAAGCTTACAAGATTGCATCCGAAAATAGCCAAAAGTCATCTGCGAAAGGAAAGAAGTACTATGACAGGAAGCTGAAAGGAGTACCTCTCCAGCCAGGTGATCGGGTTTTAGTAAGGAACCTTTCTGAGAGAGGAGGTCCAGGCAAGCTTCGTCCCTACTGGGAGAAGGAAGTGCACAAAGTAGTGGAGAGGATCAAAGAGGGGCCGGTGTACAAGATCCAACCTGAAACTGGTAAAAAGACAATTCGCGTATTACACAGAAACCTCTTACTACCAGTGAATGATTTACCTGTTGAAGATCACACTCTAAAAGTACCTGTAAAGACAAGACAACTGAATAAGAGGAAAGTCACAGAGCGGAGTGTAGATCGGGAAGAGGAAAGCTCGGAGGACGAACAATGGTACTATCCTTACTTACCAGTGACTCCAGGGAATCATGACCACGTTGAACTACTACAAAAGTCTCAGACTGAAAAGAGATCTCAGTTAAGATCGATTGCAAGAGAGTTTTACCCTTCTGCAACAGCATTGTCGGAACCAGTGGCCACAGTGGATCAAGCAGAAGACGAGGAGCAGGTTCTAGAAGAAGAGGATATTGTCGGATACGGCTCAGAAGAGCTGCCTCCGTCAAGTCAAGAATTACCTGTAAGGCAAAATGAACAATGTGAGAGTGTTGATGAAGAGGACCAAGAGACTTTACGAAGATCAAACAGACAAGCAAAGCCAAAAGGAATACTGACTTATGACATATTAGGTCAACCGATTTACAGACAAAGTCATTTAAATGCAGTCCAGCCTTACATGATTCCGAGAAGTCCAATGACTTACCAGGTAGTTAATGCAGTTCCTTGGTGGCAACCAATATCTATCTGGACTTGTTAGATGAATGACTGAGAGGAAATAGACTGACCTAGTATTGATGTCAGGAGTCATAAAAAAAATAGGGGAGAGTGTGACGGACTGAAAATATTACAGTGAAAGATAAAAGTATTGAGTAATAAGAGGTACCTCAAAATTCTTTCTTTTTTTCTTCTCTCTTTCTTTAGTTCAAGTATTTAAAAGAGTCTAAAAAGTTAGTCTAATGTTTTCATGGATTAAGTGTATTCTGAAAGAGGCCTGTAGGTGGCGCATGGCACTAGAGTGATGAGGAATGACGTTCTGGTCAAAGGGCAAAGTCATTAAAAGAAAGCGCCAGAACGCTGCAGACACTAATGTGTGTTTTCTCATCATTTTATACAGGTATGTAAAATGTTTTGTATGGATCAATATCGATCATTAGTGATAATTGAGACATTCATAAATACATTTAGACTCTGTTTGTTCAGTTTAACTGATTGTGAGTGTTCAAAATGATTATTTTATTTGTGATTCCGTCGATGTAAGCTCCAGCTGAGTAAACAGTCCAAATTCACGATGCTTGTAGAAAACGTGATTTGTAAG
Source organism: Phoxinus phoxinus (assembly GCF_949152265.1). Taxonomy (NCBI): domain Eukaryota; kingdom Metazoa; phylum Chordata; class Actinopteri; order Cypriniformes; family Leuciscidae; genus Phoxinus; species Phoxinus phoxinus. The sequence continues at coordinate 20,979,434 of NC_136893.1, forward strand.
TGGGAGATTTGAAACAATTGTACAACAACAACTATATTGCCTGTGTAATTTTTATAGATTTTCCAGGCTGAGCTGTATAATGTGTTGTATTGTGTTTACTCACACCATTTCGTTTATGTGGAAAAGTGAAATTCAAGATGACGTTTTACTCTAAAAATATACACTTGTAAGTGTTAAAACAGCATCGGGTGAGACTGTTGATCATTATTAGTTGATTTATTTCATCTAAGTTTTTCTATTTGTTTCATAGAAGTTATTCTGACTTCTCTTTGTTTAGAACTGCAATATATATAAAATAGATAAAGCAAAACTTGAGAGTGTTGAGTGAAAACACAGTGTGATGGTACAAGACAAGACACATGTAAAGTTGTATCTACAGTAGATGTTTATTGAAGTTGTTTAAAAGTGTAATATCGAAGAGAAATGGTCAAATATATTACATTAACTGACTTAATGGACATACATTTAAATGCTGTGAATTGAATTATGTATGCATGACCTGTTTTGAGTTATATTTACCTGTTACCTGAAAAGGTTTGAAAAAAAGTCATTAAAAGAAAGCGCCAGAACGCTGCAGACACTAATGTGTGTTTTCTCATCATTTTATACAGTTACTTTATCTCATCCTTCCCTGTTTGAGACCGGTAACATGTGCATCAAATTTGTAGTGGGTTTTGTTGTTGCCATTACTTATTCTGCCCTGCTTGACTCTTTTTAGACACCCACTAATGGACAAACCTGGCAACCCGCTTCCTGTTTTATTATTATGCCCATATTTGGACTGTGCTTCCTCCCCTGCTAATGTGACGTAATCAGTTCATTAGAACTCGTTATCATGCTCCACCTTTTTACCCATATTTGGCCGATACTTCCTGTCATTGAGTAACTTTATTATTGCCTCTGCCTTGCTGCTGATGATTTACAATTAGTGACTAATTGTTTACCAGCTGGACATGCCTGGGTTGAAGGAGATAAAAGGCTTGTTTGAGATGAGCAAAATCTGCGCAGAACCGATCACCGGTGATCAGCGCGAGATGCATGCCGGTTAGAAATGTGTCCGACTGCGGTCCGCCTGGCTCTGATGTCATGCTGACGTATGTCAAAAATCTCTCGCGAGCGCAAGGCGCACCTGTCGGATTCTGCAGTTGCGCGCAGTTGCTCTCCACCGACTGCGCTGATCAAAAGCATGATGGGAAACGACTTGCTGACGACACGGCTTAATACTCATTGGTTTAAACAACCTTGACGTATTGTTCTCTTTTAAAATGTTTGAATTTAAAACTCTGATTTCGTGTGTTTATAAATTATGTGTGAGTATTCCCAAACTCTCTGACAGTGCGATCTCTATGGATTATGAGATTATGTCATTTTTATCAAAAATATAGGCCTATATATATAAAACATGTCTGTATTAAAGAAAAGAAAAAGATTGATAAACACGTATTTGGAATGGGATTAAATAACAGTGCTTTGGGTGTCTTGTTCATTATATTTATTTTCATATAAAAGCAACAGAACTTAAATTACATCCAGTTTATTAGCAACACTGTGCACGAGCGTGAATCCCGCGATATCCATCTTTGATCTCACAGCTGTCAGATCCATGGTCAGATCCACTGCGAGAAGAGAAAACTGTCCGGCTTGCCTGCGCTTTTTCCACTCCTCCCCTCACTGCAGCCGGCTACTCTCGCATACATTTCAGGCGAGGCAAGGCGCATCTCAAACAAGCCTAAAAACTGGTTCTTTGGAAGAGAGAGGGTGGCTGGTGGCTGTTGATTGGCTGCCGGCTGTTGATTGGCTGCCGGCTGTTGATTGGCTGCCGGCTGTTGATTGGCTGCCGGCTGTTGATTGGCTGCCGGCTGTTGATTGGCTGCCGGCTGTTGATTGGCTGCCGGCTGTTGATTGGCTGCCGTTGTGGTCAATGCACACTCCTGCTCTGTAAATGAAGCCCAGGTTCCCAGGCCTCTCTGCTTGAACACTTGTGTGCTGCAGTTGGATTTCCTCAACGCTAGTGATGGGCAGATCGAGGCTTCGTGAAGCAATGAAACAGTTGAAACAAATGGTCCATATTGTTGTGAGGCTTCGAATCAATCCGACACCCGTCTCCACGGTGACACCTAGTGGTCACTTGCAGGTGTTGATCTGAAACAACCTTGACGAGCCATTAAAATTGTTTTTTTTTTTTTATTATTGTACTTTTCTAATATGTGAATCTTGTAATAGGCTCCTCACTGTGCATAATGTTATTTTGGTCCTGCAAAATGAATATTAATAAAATAAATCAAGCCACAATGTCTCACTTTTTTAGATATTTTTATTCAAAAATATTAAATTTCTCTGCTGTGGAAGGACTTAGCCTACTTCTTTTTTTACAGATAATTTCTCCAGCCTTTGAAAAAATCCTCTCACAAGGGACACTTGTTGCTGGAATGCAAAGATATTTTTTAGCCATGACATACAAATGAGGAAAGATCTCTGCTCTCTCTTTCCAGTAAGTTAGTGGATCATGAGTTCTGGGCAAATACGCATCGTTGATGTATTTTTTCACTTCCACTGTGGCATCAGCTGTAGCATTGTGTATCATCTGGGTTTGATGGATACGAGTATCAAAAAGTTCCCATAAACTGTCCTGTGTTTCTACTGGTGTTGATGTTGATGTTGATGGTGATGGTGATGATGATGATGTTGATGGGTCTGATGTTGACATTTCTGGCTCTGAATAAAAATGAAAACAGCAATTAGTAACAAATGCTAAACTGACGGCATATATGAAGTATATATTACATGAATCAGATTACATAACATAACACAGACTGAAACTGCTCACCAGGATTTGTGTTTGAACGCATCAGTGAAGCACACTCCAGTGTCATGTTCTTTTCAGCGTCCTGGGCTTTGGCAGCATTTCCAAATGCCACATTTTTGAACCTTGGGTCCAGCAGCGTAGCCAGTGCCAAGGTTCCAAAACTCTCATAACCTCCACATCTGGACTGCAGATGTGAGCCTGTGAGCCAAAACAGGAGGAAAAAAATATATAATAATGACAATAATATGACAGTTATGGCCAATTACATGGGTAGTTCATTGTGGCCTACCTAATTGTACAGTTGATTCCTGCGTTGCATTTCCTTTTTTCTGTGCAAGCTTGTGCTGCAACATCCTGTACAGAGGTATTAGCTTTGAAGCAGACACTCTCTTTTCCTCTGACATCTCTGTTGTTGCGAGTTTGAATGGTTGCAGTAGTGACAAAGATTGTAGAATAATGTCATACTCAAGACTTGTCAGGGGAGCAGTATCATTGTTTAAGTTGGAAAGTGCAGCAGCCACTGGTTCACGTTGATCATACAAGCGTTGTAGCATGTCGAATGTGCTGTTCCATCTCGTCTCAACCTCCTGTATCAGTTTCAGAGTTGGTCTTCCCATCAAGCCCTGCATCTCCACAAGCTTGTCCTTTGCTTTGCAGCTGGATCTGAACAACCCCACTATCTTTCTGGCCTTCTGGCGTATTTCATTGAGGACTGGGGTTTAATCTAGGGCCTTTGTCACAATCAAATTTAAAGTATGAGCAAAACATGGGACACGGCGAAGGTGGAGTAAATTGGTGCTTAGGACCATGTTGGATGCGTTGTCAGTCACCATGCACTGAACTTTGGAGGTTATTCCCCACTCAGCCATTAGCAAGGCTTTAGCCTCCATGAGATGCTGGGCTGTGTGGGTTTGGTAAAACCTCCTTACACCCAGTACAACAGTTGCCATTTTTGCCTCTGGTGTTATGTAATGGCAAGTCACACCAAGATATCCGTCCATATTAATGGAGGACCACATGTCAGCCGTAAGGCTAACAAATTTTAGGCCTTTTGTAGGTCCTCCATTGTCTTCTCCTTGGCTTTGTTGTACCTTTCGCTGACCATTGCTTTAAGCACCTTCCGGGATGGGAGGACATAGCTTGGATCAAGCTTGTTCACAAAGGCCCTGAATCCCTCATCCTCCACGATGGTGAAGGGCTGCAGATCCTTCACCCCCATGTTTAGAAGAGCCTCATCCAATTCCCTCTGTCTGCCTTTTAAAAGAGAAGATAAAACATACTTTCAGACAAATAAATTAAAAAAAATACAGCTTCAAATAGTGCACAGCTATTAAAAGTAGTATACTGGTGCATTATTTGGAAACCTTTCTAATCAAATTTAGGTTATGAACGTTTATGCTCAGTGTGCAGAGAAAAATGTAATGGAATGTAGAACTACAACAATTACGAAAACCAAAATGATGGTGTAGTATACACTGGCAGTATATTGGGTACTCATATGTAGATCTATATTTTAACATGATTGGCAGTTGTGATTGGTCCCAAAAGTTTGTAATTATATTTCAATTATAATTATATTTCAAACAATGCATACCTTGCTTAGATGGCCCAGCAGTGTCAGTAGCAGGCCTAGGTACAGGGGGAATGCCCTCTGCACCCTGCAAAATGGCAGGATGAGTGCTCCTCAAATGGCGCATCATGGATGATGTATTGTTGCAGTAGGCAAGCTGCCGATCACAATACACACATCTCACTTTATTTGGGGTTTCTAAATGGAAATGCTCCCACACCACAGATGTACGGCATCTCTTCTGGGGAGCCTCCATTTTATCTATCTATCCAAATCTATCTAGATATGTATCTCTAATCTATCTATGTAATTAGATGTAACTACAATCTATCTATGTATTTAGATATGTATATATAATATGTATCTATAATCTATCTATGTATTTAGATATCTATAATCTATGTATTTATATATGTAGCCTATCTTTAATCTATCTATATATGTATCTATCTATCTATTAATGTAGCTGTCTATATATATTAATATCTATGTATCTATTAATGTGTCACTATATGTATACTCTGTGTCTCTAGCCTATCAGTCAATGTGTTGTGTAAATTTAAATGTAAGCCTAAATATAACTAAACAAATCGCACTATAAATGTCACTATATCACCAAAAATCCGCTATCTCAAAATCAAACTCCTCTCACAAAAACCCACGAGGTCAATATGCGTTGATTTCACTTTTATACAGATATGGTATTGTGTGGTCTGTTTCCAACCGTGTCAATCAAGCGCTGATTCGGCGGATCACACCTGATGAAACACTTAGTGAAACACTTCGAGGCTTCGTTTGGCCATAGTCACGTGACATGGGTGTTTTGAATCACGCTTCGGATCAGTGTTTCGAAACATCTGCGCTTCGGGATCTCGCAAAACTTCGGAACGACTGTTTCGCGACCGCCATCCCTACTCAACGCTCGCTAATGTTGCCTGAAGCGCCCATCCTGTGGTTCCAGTGTCTGGTGTTGTCCTGAAGACCGTGTGGCTATCCTCGAACCTCCCTCAACGCTCGCTATTGTTGCCTGAAGGGCCGTAACTATATTTTACTATCACACAGTGTGAATGTGTGTCCTTTTGCTAGCTGTGCTGTTGGTGTTCATTGTGGTTGATTGCTTCTAGCCTCAGCAATACCCATACTGTGGTTCCAGTGTCTGGCGTTGTCCTGAAGACCGTGTGGCTATCCTCGAACCTCCCTCAACGCTCACTATTGTTGCCTGAAGGGCCGTAACTATATTTTATCGTATCACAGTGTGTGTGACCTCTGCTATCTGTGCTGTTGGTGGTTATTCTTGGTATTCTTTTCTAGCCTCTGACTTATCCATCTTGGGGTCCTGGGCCCAGTGCTGCTGTGAAGACCGCCTTGGTTACACCAAGGTCTCCCTCAACGCTCGCTGCCTAGAGTACCGTAACTTTTTCCTGTGGGTCTGACGACTACCGTGATCCTCTGGACGTGTTCGTTCGACTGCTTTGAGGGAGGACAGCTGGAGCGAACCACCGAGAAGCCACCCAATCACTGACTCTTAACCTCTCTCTAAATGGTTTCAAAGACTTGATTTTAGTGAACTCTTTCCCCTTCGTATCAGTATTTTCTATTTAGTGCTTGGTGGCCCATTAATAAAGTGTATTTGTTTGTATTCAACCTTGACTGTCTGTTGGGTTTCTGTGGCTGGGACCTGAGTTTATTATTTAACGTTGGTCACTAGGTGACATAAGTGGGCGTATCGTATTCAAATAACTTGACAAGTTGACGTCATCTAGTCAGAGAAAAAGCTTCGGTCTTCTAACGATTCATAAAAATGACTCCGAGTCGACTCTTACTTTTGAAAGACAATAACTTTATATACGGTGCACTTTCATATTTCAAACTTTGCAGGATGTTTTTGTTCACTTAGATCTATGTTACACACTACATGAAAGGTAAATTTCAAAATTCCATAATAGGTGCCCTTTAAGTCGTTCTCGCTTCTTCTGAGGCAGTGGCCTACAAATCTCAACTGCCTTTGTTGCACTCGGAGGACAAGTTTGTCGCGGTCGACTTGTGTCTTCGTTCCTGATTTTATCTACACGTTTAATGCCGAGCATTATTCTGTAGCAGTTGGTAGCGAAACTATTGAGCTGGTCTTTGATCTTACTGTTGATTATCCAACTCTCGCAGTCGTAGAGAAGGATTGAGATGCATGCGGCTTCAAATATGTTGATCTTAAGTTCGATTGGAAGGGTCTTTGCCTGAAATACTTTTTTCATCTTCCAAAAGGCCCCTCATGCTTGGCCTTTTCGTGCTCTGACGTCTAACTCTGTAGAGGCTATTTGAGAGCCGAGATATTTAAAGTTCTTGGTCCACTCGATGTTCTGACCATTTAGCTGTATATACATGTCTAGACCAGCATGTTGTTTGTTGCTTTTACTTTTGTCTTGCCTATGTTGACTTCAAGGCCTACTCTCCTGGCCCACTTGGCTGTTATTGTGAGTTGTTGCTGTGATCTTTCCAGAGTGTTTTCGAATAGAGCGACGTCATCGGCAAAGTCCAGGTCGAATAGTGAGACATTAAGTTGTCTATAGATGACTTTCTTAGACATGTTACGATACCACTGGATTGGGTAGTGTCAGCATGTTCCTCCTCTGCTTTTGTTAGTACATAGTCTAGAACGATGATGAAAAGGAAAGGAGCTAGTGTGTCGCCTTGTAGGACACCAGTTGAAATGTTGATTTGGTCTGAAAGCTTCCCCTCGACTAGTACATGACTCTTGGAGTTGGTGTAGATTGCACTGTAAAAAATAAAACATAGATTTTATTTATATTTAATTAATAAAAATGAGGCAACAGATTACAAGCAATATTATTAATTAAATTTAACAAATTAGAATTGAGTAATAATTAATCAAATTAATTCCTTAAATGTTAACCATTTAAAATGAGTAAAATTTACAAAATATATGTTATTGCCAACATTGAAGACACCTGATGTTAACAAGCAGAATCACTGAAGGAGAAAACCATAATTAAAGTCACCGTTATGGAGATCAGTGTGTGTTTTAGTTGGGCTCTTCACCCTTAAATTGTTTACTTTAAGTTTTTGTTTGGCTGGTGTACATGAGTTAAATCAGCCAGATGAACAAACGGTGATCTGATGGTGTTGGTTGTGTTTTAACATAATCATTATTTCACAATCATTTGACCTGAATCACTAAACTCAAATGGAGTCCAATTTGTGACTCAAGTTAACTTTATTAACTATAGAAGTACTGGCCTTGTACACCATAATATTTTAAACTTTTACAATGTAATCCAAATAATTTCTAAAAAGTTTCTCTTATACAAAAACAAAACAAAAAACAGACATCATGAATCAGCCTGTGAATCTCAACAATGGTGACATTTATAAAGCATGTTGCAGTGCATTCTGGTTTGCACCAATCAAAACTCATTCATGGCTCCCATCATGTATTGCTGCATGAATAAATAATGAGCTTATGATCAGAGGTTGTCACCATTGCTGAGATTCATACGCTAAATCTTGATGTCTGTGTGCGCAAAAAAAAAAAAACACATATATTTTTTATTATTATTGATTTGATCATTTGGATTTCATTGAAAAGGATAATAATATTATGCAGCTAGAATTAATAAAATAAATTTAACTCATAAATTGGACTCTCCATGAGATCAGTGATTCAAGTCAAATGATTGTGAAATTATGAAACACAACCGACACCATCAGATCAACGTTTATATTTGTTCATCTGGCTGTTATAACTCATGTACAGCAGCCAAACAAAACTTAAAGTTATTAATTTAAGGGTGAAGAGCCCAACTAAAACACACACTGATCTCCATAATGGTGACTTTAATTATGGTTTTCTACTTCAGTGATTCTGCTTGTTAACATCAGGTGTCTTCAATGTTGGCAATAACATATATTTTGTAAATTTTACTCATTTTAAATGGTTAACATTTAAGGAATTAATTTGATTAATTATTACTCAATTCTAATTTGTTAAATTTAATTAATAATATTGCTTGTAATCTGTTGCCTCATTTTAATTAATTAAATATAAATAAAATCTATGTTTTATTTTTTACAGTGTGCTCGAACTGCTCTTACCAATTTATTTGGTATTAGTGCCTCATGATTTCGAACATTGTTGGTCTGTTGATCAAGTCGAACACTTTCTTGAAGTCGATGAATGTGATGTAGTAGTCGAGGTTCTTGTCATTGTATCCTTCGATTATTCTACGCAGGATGTGAACTAAACTCCTTACTGGCCTCCCCAAAAAGACCATAAGAGAGCTGCAGCTCATACAGAACGCTGCTGCCAGGATTCTGAGCAGAACCAGAAAATATGTTTCACATCAGTCCTCAGGTCTGTACACTGGCTTCTAGTTACGTTTAGGATTGATTTTAAAGTACCGTTACTTGTTTATAAATACCTCAACAGCCTGGGACCTCAATACATTGCAGATGCTCACTGAAAATAAACCGATCACTCAGATCATTAGGATCAAGTCAGCTAGAAATCCTTACTCAAATCAGGTGAGTCTGCTTTTAGCTATTATGCCAGCCGCAGCTGGAACCAGCTTCCAGATGAGATAAGATGTGCTCCAACAGTAGTCACATTTACATCCAGACTAAAAAAACACCTGTTTAGCAGTGCAGTTGCTGAATGAGCACTGTGCTACTGTACGTCTCAACAACATCACACACTGTGATCATATTTTAAATCAAAGACCCCGGTGGTTTTAATATTCCTCCAAAGTTTTAGACAGGATCCCAGACTAGGCTCAGATTTTTCTGAAGTTTAAAGTTTAGAAGAGACATCAACAACTTTACATTTTGTGCACCAAGTCAAGTATTTGAAAGGCACTAAAATAAAAAAACAATCCATAAATTCAGAGTTTAAGCTTATATTAAGAGTAAAGTTATGCAGAAATAAGGTTAACGTTACTCTTAATTGCCGACACACAATAAGAGAATAGAGCTGTACAGTTTATGTGTATAGGGGACATAATTTGTTCTTGGAAATAGTATGTATCCGATGCCTTTCTCAAAACTGACTTACGGAAGTCTTAACCCTTTTCTGAGCGTTCTTTATCATTGACCAATTTGATTATTAATGCATATGGTAGAAATGTTTGAGTTCATCTGAAACATTTGATTTGTAAAGTTGTTGAGATCTATTTTAAACTTTAGAGGAGACAAATATGAGACCACCAGAGTCTAGGCAATTAGAAAAATCTGAGCACATTGTGTGATGTTGTGGAGATCTTCTCTGAAACTTTGGAGGAGATAAATATCAGACCACTGGAGTCTCTAGGAGAAAAATCTGAGCACAGTGTGTGATGTTGTTGAGATCTCTTCTAATCTTTAGAGGAGACAAATGTGAGTGATCCAGTTTCTCCAGCAAAAGAGAAAAATCTGAGCACAGTGTTTGATGTTGTGGAGATCTCTTCTCAGTGCCATCCCCAAAACAAAGAATGGTGAGCAATAACATCCCGTATTATTACTGAAACAGACCAAGTTCTATATTAACTCCAAAAAACAAGATAGTCCATCCAACAAACTACACCAAAACCTTTTGCATTATGCCTATACTTTGTAAACACGAGGCACAAACACTTTTCAATTCCTTTTACAATATATACCAAATAGCAATAAAATATGTGCATCTGTAGCATACTGATGTGTAACAAAAACATTTTGTGTGTAGCCATACTCACCATTAAAATAGTTGAAGGCGGCGGATCTCCAAGTGATAGTCATTTAGAATTATGTTTCAAGTCACGTTTTGTGTAATTAATGAGTAAAATATGAATTTTCTGAAAATAGGCGAATAGTGAACCAATTCCAGGGAAAGTCAAACAAAATAGATTTCCTTGAAAAAAAGTTACTTGTCACTGCACAACCTACACCTCCCAGCAAACACAATGCTGATAAATATTTTTTTGTTATTAAAGTTATTAAATATTTGTTATTAATTTGTTATTTTTTTACAGATTACATACTGTGCACGGAATTTGGCATCTCAGAAAAGCGCACTTGTATGTTTTTCAATGTCTCAAAAGAGACTGACAAAAATTAACAAACCAAAAATAAATCTTTGTCCTCTCCATCAGAACTGTGTCTGTCCAACCTCTCTTTTCATATCCAAATAGATTCTCAAAAGAATGGAATTGATAACATCTTTTTTGTGTTATGATTGTGTTCAATTCAATATAGTCACAAAACTCTTTAAATTGAGCAATGATTTGACCCATGCTCTCGGTTCATCGAATGTTCACAGCATCAAAGTCTATATCTGGTTTCCAGTTTGGCTTGTTGCTGTGTACAATACACATGCCAGTACAGCTGTAGCTGTACATTCTGGACAAACTACTCAGCAGAGCCCTCCCGAGACCAGCACAGACAATTATTTTTAATTTATACTATTTTAATATAATATAGTTTATATTATGATCACATTATAATATAAGTTATATAATAATGGCCAGGAATGGCCTTAAATCTCATGAGGATTTAACATTGAAGTAGAAGAGGAAAGAATGTTGAATAAAAATAAAAATAATTAGAATGTAGAAAGAATGTGTATGGAGCAAGACCATACCAGGGCTGAAGGGCACCAGGGCTGGAATGATGGGAAGGAGACAATAGATGGTTAGATAATTAAAAAAGAAAATTGAAAGGAAAAAATAATGAGAAATAATCTTTGTCTTATTTGTGTAAGAAACTTTAATGAGAAAAATGATAATGCCCGGTACCAACTAAAATTATTAAGATGATTGCCATATCTTGAATGGGCCATATCCATCCAAGCCATATGCATATGATCATTTCAATTTGATCTCATTGAACTGCAACCCAGTGACAAGGGGAGATACAAGTTTTGATTTTCACTTGCAACAAACCCACAATTAAACCAAGTGGCGCAGCGCAAGTGTTAGTAAACTAAACTTGGAGCGCCAGCTCACATGGGATCAGATCAGGGAATTTGTTTTACTGGACATGTAATGAAAGTTGTGTGCAGTGGTAACATCAGGCAGAAACTCTACAATCTTTACAGACCACATAAATCGAAATGGTCATGTGTTTGAATGTCACCTTAAATACCTATTGCTATTATGCCTAGTTCACACTACAGGATTTTAAGCCCGATTTAAGCCCGATTTGCAAATCGTTGAGCTCGCCGACAGGTCGGGTTGTTATCGCGTGCAAATCGCGGGGGATTAGCGGCCGATGAACAAGCTTCAATCTGTTAGTATGAAAGAGCCAACAACGCATCAAAGATGCTCGCAGACGCGTCGCCGAGCCCAGAAAAATATCTAGCATGATAGTTCTCTTTCAAACATTTGCTCGGTATCTCACTATGGGAACAGCCTCTGGGCGTGACAGATCTGGAAGAACCAATTACACCACGTCTGTCAGTTGACAGACCAATCACGACAGTGATGCGGGAGTCCCCTTCCCTCTAACCCCGAGGGCTGTCCTCACTGTTCTCTCTTCCCGTCGATGGTGTTAGAGAGAAGAGTGCGTGTCTTGGCCACTAATAAGGGAGATCCCTGCTTTTCTCCGTCACCCGCGGAGGAGGCGAAACAGCCTCCAGCGTCCTGCAGCTGGGGCGATTACATGGACGAATTCTCCCCGCAAATACCTCCCCTCTTTGGATCCGTAGGACTTACGGATGTGAGAGAGGAGGATGACGAGGACAACGAGGCCATCGCTCGTATGTTAGAGGACGATGAGGATGATGACGAAGATGCGATCCTCCCGCCAAATCCATCCCGGCCAGACAGCGCGTTAAGTGAGGGTTCACCATCCCCGGCTCAGGCGGAGCTCGACCTACTGGAAATGTGCCGGAGGGCGGCGGCAAAACTCTCCAAAGACTGGCCATCACAGCAGACGGGCCAGGGGACGGAGAGAGATCTATATGACGGCAAGAGACTGCCGTCACGTGCCCCACCAGCTAAGCAGCTCATTCCAGCGGTCCCCGCGTGCGTTTCGGAAATGAAACGTTTCTGGGATAAGCCATTTTCTCACAGAGTTCCCGTAAAGGGATTTTCTAGGCTGGATGTGGATAAAATGGAGGAGTTAGGGATGTCAAATTCCCCTCCTGTCGAGCTGTCGGTTGCACATCATCTCCACCCTAACCGCAGGACAGCTTTTTCCTCGGCTTCAGCTTCACTGCCAGGTCGCACTGATCGTCTAACGGCATCAGTTTTTCAGAAAATGTATCGCTCTTCTGGACTGGCAGTGAGAGCTCTTAATGCCACCTCTCTCCTCACTGCTTATCAGGCAGAGCTTATGGAAGAGATGGGGAGGCAAATGGATGCTGGGTCACCAAACCCAGCCCTCTGGGAAGAGATTTGCGTTATTGCAGATCTCAACCTGAGAACTTCCAGGGGTGCGGTCCAGAGCTGCGGCCGCAGCATGGGCTTGGCAGTGGTCGGCGAGCGATCTCTCTGGCTGGGGCTGTCAGGGCTGTCAGACAGAGAGAAAGCAGATTTCTTGGATGCTCCAGTTGAGCCCAAAGCCCTTTTCGGGGCATCGGTCACTGCTATGAGAGAACGGTGCGATCGAAAGAAGCAGGAGGGGGAGGCTTTCCAGACTTGCCTCCCTCGCAGATCCACCGTTAGGACTTCTCAACCACCACGGCCCAGGTTTAAAGCCCCTCAAGGGAGTGGTCGTCAGATTTCAGAGGCCCTAGACCCTCTCAGCCTCAGCGTTCTGAGTCGCAGTCTAAGCCAGCTCTGCCGAGGGGTAAACCTTCCTTTGCAGCGGCTTCAGCCAGACACCGTCCAGCAAACCCTCAGGGAGGGAAGAAACGGCGAGCAACCTAGTATTTCGTCAGGTTCAGGACAAAGGGATGAGCAACAGACTATCTGTTGCTATCCTCCCTCAAAGAGAATGGTCATTTTCTCCCCCTCCCGCCAAGAGAAGGCGTCGGACAGGGGAATTGTTAACGAGTTATGTAATGACCAGTTCAAATGTGAAGTTTGCACCAGTTCCCCCAGTGCCTCACAAAAAAGTTTCCCTCCCTCCACCCACGGGGTTACGACAGAGGGCAGAGGGCTGTTTTCCAAAAGACATGTGTGCTATGGAAATAATAAACACGTTCCCTGTGCATCCAGGCAGTGGGCCAAGGGCACAGCTATGTTTGAAAATAAAAACACACAAAAACAAAATTGTCAAAATCAGAGCTGCAGTCCCCAGCTCCACCACTAGAGGGCGCCGCCGGAGGACAGCCATCAGGGTTTTTACTCCCGGTACTTCGTTATTCCCAAGAAAGGGGTCTCCGTCCTATTCTGGATTTACGGAACCTCAACAAACACCTCAGGAAATACAAGTTCAAAATGTTGACCTTAAAGACTCAAACTATTCGTCCCAAGGACTGGCTTACGTCAGTCGATCTGAAAGATGCATATTTTCACATAAGCATCTACCCAGCACACAGAAAATTCCTCAGGTTTGCCTATCGAGACACAGCCTACGAGTTTTTGACAGTCCCGTTCGGCTTGTCTTTAGCGCCCAGGGTTTTCAGTAAATGTGTGGAAGCAGCGCTCTCACCGCTGAGAATAATGGGTCTAAGAGTGTCAGCATATTTGGACGATCTACTGCTGTGCGCGCCGTCATGGCAACAGGCAGAGAGAGAGTCAACAATGCTCGTGTCTCATTTGCAGAGCTTAGGTTTCAAGATAAACGAAACGAAAAGCTGCTTGGTGCCTACACAGGAGATAATTTACCTGGGTCTCAGACTAAACTCAGACCTATATCAAGCTTTTCTGTCCGAGGAGCGCATTAGGTCAATTCGCGGCTGTCTATCCCTTTTTCAAAAAGGAAACAGAGTTTCATTCAGACTGTGTTTACGTCTTCTGGGTCTGATGGCCTCGACAATTTCTGTCATTCCCCTGGGACTGTTGCGAATGAGAGAGTTTCAGAACTGGACGGCGGCGCAGGGCTTGTGTCCAAAACGCCACCTCAACCGCAAAGTGATAGTGACGTCACTTTGCATGCGCGCTCTCCGTCAGTGTAGAGATCGCTCTTTTCTCGAGTCAGGGACTCCGCTGGGAGCAGTTTCTCTGAGAAAGGTGGTTACGACTGATGCGTCGCTCACAGGTTGGGGTGCAGTGTGCGAGGGCAGGATAGCGAAGGGAAAATGGCCCGTCTCGCTACAAGACGTACACATAAACTTCCTGGAACTGTTAACAGTTTTTCTGGCTCTGAATCATTTTGTGTGGTTCCTAAGGAACCACCACATTTTGATCAGGTCGCACAACACAACGGCGGTGGCATACATAAACCGCCAGGGAGGCACACATTCCCATCTGCTTCACAGTCTGGCACAGAAAATAATATTGTGGGGCGTGAAGCATTTTCATTTACTACGGGCAACCCACGTCCCGGGAATAATGAATGTGGGGGCGGATCTCTTGTCCAGGGGGAATCCTCTGTATGGAGAATGGACTCTCCACCCTCAGGTAGTGAGCCAGTTGTGGGAGAGGTTCGGCCGGGCTGCCGTAGATCTCTTCGCCTCGCACGAAAACACTCAGTGTCCTCTGTTCTTCTCTCTGGCGAGAAGCGGTGCGCCTATGGGTGTGGTTGCTCTGGCGCACCCGTGGCCAAACGCACTACTGTACGCGTTTCCTCCACTGAGTCTGATATTTCCAACTTTAAGAAGGACAAGAGAGTGCGGTCACTCGGTCATAATGATTGCCCCGAACTGGCCAGGGAAGTTGTGGTTGACGGAGATAATTCAGCTCCTTTACGTACAGCCCTGGCCCCTCCCGTTGCGCAGGGACCTTCTCTCGCAAGCGCGCGGGGAGATTTTTCACCCAGCCCCAGACACAGTGGCTCTTTGGGCCTGGCCCGTGAGAAGTTAAACTTGAGTGTGACAGGTTTGCCTCCGAGGGTGATTGAGACAATTCAGAACGCGCGAGCTGCTTCAACGCGCTCGGCATATGATCGGAAATGGGCTGTGTTTGAGCGATGGTGCGCACACAGACATATTGTTCCTTTTCTCTGACTTTCCTGTCGCGGACATGTTGAGTTTTCTGCAGGAACTTTTGGATAAGGGCAGAGCCTTTTCAACTGTTAAGGTTTATCTTGCTGCAATTTCTGCGTGTCATGTGGGGGTTGACAGAAACACTATAGGTCAACACCCGCTTGTATGCAGGTTTATGAGGGGTGCACGGTGTTTGAACGGGGTTTCAAAGCCACTGATTCCGCCGTGGGATCTGTCGGTGGTCCTTAATGCACTATCTCAGCTTCCTTTTGAACCTATAGAGAGTGTTGAATTAAAGCTCCTTTCGCTAAAGGCTGCTTTATTATTGGCTCTTTCTACCGCTAAGCGGGTTAGTGAACTTCACGCATTATCGGTGCATAAGTCCTGTATGCAGTTCGCTATGGACCACTTGGGAGTAACTCTCAAAACGAATCCAGCGTTTGTCCCTAAAGTTAGCGAGTCAGCTCTCGCCTGTAAGCAGGTAAATTTACGGGCTTTCCATCCGCAGCCTTTTCTCTCGTCAGAGGATGCGCGGCTTCATTGCCTGTGCCCTGTCCGTGCGTTGCGTCACTATGTGGACAGAACAAGAGCGCTAAGGAAGAGTAATCAGTTGTTTGTTTCATGGGCTGATTCTCATAAGGGGAAACCTATTTCACGTCAGCGCCTGTCCCACTGGGTAGTGGAAGCTATTATATTAGGTTATAATAGCAGTGGTCTCTGTCCTCCGGAAGGGCTGAGGGCTCATTCTACCAGAGGTTTGGCTACCTCGTGGGCACTGTTTAAAGGCGTTTCAGTTCAGGACATATGTGCTGCAGCAAGTTGGGCTTTGCCTCACACATTTGTCCGATTTTATAGACTGGATGTCACTGAGCCATCACTGGCTCATTCCGTCTTAAGTAAAAAAAAAAAAAAACACTCATTGTGGATTGTTATGTTACATGAATCACTGAGTTAGTTGACATGCCTGCTTCGGATAGCATATCTGCAATACGGGAGTTGTCTGTATCCCATAGTGAGATACCAAGCGAATGTTTGAAAGAGAACTTTAGGTTACTAACGTAACCCCGGTTCTCTGATAACATGAGTGAGGTATCTCACCACACGTCCCTCCTTGCAGTGCACGGAGAAGAGATATGCAGAGAATGAAGTAGGGACCACTGGCAGTGGTTAATATGTTGGAAGGGGACTCCCGCATCACTGTCGTGATTGGTCTGTCAACTGACAGACGTGGTGTAATTGGTTCTTCCAGATCTGTCACGCCCAGAGGCGTTTCCCATAGTGAGATACCTCACTCATGTTATCAGAGAACCGGGGTTACGTAAGTAACATAAAGATATCCGGAGCTGTCGCACGACTCAACCACATGTGATGTCATGAGCTACAGCCAATCAGAGCAAGGCATAGGTTGAGGTCACCGGGAAAATACCGTTTACTGTCTATGGAAAATACGCATTTTTTTTTCAGAGCAGATCATCGCGCAAACAGTTTGCAGCACTAATTTTTGTCTGATGTCTATATTCAAACAAAGACTCGCGTGTTGTGTAGGCCTACTTGTGTTCTTCTTCGCTGGGTGGCGCGCGTGCTGTATTGTGTCATTTTCGGTTCGTTTTATCGCATGATTTTTCGTGGTTTGTAGACCAGATATAATCGTTGGATGACAGAGTAGTTGTCAACTCGTGTAGTGCGTTACCTCCTGTTACGGATCAATCACGGTGTGTCGTGTGGTGTGAACAGCTCAACAACTTGAACACTCCTGATTTCACAGAGAGCAAGTCATGTAGTGTGAACTGCACAGTTCAGCCCGACGTTTTAAAATCCTGTAGTGTGAACTTGCCTTAAGCAATCAGCACAACACCAAAACTGGTGATTTGAGGTTCTGAACACAGATCTGGCTATTGTAAACAGCCTCATTTAAAGGGGTCATGACATGGTTTTTTTTATTTGATTATTATGTTCCCTTAGGTGCAAATATAGTATTACTATAGTTTTTTTTACAAAAAACTTTTAAAATGTAGTGATTTATGACCTTTTCCCACCCTGTTTCTCATCCTCTGATTCAAACAGTCTGTTTTGGGGGTGTTTCCCCTTTAAGAGTTCAGTGTTAACGCCCACTGTTATGATTGGCTAACGTCAGTGCCTATGCATCAATTATTAACGCCCCCAGCCAGAACATTTGCGGATTCGGCGCAACTGTTTAATAGCAGGTGATGCATGCGAAGCGATGGCTCTTGCAATGGTAAAACCTTATATGTTTGAGCCGGAATCAGAGGAAAATGAACGATCACCACAACAACGAAGACTGGATCAGCCCGTGTCCACATGGAAAGTGAAACTATTTTGAATTAATAAAAAAAAATTAACCCGAGACACTTGAAAACGGATTATTGTTGCATAATTATCCTATAGCTTAATTTGCTAACAGTTAAACATTATTTAACTAATTCCAATGAAATGATAGGGTGTACCACGGACAAAAATGCATGCACAGGCCATATTTGAAGATGCAGCATTGATAAAGGCAACATTTTAAATTTTCTATCACATGTAGGCCTACTAGAAAGGCGACATATTTTCAAGATTCTCTTATACAAATGTGTTTATATTAGCCATGGTAAAAAGTAAGTTTGCGTTGTCGTTGTTGAGCCCAGAATATTCAGCACGGACTTATCTTTGAGCAACAGTTTTCTGGCAAAGCCAAGCATCATATTGGGATTTTTTTCTCAAAACAGTCATCCTTAAATGTATAGAACACTGCCGTGACTGGGACGTCCGCAAAAAATAAAGTGCATCCATTTTTCCCTGACGACTGGATCTTTCAGCGTATTTAAAAAGTAGTTTAAATTTTTAAATACATTACTTACAGTTTGTGTCGTCGATGTTGAGCCCAGAATAGTCGGCACGGACTTATCTTTGAGCAACAGTTTTCTGGCAAAGTTCAAAACAGTCATCCTTCAAATGTATAGAACACACGCTTAAACTAACACTGCCGTGACTGAGACGTCCGCAAAAAATAAAGTGCATCCATTTTTCCCTGACGACTGGATCTTTCGCAGCGTATTCAAAGATGTTGTTTGTCCACAGCCAGGAACAGCACATCTGCGTGGCATCGTAATTTCCCAGTACACTCGCTGTCCGTCGACTGAACGCTTGTGAGGCGCGCAGCGCGCGGGCGCAACGATGATACGAAATGAGCGTAGTTGTCTTGCGCTTTAAGCGTAGTTGTCTTGTGCTGGAGGCGGTCTATATGCAAACGCTGGTACGTCACTTCGTACCGTGACGTCACTTCTTACCATGGATCCAGAACGAGCTGTATTTAGAGCTTGATTAAATAAATGATTCGTTTATAATGGGGAGGACGTCTTAAGCTATGAAACTTGCAGGACGTTTTAATGGTACAAAGACCTCTTATATACCAAAAGATCAAGGCAAATTTGGTTTCTCATGTCATGACCCCTTTAAAGAAATGTCCACAGCAGACCTAGATGTTTTAATGCTTTCAACACAACAGACTCTGTAAGTTAAACTGCAACAGCAACTTTAGGTGCAACATGTTCTGACTGTGCTAAACACAGCAGTCAGATCTGACTCAGTTTGTCTGGTCTTTTTCTTTGCAGAAACATCCATAATCATTCAAATTCCACATTAAAAATCTAAATGTGACCTGCAATGCAACTGGTCTCTTTGTATAAAATATAATGTCCAGTCCTTAGCATTGTTGCAAACTAGCAGGGCCCATAACATAAGATTGTCATGAATCTGTATTCTTCTCTTTCTCTTTCTCCCTCTTCTGGCCACACACAGACACACACGCACGCACGCACACACACACACACACACACACACACACACACACACACACACACACACACACACACACACACACACACACACACACACACACACACACACACACACACACACACACACACACACACACACACACACACACACACACACACACACACACACACACACACACACACACACACACACACACACACACACACACAGAGTACGAGATGTCGTATCGATCGAAATTGTGCATTTCTGTTTAATTATGTGATATATTTTAATAAAATATACAACCTAAATTCCACTACCATATCACAGTGGAAGTGAAGAATATGGTGATCAAATGAGACCTGCTCACCAATATGACTCTGAAAAGGAGACCCTTTTTACCACTCGCACTTTTGACATGAGTTCATCCTGTGTTGTTATTTTATGTTCTTCTCATCTTACAAACACCAAATTCATCAGTGTACAATTATTGCATGGTAATTCAGAAGTTGTTCAGGTGTCTCGCACGCAATGGAGCGTCATCAGTGAAATGATTCCTTCACCTGTGGAGATCGGACCTGCCCGGCAAACCAAACCTTCTGCTTGGAGGTGACCGAGGACGTCTCAGACGCAGACCAACACAACAGACTTGGTACAAGTCATTCTACAGACCGAATACCAGGACAGCACGCCAAATACACACAAACCTTTACTCTATCTAATTATATGTAAGTGTGAACTTGTGAAATAAATGCCAGATCATAGAAGGTTGCTGCCCAACAGTAATCACTATGGAGACACTATTAGTAGGCCTATCAGCTGAAAATATCAGGTGACTTTTTGGTAGTACAAATTAAAGAAATTCTATGCGGTATGGGGAGTAGGAAGAGTTCAAACATTTTGCAATCCAAAGATTGTCATATTTCCACAAGAGTAGAGAGAGAAGAAAGATGTGAATTCACAGGTCAGTGATTGGGGAAATAACACCAGCTGATACTTTCAAACAAGTGAATTGATAGTGACAATTACACTGAGAAGTGGAATTGGGCTTGGACAAACTGAGGATGAAAAGGACTGATAATAATTTTAATTAACAATAGCATCAACACCTGTAGAGGAGTCAGAATACCCAATATGTAGAGACACCATAAGAGTTTTCTAAAAAGTGGGGGAAATAAGTTCAAACACAAAATGGCCAGCAGAGGGAACACTTGATGTGGATATGCCTGTGTTGGCATGTTACCATCCCGGTTACCATGACCACAATAGACACGTTCATGGGAAATTACCTTAGGTTTAAATAAACCACAAATATCAATAATACAACATACCCTCTAATACTTAGGCTACAGGTTGCTTTATTGCTGCAAATAACTATATCAGTGACTTTTTGATTGAACTACTGACTGTAACTTTCATAGAGCGCTGTATAGTGAGGACAGACAAGGTATAAATGGACACTCGTGTCTAGCTTGATGAGGATATAGCCAAAGCTTTTAAAGGTAAACTGAGATTTTAACGGAATTCTAATGCATTTCTGTGCAAATTATTATACATGTATTCAAACATGGATACAAAATGTTAATCATTGGTTATTTTTATATCAATTATTATTTCCATTTACAGATCCTGTGATAAAGCAGTCTTCAAATAGCCTACTATAGTGTCTGAACCACAAGCCCTCAGTTGCAGAAAATGAATCATACTCAAAGAAGTGATCGTCCACTTGAAGATGAGGATGTGAGATTCAAACTCTTCAGTTTTTTTGGTTCAGCCATTTGTAGGCCTAAGTTTGTAAATACCGGTAATGCATTATTCACTTCTGCACGTTTTTCCCCCGTAACTTTTCTTTTTCGTTTTTCAGATCATTTTATTGTGATGCTCATTTATTTAGTGATGTAATATTAGTATACTTTTCAGTAATACAGGTATAACTGAAATGTTCTACAAAAAATATATATAAATAGGCTATAGCTTATAGCCTATTATTAAATATATTTAATTATTTTTGCACTTTTAATATAGGCCTACCATTTTGAATACTGAATAAAACAGCTTTATAATAAACTATTAGTGTAATGCTGGTACATTTCTAATTAGCGGAAATGCTATTGAAATTATTGAAGTAGCCTACTGTTAGGAGGTGGAAGGATGAACCCAATCGCAGACAGTATGAACTCAAACAAGGTTTATTTACAACAGAAAAACAGGGGAAAACAAAAACCCACGAGGGGGTAAAACGAGGGAAAGACTGACAAGGGATGACTAAACTTGAAACACACTAGACAAACTTGACAATAAACCAACAACAGGAACAGGATAAGGCACTTACTAGACAAGACTCTCACAAGGTATTCAACGGTAATATCAAACAATGAACCAGCACAAGACAGCAGACACATGGGGATTATATAAGGAACACTAATGACAAGGACAGGTGAAACTGACTAGACAATAATCACAAGACGACGATAACAAGGGGGCGGGGTTACATAACGAGACAACACAAGCACATGGCCCAAACAATTGGCCATGCACTTGTACACAAAACATGATTCTGTCATGATCCTGCCCTACAACCAGGGAAAATCAAGGACACTAAGGCAGAATCATGACAGAACCCCCACCTTAAGGAGCGGCTACCAGACGCTCCTCAAGGGAACATTAAACACGGGACATGACAGACTGTGACAAAGACACAAACCAACAATACATGACAAAAACTAACAATGGCAGACAAGAAAATACAAAGACAGGGTTGGGGTGGAACAATAAAAACAACAAACACGGCAGAGGAGGTGGAGGAATAACAGAGTTCATGGGGGAATGTCCAGGGTGGGCGGGGGGGCTGGGGGTCTTAGGACCACAGGATGAGGGCGAGGAACGAGGAATCCGGGCAGGCTTGGAGGGAGACACACGAGGAGGGAACTTGGGCGAAACAGTACGGGGTTTAGTGGTGACAGGGGAAACAGGCCGGGGACTGGTGACAGGGACGAACGGGGAAACAGTCCGGGGACTAGTAGCGACAGAGACGAACGGGGAAATAGTCCGGGGACAAGTGTAGACAGGGGCGACCGGGAAGACCGACTGGGGTACCACATTGGTGGACGCAGCAACAGACTCCGACATAGAGGACACAGAGGAAGAGGATACAGGACTCCTGACGGGGGACATGACAGGCGAAGGGGCAGGACTGGGTGCAGTGCTCACAAGGACAGGATCGGGTGCAGTGCTCACAAGGACAGGATCGGGTGCAGCGCTCAAATTAGCTGAGGACTCGGTACAGGGCAAAATGACAGGACTGACAGGGACTTCAAGGATCTTGACAAGGGTTCTTAGGTATTCAGACAAAGTTTCTGCGGCGACAAGGACTGGCATGCGTTGACGGGCAGAAACCGACCGCAAAACCTCTTTGGCAGCTGAATCTGCCTCGGCCCTCTCTGCAGCGCCCACAGCTGTAACCTCAGGAATAGCGTTCATAGCTGCAGCGGGCTTTGGGACAGTGTTCTCTGCTGCAGCGGGCTCTGGGACAGTGTTCACTGCTGGAGCGGGCTCTGGGACGGCGATCACTGCTGCAGCGGGCTCTGGGACAGTGTTCACTGCTGCAGCGGGCTCTGGGACGGCGATCACTGCTGCAGCGGGCTCTGGGACGGCGATCACTGCTGCAGCGGGCTCTGGGACAGTGTTCACTGCTGCAGCGGGCTCTGGGACGGCGATCACTGCTGCAGCGGGCTCTGGGACGGCGATCACTGCTGCAGCGGGCTCTGGGACAGTGTTCACTGCTGCAGCGGGCTCTGGGACGGCGATCACTGCTGCAGCGGGCTCTGGGACGGCGATCACTGCTGCAGCGGGCTCTGGGACAGTGTTCACTGCTGCAGCGGGCTCTGGGACAGTGTTCACTGCTGCAGCGGGCTCTGGGACGGCGATCACTGCTGCAGCGGGCTCTGGGACGGCGATCACTGCTGCAGCGGGCTCTGGGACAGTGTTCACTGCTGCAGCGGGCTCTGGGACGGCGATCACTGCTGCAGCGGGCTCTGGGACGGCGATCACTGCTGCAGCGGGCTCTGGGACAGTGTTCACTGCTGCAGCGGGCTCTGGGACGGCGATCACTGCTGCAGCGGGCTCTGGGACGGCGATCACTGCTGCAGCGGGCTCTGGGACAGTGTTCACTGCTGCAGCGGGCTCTGGGACAGTGTTCACTGCTGCAGCGGGCTCTGGGACGGCGATCACTGCTGCAGCGGGCTCTGGGACAGCGTTCACTGCTGCAGCGGGCTCTGGGACGGCGATCACTGCTGCAGCGGGCTCTGGGACGGCGATCACTGCTGCAGCGGGCTCTGGGACAGTGTTCACTGCTGCAGCGGGCTCTGGGACAGTGTTCACTGCTGCAGCGGGCTCTGGGACGGCGATCACTGCTGCAGCGGGCTCTGGGACGGCGATCACTGCTGCAGCGGGCTCTGGGACAGTGTTCACTGCTGCAGCGGGCTCTGGGACGGCGATCACTGCTGCAGCGGGCTCTGGGACGGCGATCACTGCTGCAGCGGGCTCTGGGACGGCGATCACTGCTGCAGCGGGCTCTGGGACAGTGTTCACTGCTGCAGCGGGCTCTGGGACGGCGATCACTGCTGCAGCGGGCTCTGGGACAGCGTTCACTGCTGCAGCGGGCTCTGGGACGGCGTTCACTGCTGCAGCGGGCTCTACTCCAGGCAGAGACGAAGGACGGGGGGCTCCCCTCCTCCTTCTCTTTCTCCTAGGTCGCGGTGCCGAGACAGTAGTTGGAACAGTGACCGGTTGGAGGATCTCCGCGGGAACCGTAGCTGGCTCTGGGAGGACAGTCCCAGGAGGGGTAGACTCGGTCGAAGAGGACTCCGATGCCGACTCCCATGACAGCCGTCTTCCCCGCTTACCGCGAAGAGTAGAAACTGTGGATGGCGCCTCGGGAGTCGAGGTGGAAAGAGTCCGGTCCCCCAACGTAGCCACGGCGAGAACGCGACCCTCCGGGATCACGGGCAGCTTGGCTGGCGGCGAAAACACGGTGGGACCCTGCGGCTCCTCCCGAGAGAAATGATCCCAGAGTCGGGCATAATTCCTCAGGATCCACTCGCCCTGGGGTGGAACTGGACAATTTACCCTCTTGTCAGTGGGAGCCGACAACCAACATGGTCTACGGAACTGGGAGGACATACTGACTGCTGGGTTCGGTTTTGGCTGGTTCATTCTGTTAGGAGGTGGAAGGATGAACCCAATCGCAATTCACCTTCACTCGCGTGTAGGAAAGACAAAACGAAACGTTGCTTAGTGCTGTTTATTCAGCAACCATCAGTAGTTATACCCGGGACATTGTGTCAAAGTGATTAATGGCTTTGACCTTTGACCTTAGCCGGGGGTTTCCCACCCCGCCCCCTTCCGGTATGTGGGATCAAAGGCTAACCTTTGACCTTGGGGGGTTTCCGCTTCCTCCGGTATAGGAGATCAAAGGTTGACCTCTGCCCTGCTATCAATCCATCATGTAAATAGGACAGTTGGTTTGACCCGGCGACCTCGCCAGCCATCGATCAAGTGATATGTAGTTTGACCTTGTGGCCCTGTCTAATATAGATCATGGTTTTGAGATAAGCTTTTGAAGTTGGTCTTTTAATTATTTTTGACGAATGGTTTTGAGATAAGGTCTTTTGAGATAAGAGATTCCAATTATTTTTGACGAATGTTTTGAGATAAGGTCTTTTAATTATTTTTGACGAATGGTTTGGAGATAAGCTTTTGAAGTTGGTCTTTTAATTATTTTTGGCATAAGGTTTTGACAGAAGAGATTCCAATTATTTTTGATGAATGGTTTTGAGATAAGGTTAGGGTTTTTTGAATTAGGGTATAATATATGTGTTTGTGTTTTGACAGAAGGTTTGGGGTTTTGAATTGGGTTTAATATATGTGCTTTGGGGTTTTGAAGTTGGTCTTCCAATTATTTTTGATGAATGGTTTTGATCGTTTGAAGAATGGGGTTTATCAGTCTGTGCGTCCCTCCCACACTGTAAGTGAGTGTATGTGTTGTACTGTGAAACTGAGAAAAAAAAAAACTGTAAAGTGTATCTCACACAAAAGTTGAAAAACCATTATTTAAAAGAATATAAATGTCTATAAAATAAAACGTATAATATAAATATCTTACTAAATCCTCACACAAAAAAGTTGAAACGATTATAAAATAACTTACTAAAGTTTTAAATGATATAAATGAGATGCTTATAATATAAAATAACTAAAGTTGAAAAAAAAAACATTCATGCAGATTATATAAATGAAATATACATCTACTGAACCAGTCAAGATAAAAAATAAAATCATCTTACCTTTTTATAGAGATAAACAAGTTTATGAATTCAGTAAACAAGTTGTTTAAAACAATATCGTGAACCCATTCATAGTCATTCAAGAATGTCTCAAAACATAAGGAGCGCGCCTCTATGTATGTCTGTGTTTCAAAGCAGTAAAGGAGCCACGCGCGTCTGTGTGTGTGTGTGTGTGTGTGTCAAAGCACTAAATGGGCCCGCGCGCATTCCAGCACTGTGAAAGAGTTTCTACTTTAAAAAATAAATAAAAATGAAATGCTTATAAATAAAAATCTTACTAAATTTGAAAAAACATTCATTTAAATGATATGAATGAAATATAAAATAAGCATCTTACTAAAAATCTACTGAACCGGCTTAGATAAAAATCCTCTTACATGTTTAGAAAGTTGAACATATAGCCGTCCATACATCCCTATTTCATGTTTTTCCTGAATGTTTTCTGAAGTGTTTCTCTCTCTCACGCCAGCCTCTGAGGGAGTATGTGCAGCCTCTGAGTCAGAGGGGGAGTATGTGTGTGTGTGTGTGTGTGTGTGTGTGTGTGTGTGTGTGTGTGTGTGTGTGTGTGTGTGTGTGTTCAGCGATCAGAACGAGTCATTGCAAATATATTATTAGTGCAAAATGTATTGTATAAGTATAAAAAGTTTAAATATGATCTTTTTAAAAATGAAAATATTGTTTAAATTAAATATTTAAAGTTAATACATTCGTATAATCTATTTAACTTTTAGCAGATTACTGTAATGGTTTTGTTTAACGGTGACCCTAAAGTATGATTGTTATTAAGCAATGTCTGTTTTAAAAACTTTAGATTGTTGAAAAACTGTACTGTCGTCTTGAATCTCATTTATATGAAAAGATTCAATCAGCATTTTTGAAATATTTTGTTAGTGCTAAATTTATTGTACAAGTTTAAATGATTTCTTTTAAAAATAAAAAGATTGTTTCAATTCAATGAATTAATAAATACAAATATTCTACATCGATGGTCTATGGAAAAACTTGACTTGAACTTGAAGTTCATTTTTTATTTATCAGGTTGCATGTAAAGAACTTTGAAATGTATGGGTCTCACAAGTCATCTCACACATTGTGTGAAATGTTCAATAATTCCTTAAGTGTCTGTGAGAAAATCACCACATAGGCCTATCTTTAGAGAGAGAGAGCAACAATGAAGACATTTTAGAATCTGTGATGCCTCAGACCGATCCCATTGATAGGCGGCTCATAACGTCCTTCCGAACCCCCGCACATCTTCAGAGAAATACGTTACTGGACAATAATGTTAGCTTCAGGATATATAGGGTGACAGAGCAGATGAGCCTCTGTGCATCATGTAATGTTAGTCACAGGCTAACACCTTTCCAGAGCCAAAGTTTTGTTCGTACTAAATTTATTTCAAAGCATAATCGTAAAAGATTAAATATGATCTTTTAAAATGAAAAGATTGTTTACATTAAATCTTTAAAGTTTTAATACATTTGTATAATCTATTTATCTTTTAGAAGATTACTGTAATGATTTTGTTTAACAGTGACCTAAAGTAAAAATGTCATCAATATAACCATAGCCATAATGATTCTTGTACTGGAACAGCATATTCTATCCCTACACCTAAACACTGTCATCACAGCATTTTTTATTTTTTTCAAAAATAAATAAATAAATCATTTAATATAATTTCTAACTGTTTTGCTCTCACACACACACACACACACACACACACTAAGTTGGTTCCATAAATTACATAATCTCTATTTTTAAATGAAATTAATATAAAGTATATCTCAATGAATAATAACAAACATGTTACTAAAATGTATTCAAACAATTGAAACATAGTTTTAGCTAAATTAATATATATATTTTACATTTATTATATATTTATAAATTAATATATATAGCACTTTACATTTTCATAGAGCTGAAGAAGTAGTTCTTTATGCAATGATTAAAAACTATCCAAAAAGCAAATCGTTTAAGTTGTCATAAAGAAAACCCTCCCGGATCCTTCAGTGATAAACTGCAGGGTGAAACGAAGCTTCAGACCCTCACAGAGACGGGGGCAGTTACAGACCAGATAACACATGAACACCTATAAACACAATGTCTCAGTAAAGCTAGTCTGCTTTCCAGAGTTTTATTCATACTAAATTCATTTAAAAGCATAATCTTAAAAGTTTAAATTAGATCTTTAATTTAATTAGATCAAATCTTTAAACTTTTATTAAAATCGTATCTTCTTAGAATAATCAATCATATGATATCAATGATTTTGCTTAAATTTAGCATAAGGTATTATTTTTACTAAACAGCGTCTGTTCAAAAACAAAATAAAAAATGTTTTAAAGCAAAAACTGTGCTTTGGCGTCTTAGATTTATAAAAAATATTAAATCAGCACTTTTGTCCATGCGACATGAAACTTGCTGTCAAAGTTTGTCACAATGTTTTTAAGAAATCCCAGGACTTTACATTGCTCTTATTTAGATTAAGTTGTATCATTTAGAAAATCAGCACATATTTTCAGAGACGCGTTGTGCCTCTTCGGCCTACGAGTAAAGTTTCTCTTTAGTGAATATTAAATTTTACTCGTCTTAATTCAAAACGTGATCTTACTTTTTCTATGGTAGCTATATCTATTACCTGTATAAGATGAATATATCATTTTTGACTTATCTTGTATCTCCCCGAATTATCCTTAATCAGTGTGGAAACACACAGGGTGAAATATTTATGTAGAATTTTAAAATGTTATCTTTTTTTGATGCGACAGTTTGTCTGTTGGCCGCATGATACTATATATCAAGAATCGTGCCCTTTGGCCTCCTCCATTTTCTAGGCTTTTTTGTTAAAGACCCTACAAGTTAGTCTTTAAAGGTACGCTGTGTAGGAATTTCTCCCATCTATCGGTGAAATTCTATTTTGCATTTAAACGAATAGTGCTCTCTAGCGCCTCGCTGTTCAAATGCGTGTTGCGACTGCGCTAGCCGTTATGAGCCAAGAAGTTATGAACATGTCTTCCAGCAGCACATCATCGAGTTATACATGTTCTACCGTTATGCTGACAAAATAATGACTTACACAACCAAGTAATGAAAAAAAAAAGCTTGTAATTTAGACCGTAACATTGACTTACCTGTCGAGAAGAAAGCAGCATCCCTTCATTATCTCTTTCCACCTGGGAAAAGCTATCGCGATATCTACCCTCTTTTGAATTCACCGGTCACGTTTCCTTTGAAATATTTTGTAAAAATTTTATTTTTTTTGCTTTTTGGCTACCTTCTCCTTTGATAAGTATGATCCTGCATTATAACGTGCAGTGTAGCCATTCAAATTTGGCTCTCACTGATCTCCTTGTACACTTTAGCTGGTTTCAGTCAGCCGGCTCTGAACGAAAACGTGTTTTAGAAACGCGTTTAGGTAGGCTAGTGCTTTTTGCCCCTCTCTGCTATTATATATTTTTTCAAGATGGCGGAACGACATGGAAGCCTCCATGGACTTACCCGTCCCGTATACATACAGATAAGAAATTCTTTGCTTACGAGGATAAGTCAAATCATTGGCAGAGGTAATTTTACCACAATCAGGATATATTTATGAATAAAGACATTGATTTTAGCTAATAAAATACTTTATTTTTTTAAAAACGTGTAAATTACAAAACAGCGCTTTTCAATCGTCTTCAGAAGTCGTTTCTTCAATGGGTCTCCTGAGAACATGTAATTTCCTTTAAAACCAAAGATTAAGCTAAATGACACCACCATTCCCCCCCAAAATCAAATACTCTATACGATTTGTATTACACTTTTTCAAAGGATAATCTAGCTTTAAAGTTAGAAAAAAGTTAAAACCAAACATATCTTCATACCTGTTGTGTTCCGACACAAGACCATTAACAGGTTCTTTTTGTTTTATAAGTTGACTTTTCTTATCTCTACAAATATCACCCCGATAAATATGGACACAATGTTTTTAGGAAAAAGCAGCGTTTTAAAATACACCTAAACCAGATGATTTATTTTTGACAGACCTATGGAAATGCATGTTGGTTTCTAAGTTTTCAGGCATAGTGCAAACAGGCAATGTTCGAGAAAGCTACTATCGGTGTAATCTTTGCGAGGTCTCGCCCACAACGCAAAACTTTGTGTTGGGGCTGATCCAGGCATAGCTTCACTAAAAGAAAATACTACGGAAACCATTTTCAAACTGTAATTATACCATATTTTATTTATTTATATTATGGTTTCGCGTTGATTTAAAGTTTTGTTTGTTTTATTATTAACTAATACCTTTATTATTTTACCTAACACTTCAACATCCAGCACAGAATTAAAGAGATGAATGGGCCAAGGACGTTCTCTGACCCCAAATAAACAGATAATGGAGTGCTCACGATCCACAATATACAGTTAGATATGTGTGTTAATTGTTGTGCTTAAATCTTTAGTGATGCACAGTTCCACACTCTTGTAAAACTTATGGACTAACTTTAAAACACGACTTCAAAAACTCCAAAACACCCGTATAAGATTCAAAATAATTTATATTTATATAATAAATACACAAAAGTATGAAAATGATGGTTTTATTACTTCACTGTTTCACATTTTGTATGTTGGACCGCATGTGTTTTAGGTGAAACGTTTCTTTGAGAGCCCTGTTTATAGGAATAAATGGCAATTAAGAATTTAAGTGATATTTGTTTAGCGCATTATTCCCTCTATCTACGATGTGAAATCACACAAAGTATTAACACGAAAAGTAAGCGCGTGCTGTTTTACACTTAAACTATTACAACAGAATCACATCTGACTATTGCGCTGAGAGATGCATATTCATTAAAGCTTGAGGGTGTTGAACAAATACAGAAAGTAAAGACTGTAAAATAAAATTTTGTAATTTTTTTATTTCAACGTTATACAATCATACATTGAAGTAGTAAAGAAAATGACAGACATTTACAGATGGTCTAACCAAAAAAGAAAGTCGCGGCACGCAATCATGTTTTGCTCTAGGCTGTAGCTGACCAGACTTTCAACTATTTCACCAACGTCAGTTTTTGCATTTTTTGACACCAGTGACACACAGAGATCTGTTACAAACGTACATATACAGAGTAATTCAGTGACTCCTAGCTCTTTGCCAGAACTTTCAAGCATCACATCCAGAACTTTTCTGAGGTTTACGTCGATCGACTCTTTACCGTTAAAAAACAGGGGTGTAACATCCGTCCATGATCCAACTTCAACCAACATGGTTCTTACGTCATCCATTTCATTTTTGAGATTTGTTTCACGCTTGGTATCCCCCGCCGAATCGTTATTCATATCACACGCAGCGTCGATGATCCTGCGCATCAAGACAACCATCTGGCCTCTAAAATGATCTTTAAACATACAGTCTAGCGTAGCTCTTAAACGACACTCTTTGCCCGTGCCGCACTCACACGCCGGATGAAACTTGTTCCCCGCTTCGCCAGAACTCAACGGGGAGTCGCTCTCCATCAGCTTTTGCGTCGCCATTTCAGAAGTTGTCCGATTTTTAGATAGTCCCCTATTTGATGGTGAAAGACTCTGTTAGTTCCTGGAATCTCCTGAGTCCTTGCAGCACAATCGTCCAGGCCTCTTGCGTTAACGCACGGAAGTTTGTGTTTTTGGGTTAGAAGCGTGAGTCGAAGAAGTTTGCGGTAGGGTCAGACAATGTCCAGACAATGTTCCTTTGACTTTTGATCGCTGAGACGTCGCAGTAGCACAGCAATCCACAGTTAGTAGAGCTAAAACCAAGGGTTTTGTGCAATAGAGCTCAAAACAACTGATAGAGCTCAGCCCACCCCGGATGGATGGGGTTGGATAGGGGTGTCGCCTTCATGATGTCGTAAATATGCATATACCACCCTACAAAATTTTATTTTATAGTCATGTCTGATTTAAAAATGGTAGGCTATTACACAATCAAAATAGCGTTTGAAATCATTTTTACAAAATTAAACACTTATCGCCCCAAAATAAAGTCATAAACTAGGATAATATACTATTTAAATGACTAGTGTGAATACCGTGGTTTAATGCTAAATGTAGGGAAATGTAGGAAACATAGTTTTCCTGACAAAGGCAAATATTTTCTCTCAATCCAGTAATTACATTTTCATTAAAGATTGTGAGGGGGTGAATTGTTCGCAACAAGTTCTGTAAAAAACATTTAGAAAGTAAGGCTTTAAGTCAACTTTTACCAAATATTAAGATGTTAAAGTTCAGTTATAGACCTTTATCGCATTCAAATGTGTTGAGTTTAAATTAAAACGCGATATAAATATTGCGTAAAACAAGTCATCGCCGAATTCAGGGGCTGTTTAATAGACTTCAATAGTTATTAAGCACCTGCTGATTTAAGTTTTTCTTCAAACAAAGCGACAAAAGTAACAGATTTTGAGGGTCGCTTACAGAAAGATGTTTTCTGGTCTTTGTTTCGTGGCATTTTTAATTTTTTAATATAAATTTCGACATTCGCAACTCTTGTAAATGTTTTCTTTAGGTGTAGATGAGGCGGTGCAGGCGACACTGTCGATGTGAGATAGACGTACGCAATAAATTTCTATCAGCTGCCGACATTCTAGGAAAAAACATAGTTGTTTTTTAAA
This sequence comes from Phoxinus phoxinus, assembly GCF_949152265.1. NCBI lineage: Eukaryota > Metazoa > Chordata > Actinopteri > Cypriniformes > Leuciscidae > Phoxinus > Phoxinus phoxinus. Next base: position 21,011,568 of record NC_136893.1, read on the forward strand.
GTGTATGTAGCAATGACGATGTTAAAAATTGGTAAACAATTTCAAAACGATGTGTTTCAGAAGAAATGCAAACAAAGATGTCAGTTGTGTTTAGATTTGATGAGGCCAAGAACACTAACACTATTGTTAAATAACAATGTCCAATATAAACAAGAATCCAACTCTAATGCGACTGATCTCGTTTCACATATAACTGTTGATAGGTAGATTCGGTATTCTGCTGATGAGACCAAAAACTGCTTGCCACATGTTTTCATAAAAAGAAGAACAATTATTAAGATGTAAAACACAACGTCTGTTTTCTGGATCAGGCCTAAAAGACCGATGCCTAAAACTCTGGTGTCAAAGTATCGGTGGGGCCAGAATAAAAAATGAATCATGCCACATTTACCATAAAAAATAGCACTTTATAACTTTGTAATTCATTGGCTTAACCGTTGTTTGGCGACATAGACAAAATAACCGTGTATCTTAAGTGTAATAGTTAGCCGAGTTTGAAGTGTAATAGTGTTAACAGAAAAACAGCAATACTCGTCTTTCATGACGATGTTTCGTAGACATAGCAGAAGGATGTTCTAAAAGAAATATGATTTGTTTAGTCTCTAAACACACTCATGTAGAAGGACCGTCATTTAATTCTCTTTATGCTATGTTTTTCATAAATTCCTATACGTTTGACCATGCTCATAGGCTATAGTTCTGTACAAAAAAACAAAAAGAAACAAGATGTAAACGGCGTAATCTAGAATCTAGACTATAATAGTATAAAATGTAAATTACAAACATTCAAAACTGATCACAGGTGGCTTTTCTGTATTTCTTTAACAGCCTCAAGCTTTAATGAATATGCATCTCTCAGCGCAATAGTCAGATGTGATTCTGTTGTAATAGTTTAAGTGTAAAACAGCACGCGCTTACTTTTCGTGTTAATACTTTGTGTGATTCCACATCGTAGATAGAGGGAAATATGCGCTAAACAAATATCACTTAAATTCTTAATTGCCATTTATTCCTATAAACAGGGCTCTCAAAGAAACGTTTCACCTAAAACACATGCGGTCCAACATACAAAATGTGAAACAGTGAAGTAATAAAACCATCATTTTCATACTTTTGTGTATTTATTATATAAATATAAATTATTTTGAATCTTATACGGGTGTTTTGGAGTTTTTGAAGTCGTGTTTTAAAGTTAGTCCATAAGTTTTACAAGAGTGTGGAACTGTGCATCACTAAAGATTTAAGCACAACAATTAACACACATATCTAACTGTATATTGTGGATCGTGAGCACTCCATTATCTGTTTATTTGGGGTCAGAGAACGTCCTTGGCCCATTCATCTCTTTAATTCTGTGCTGGATGTTGAAGTGTTAGGTAAAATAATAAAGGTATTAGTTAATAATAAAACAAACAAAACTTTAAATCAACGCGAAACCATAATATAAATAAATAAAATATGGTATAATTACAGTTTGAAAATGGTTTCCGTAGTATTTTCTTTTAGTGAAGCTATGCCTGGATCAGCCCCAACACAAAGTTTTGCGTTGTGGGCGAGACCTCGCAAAGATTACACCGATAGTAGCTTTCTCGAACATTGCCTGTTTGCACTATGCCTGAAAACTTAGAAACCAACATGCATTTCCATAGGTCTGTCAAAAATAAATCATCTGGTTTAGGTGTATTTTAAAACGCTGCTTTTTCCTAAAAACATTGTGTCCATATTTATCGGGGTGATATTTGTAGAGATAAGAAAAGTCAACTTATAAAACAAAAAGAACCTGTTAATGGTCTTGTGTCGGAACACAACAGGTATGAAGATATGTTTGGTTTTAACTTTTTTCTAACTTTAAAGCTAGATTATCCTTTGAAAAAGTGTAATACAAATCGTATAGAGTATTTGATTTTGGGGGGGAATGGTGGTGTCATTTAGCTTAATCTTTGGTTTTAAAGGAAATTACATGTTCTCAGGAGACCCATTGAAGAAACGACTTCTGAAGACGATTGAAAAGCGCTGTTTTGTAATTTACACGTTTTTAAAAAAATAAAGTATTTTATTAGCTAAAATCAATGTCTTTATTCATAAATATATCCTGATTGTGGTAAAATTACCTCTGCCAATGATTTGACTTATCCTCGTAAGCAAAGAATTTCTTATCTGTATGTATACGGGACGGGTAAGTCCATGGAGGCTTCCATGTCGTTCCGCCATCTTGAAAAAATATATAATAGCAGAGAGGGGCAAAAAGCACTAGCCTACCTAAACGCGTTTCTAAAACACGTTTTCGTTCAGAGCCGGCTGACTGAAACCAGCTAAAGTGTACAAGGAGATCAGTGAGAGCCAAATTTGAATGGCTACACTGCACGTTATAATGCAGGATCATACTTATCAAAGGAGAAGGTAGCCAAAAAGCAAAAAAAATAAAATTTTTACAAAATATTTCAAAGGAAACGTGACCGGTGAATTCAAAAGAGGGTAGATATCGCGATAGCTTTTCCCAGGTGGAAAGAGATAATGAAGGGATGCTGCTTTCTTCTCGACAGGTAAGTCAATGTTACGGTCTAAATTACAAGCTTTTTTTTTTCATTACTTGGTTGTGTAAGTCATTATTTTGTCAGCATAACGGTAGAACATGTATAACTCGATGATGTGCTGCTGGAAGACATGTTCATAACTTCTTGGCTCATAACGGCTAGCGCAGTCGCAACACGCATTTGAACAGCGAGGCGCTAGAGAGCACTATTCGTTTAAATGCAAAATAGAATTTCACCGATAGATGGGAGAAATTCCTACACAGCGTACCTTTAAAGACTAACTTGTAGGGTCTTTAACAAAAAAGCCTAGAAAATGGAGGAGGCCAAAGGGCACGATTCTTGATATATAGTATCATGCGGCCAACAGACAAACTGTCGCATCAAAAAAAGATAACATTTTAAAATTCTACATAAATATTTCACCCTGTGTGTTTCCACACTGATTAAGGATAATTCGGGGAGATACAAGATAAGTCAAAAATGATATATTCATCTTATACAGGTAATAGATATAGCTACCATAGAAAAAGTAAGATCACGTTTTGAATTAAGACGAGTAAAATTTAATATTCACTAAAGAGAAACTTTACTCGTAGGCCGAAGAGGCACAACGCGTCTCTGAAAATATGTGCTGATTTTCTAAATGATACAACTTAATCTAAATAAGAGCAATGTAAAGTCCTGGGATTTCTTAAAAACATTGTGACAAACTTTGACAGCAAGTTTCATGTCGCATGGACAAAAGTGCTGATTTAATATTTTTTATAAATCTAAGACGCCAAAGCACAGTTTTTGCTTTAAAACATTTTTTATTTTGTTTTTGAACAGACGCTGTTTAGTAAAAATAATACCTTATGCTAAATTTAAGCAAAATCATTGATATCATATGATTGATTATTCTAAGAAGATACGATTTTAATAAAAGTTTAAAGATTTGATCTAATTAAATTAAAGATCTAATTTAAACTTTTAAGATTATGCTTTTAAATGAATTTAGTATGAATAAAACTCTGGAAAGCAGACTAGCTTTACTGAGACATTGTGTTTATAGGTGTTCATGTGTTATCTGGTCTGTAACTGCCCCCGTCTCTGTGAGGGTCTGAAGCTTCGTTTCACCCTGCAGTTTATCACTGAAGGATCCGGGAGGGTTTTCTTTATGACAACTTAAACGATTTGCTTTTTGGATAGTTTTTAATCATTGCATAAAGAACTACTTCTTCAGCTCTATGAAAATGTAAAGTGCTATATATATTAATTTATAAATATATAATAAATGTAAAATATATATATTAATTTAGCTAAAACTATGTTTCAATTGTTTGAATACATTTTAGTAACATGTTTGTTATTATTCATTGAGATATACTTTATATTAATTTCATTTAAAAATAGAGATTATGTAATGTATGGAACCAACTTAGTGTGTGTGTGTGTGTGTGTGTGAGAGCAAAACAGTTAGAAATTATATTAAATGATTTATTTATTTATTTTTGAAAAAAATAAAAAATGCTGTGATGACAGTGTTTAGGTGTAGGGATAGAATATGCTGTTCCAGTACAAGAATCATTATGGCTATGGTTATATTGATGACATTTTTACTTTAGGTCACTGTTAAACAAAATCATTACAGTAATCTTCTAAAAGATAAATAGATTATACAAATGTATTAAAACTTTAAAGATTTAATGTAAACAATCTTTTCATTTTAAAAGATCATATTTAATCTTTTACGATTATGCTTTGAAATAAATTTAGTACGAACAAAACTTTGGCTCTGGAAAGGTGTTAGCCTGTGACTAACATTACATGATGCACAGAGGCTCATCTGCTCTGTCACCCTATATATCCTGAAGCTAACATTATTGTCCAGTAACGTATTTCTCTGAAGATGTGCGGGGGTTCGGAAGGACGTTATGAGCCGCCTATCAATGGGATCGGTCTGAGGCATCACAGATTCTAAAATGTCTTCATTGTTGCTCTCTCTCTCTAAAGATAGGCCTATGTGGTGATTTTCTCACAGACACTTAAGGAATTATTGAACATTTCACACAATGTGTGAGATGACTTGTGAGACCCATACATTTCAAAGTTCTTTACATGCAACCTGATAAATAAAAAATGAACTTCAAGTTCAAGTCAAGTTTTTCCATAGACCATCGATGTAGAATATTTGTATTTATTAATTCATTGAATTGAAACAATCTTTTTATTTTTAAAAGAAATCATTTAAACTTGTACAATAAATTTAGCACTAACAAAATATTTCAAAAATGCTGATTGAATCTTTTCATATAAATGAGATTCAAGACGACAGTACAGTTTTTCAACAATCTAAAGTTTTTAAAACAGACATTGCTTAATAACAATCATACTTTAGGGTCACCGTTAAACAAAACCATTACAGTAATCTGCTAAAAGTTAAATAGATTATACGAATGTATTAACTTTAAATATTTAATTTAAACAATATTTTCATTTTTAAAAAGATCATATTTAAACTTTTTATACTTATACAATACATTTTGCACTAATAATATATTTGCAATGACTCGTTCTGATCGCTGAACACACACACACACACACACACACACACACACACACACACACACACACACATACTCCCCCTCTGACTCAGAGGCTGCACATACTCCCTCAGAGGCTGGCGTGAGAGAGAGAAACACTTCAGAAAACATTCAGGAAAAACATGAAATAGGGATGTATGGACGGCTATATGTTCAACTTTCTAAACATGTAAGAGGATTTTTATCTAAGCCGGTTCAGTAGATTTTTAGTAAGATGCTTATTTTATATTTCATTCATATCATTTAAATGAATGTTTTTTCAAATTTAGTAAGATTTTTATTTATAAGCATTTCATTTTTATTTATTTTTTAAAGTAGAAACTCTTTCACAGTGCTGGAATGCGCGCGGGCCCATTTAGTGCTTTGACACACACACACACACACACAGACGCGCGTGGCTCCTTTACTGCTTTGAAACACAGACATACATAGAGGCGCGCTCCTTATGTTTTGAGACATTCTTGAATGACTATGAATGGGTTCACGATATTGTTTTAAACAACTTGTTTACTGAATTCATAAACTTGTTTATCTCTATAAAAAGGTAAGATGATTTTATTTTTTATCTTGACTGGTTCAGTAGATGTATATTTCATTTATATAATCTGCATGAATGTTTTTTTTTTCAACTTTAGTTATTTTATATTATAAGCATCTCATTTATATCATTTAAAACTTTAGTAAGTTATTTTATAATCGTTTCAACTTTTTTGTGTGAGGATTTAGTAAGATATTTATATTATACGTTTTATTTTATAGACATTTATATTCTTTTAAATAATGGTTTTTCAACTTTTGTGTGAGATACACTTTACAGTTTTTTTTTTTCTCAGTTTCACAGTACAACACATACACTCACTTACAGTGTGGGAGGGACGCACAGACTGATAAACCCCATTCTTCAAACGATCAAAACCATTCATCAAAAATAATTGGAAGACCAACTTCAAAACCCCAAAGCACATATATTAAACCCAATTCAAAACCCCAAACCTTCTGTCAAAACACAAACACATATATTATACCCTAATTCAAAAAACCCTAACCTTATCTCAAAACCATTCATCAAAAATAATTGGAATCTCTTCTGTCAAAACCTTATGCCAAAAATAATTAAAAGACCAACTTCAAAAGCTTATCTCCAAACCATTCGTCAAAAATAATTAAAAGACCTTATCTCAAAACATTCGTCAAAAATAATTGGAATCTCTTATCTCAAAAGACCTTATCTCAAAACCATTCGTCAAAAATAATTAAAAGACCAACTTCAAAAGCTTATCTCAAAACCATGATCTATATTAGACAGGGCCACAAGGTCAAACTACATATCACTTGATCGATGGCTGGCGAGGTCGCCGGGTCAAACCAACTGTCCTATTTACATGATGGATTGATAGCAGGGCAGAGGTCAACCTTTGATCTCCTATACCGGAGGAAGCGGAAACCCCCCAAGGTCAAAGGTTAGCCTTTGATCCCACATACCGGAAGGGGGCGGGGTGGGAAACCCCCGGCTAAGGTCAAAGGTCAAAGCCATTAATCACTTTGACACAATGTCCCGGGTATAACTACTACCATCACTTGAACATAAACTCAGTTTTTTTTTCTTCTTTACAACTTAGAAGGAGATGACGTAAAACGTAACGTCATCACGTACAAAACCGTATACCTCCAAATAAAACTATACAGGTAGTCAATACCGTAATACAATGTATAAGGGTGCAATACTTTTAACACCCCCACTCACTCTTAGCCCATTGTATTTTCAAAACAACAAATTAAACATTAAATAAAATTTCTCCTTTACATAAACTTAGTGTATACATATATTTTTACACTTTTATGTTCCAAACATGTCCCGAGCAAATCTCTTTAACTTCTGCTTGGTGGCTGGCTTTGTCATTATGTCAGCAACCATTGTCTCTGTAGGACAATATTCCAAGATAACCTTGCCATCATTTACAATTTCTCTTATGAAATGGTATTTGATATCAATGTGCTTGCATCTTTGCCTACAGATTGGGTTTTTGGCTAGTGCAATGGTACCTTGGTTGTCTTCGTACACCTTTGTTTGTGCATATTTGTATGTGTCCATACTCTCCAGCAACTGCTCTAAGTAGATACATTCCTGCATGGCTGATGCTAAAGACATGTATTCTGCTTCGCAAGTAGATAAAGCTACTGTTGGTTGTTTTCTGGTTTTCCATGATATCAAAGAGCTTTCTTCACTCAGATTAACACAGTATCCAGAAGTACTACGTCTGTCTTTTGTATCAGATGCCCAGTCAGCGTCACTATACACTCTAAGACCTAGCCTCTCTGTGTCATTTCTCCTGAAGCACAATTGCTGTTCTGCTGTACCTTTAAGGTATCTGAACACGTGTTTTACTGTGTTCCAGTGCTGTTCTGTTGGTTCAGCAAAATACTGAGATAGTTTACTGACGACAAAACTTAAATCTGGTCTTGTGCAAGTGGACAAGTATATTAAACTTCCTACTGCCTCCCTGAACTTCTTTGGCTCTTTCATTTTTTCAGCATTTTCTGTAAAATCAAGCTTTGGTTCACAAGGAGTTTCCCTAGATTTACAGTTCTGCATGTCGAAACGATCTAGTATTCTTCTCACATATCTTTCCTGTGACATTTTGACTAGACCCTCTGATTGTTCAAAATCTATACCCAGGAAATGTTTCAACCTTCCCATGTCTTTCATTTTGAACCTTTGTGTGAGCATTTCTTTTACACTTTCCAGTACACGTTCACTGTTAGCAGCTATAATTAAATCATCAACCCATACTATCAGGATTACTTTCTCATCTGGCTTTTCTTTTGTGTACACGCAGTTGTCAGCTGCGTTCTGTGTAAAACCGTTCTCAGTCAAACATACATGTAACACAGCATTCCAGTTTCTGCCAGATTGCTTAAGGCCATAGAGAGATTTTTTTAGCTTGCATACTAACATTCCATCTTTTTCAGATGTTTGCTCATAACCCTCCGGTTGTTCCATATAGATTTCGTGGTCTATTGGTGCATGCAAGTAAGCTGTCTCAACGTCCATCTGGTGCAAGATCAGGTTTTCTTGTGCTGCTTTCTGCAAAACCACTCTCACACTTGTCATGTCAGCTGTGGGTGAGAATGTCTCATCATAGTCAGTCCCCTGTTTCTGACTGTAACCCTTCGCCACAAATCTTGCTTTGTATTTTTCAGATCCGTCAATGTCTCTTTTAAGTGCGTAAACCCATCTTCCTCCAACTGGTTGTTTTCCTGGTGGTAATTTGGTGAGTGTGAAGGTCTTGTTCTCCTCTAATGATCGCATTTCTTTGTCCATAGCATCCTTCCATTGTTTGGATTTTGTTGATGTTATGGCTTCTTGGTAGGTTTGAGGTATATCACATACTGCTCTGTAGCAAAAATCTATGCATGTTTGCAGTTTGTCTTCTGCATCCTCAATTTCAAAATCCTGTAGGTAAGCTGGCGTCTTCCTGGTTCTTGGGGGGTTCTTTCTGATCGCGGTTTCTGTAGCTCTACCTGACTGATTGGGAGCAGCCTGTTGGGGCAAAGTCTCTGAAACATCACTTTGAAAACCATGATCTGGTTCATCCTCCACATTATCAGCAGCATTGACTTCACTGCTGAAGATCTTTGGATTCATGTTTTCATATCTTGTGTGTGTCTCAGATGTTTGTTTCTCTCTTTCACTGGTTGTCTGTGTTGTGAACTTCACCAATCTGTGTTTTTGGACTTTTTCGGTGTTAGGATAGTATACTAGATAGGCTGGACTGTTCTTGTCGTAACCTATGAAAACACCTTGTTCGCATCTTGAATCCAGTTTGCTTTTCTCTTGTTTGTAAGCAAAACATATTGATCTAAATTTCTGCATTTTGGAAACATCTGGCTTTTTTCCTGTGAATAACTCGTATGGTGTTTTCTTTGTGCGTCTACTGTAACACCTATTTCTCACGTAGGCTGATGTTTGCACTGCGTAGTTCAGGAAACATCTGCTCATATCAAAGAGTGTTCTCCATCCTCTCTCCGCTGTGCCATTCTGATGTGGTGAATAAGGCGCAGATGTTTCATGTCTGATCTTATTCCTTGTCAACAGCTCTTGGAAATCTCGACTCATGAATTCAGTGCCGTTGTCTGAACGAATGCACTTGATTTCTCCAAAAGGTGCAGTGTCAGCTAAAAACTTTTCTGTAGCTTGTATTGTGTCACCTTTGGTTTTCAGGAAGTACACGAACATAGTACCTGAATAGTCATCTGTAAACGACTGTGCATATCTGTGTCCTTCTTTGCTCTGTGTTGGCATGGGGCCGGCCAGATCCGTGTGGATTAGGGTGACCACCCGTCCCGCTTTGCGTTGTACCGCACAGCATTTTCACCCCTTGTCCCGCACGTCGCATACTGAGAAAATGTCCCGCATTTCCATCAGTCTGTTGGTTTTTAATGATCATATTAAGAAAACGTGCATGCGATCTTTTGCCTTTTTAAGAAAGCATTTTATTTATTGTTTTTGTGGCGTAGTTTTTCACCTATACACAGGTTTCTTGTATACAAACAATACCGGATGCGCGCGCATCCAAGAGGCAAGACCGCTATATGTTATGCCGAGTTCTGTAAAAGAACATTGTAATTCATGTAGATTTCGCATTGTTTGTAAATTCTTGTTGACTCAATAATAAACTGCAATTTCAGAGTGGGATCTGTTTGCTTGTGTTTCATTTGCATATTAATATAACATTATGTAAAACGTTAGTTAGTTGACTAGTATGAAATTGTCCAACTAAGTTTGCGAATCATAAAAACCTGACATACCCTATGCATTTAGGTTTGTTTACAGCACAACAGCTCCGCGTCATCTCTGCTTCTGCTAGATATAGCCGTAAAGACTGTTGCTTTCTGCCTCTTAGATGCGCGCGCATCTATGTGATGACGTTGCACAGAAACCCGTGTATATTTAACAGCGCTTCGTCAGAAGTGCAAATACAACAGCCGTTTTTAAAATCCTATCCAATGGTTGAAATGAAAGGAGTAAACACGGTCACTGGTAGGTTGTGGCGGCTGTCAATCAAAATGTGGAGCGGTGATTCGTTCCATGTGTTCCCTGTCAGAAAACAAATGGATAATTCGGTCAATTAAAATGTGAATTTAACAGAGTTAGAACTTATTGCCTGCTTTGGTTGTTCTAATTCACATCCTTTCTAAAAATATAAAAGTTTTTGGTTTAATAGATTCTTAATATATAAGACTGTCAATTAACTAATTTTATGTTGTTTTTTATTTTATTTGATCTTTATTTATTTTGTTGGATTTTAGTTGGACTTGGTCAGAACTGTTTCAAAAATAGTTATCTGCATGATGCCTGCTGCCTTTGGGCTCAGTGATGTTGAACTTAAATGACATGTAAAATAAAGACATGTTATGTTACATTGTAATGTAATGGTGTTTTCTGGAAGGGACTAAAGAACAAATTATTTTAATCAGCTGAAAGGCAGAATACAAATGTTTTTATTAAGTTGGATTATATTATATAATCTTTACATTATATAACAGTTTCAGGTTATTTTTTAGTGTTGGTAACATGTCCCACATTGTCCCACACAAACTTAGTAATCGTCCCACATTTGGTTTGTCTGATGGTGGTCACCCTAGTGTGGATTAGTTCAAGAGGTTCCTTTTCCTTTCTGTCTGGCTCCCGGTTTCTGGTCTGTGTGAATTTTCCTTTTGTACACACTTCACATAACTGCTCCTGTCTTACTTTGTTTCCTCTTATCTCCATGCCTCTTACTACACCTTGTAGCTTCTGTACATCTTCATGGTTACAATGTCCCAAAATTTCATGCCAGGTTTGTAAATCATGACACACTTTGCACTGGTCAACGCCCTCTTCTAGTGTTGGCAAGTAGTACAAGTTTCCACTTTCATGAATATCAAACCTGCTTCCATTTTTGGTTATCAAGTGGCTGTCTCCTCTTTTGAAAATGAATGTTGCTTTTCCATTTGTTGCTCTAGCTACCGAGAAAATGTCATGTGGGTATGAAGGCATGTATAGCGCGTCCCGTAGCTGTGCAGTGTGCTGTTTTCCAGCATAATCTATGAGATAAATCACTGCCGTTCCTCTTTGTTGCGCCATTCCACTGCACTTCGTTCCGTCGGCTAATTCCACTGAATGATTCTCTGGTTGAAATGACCCATCAAAACTTCTGAACTTTCTGATGTCGCTCACAATATGAGATGTCGCTCCAGCGTCTACCATGATGCCTTTCATCTTTACTTTGTTTTGCGGTTTTTCATATTCTGAGTGTTCAACTTTGAAGAGATGATCTTGGTCATTATCGTGTCCGTCTGTAACCTTTCTGATGCCATCTTGGTCACTCTTTTTCTTGCACAGGAACTCCGCGTGTGTACTATTTTTACAATGATTGCACCACACTCTCTTGTAACATTTTCTCGCTCTGTGTCCCTTTATTCCACATTTGTAACATGTCACATTTGTGTCATCATCTTTTCTTTCTTTAGTGTGGTACTTGACAGGACCTCTTCCTTGTCTCGTCTGTGTCTTCATCACATTATCTGTGGATTCGGTTCCTTTCATTTTCTCCGCCTCTTCGTAAATCCGCAGTCTTCTCTTAAAATCTGTGAACGTAACGTCATCCTCATTCTGTGTTATGTGGATGGCTAGCGGCTTGAAAAAATCTGGTAATCCACGGAGAATCATTGCTATGGTTAATCCATCACTCATGGCTTCTCCTGCATCTCTCAGTGCAGTGATGATGTTCTCTGCTCTTATCAAGTAGTCTGTAACACTCTCGTTGTCTGCCATGCGTAGCTGAGTTAATGATGTGTACATATTTATTATCCGTGGCTTGCTTTTCCCCGAATAATGCTCTTTCAGTATTCTAAGGGCTTTCCTGCCATCGTCAGCAGCTTCATGTCTTATCAGTGACAGGCTTTTATCATCTATCAGTCTTACAAGTTCAGCATAGCAATCAGCATTCTTCCGTCTATCTTCTGCTAGCTGTTCTGCGTTAGCATCTGTGGGCTCATGCAAAATAGTCTCTTTCAACTTTAGAGTGTGTAAACAGCTTAAGAATCTCGTTTCCCAAAGATCATATTTATCTTCGGATCCATCAAACAACGATTGTGCTGCCATGACTCCTACCGCTCTGTTCGCCATTTTCGCCGACTTTTCTTCTTATAACGTTATGTCTCTTCAGTTTAAGTTTTATCGTTAGCTTCATAGAACGCGTAATACGTCGCGTCTGACTTACTCACGCTCGTTTTGTTTCCATACCTGGGCCCATAACCTGTTGAGCATCCGAGTGCGCAATTCACCTTCACTCGCGTGTAGGAAAGACAAAACGAAACGTTGCTTAGTGCTGTTTATTCAGCAACCATCACTTGAACATAAACTCAGTTTTTTTTTTTCTTCTTTACAACTTAGAAGGAGATGACGTAAAACGTAACGTCATCACGTACAAAACCGTATACCTCCAAATAAAACTATACAGGTAGTCAATACCGTAATACAATGTATAAGGGTGCAATACTTTTAACATGTATACATTCAAGATAAATTATTACATTCATATTTAATGTGAATATTATTTCATGGCCTAAATGTTTTACTTCCATTATATCTTATGATATAATTTAATTATTAAGTTAATTAAATATTACAGATGGTTGATTTTATTTCAGTTATCAATTAAAGTTAGAATTATAAAGTCTGTTATTTTTAAGTCGTGTTAGTATAGTAATATGACCATAGCTTTGTAAAATTACAAAGCGCGTAACGTTAACCTTAACGTTAAGTTAAATTGCCTAACGCAACTTGTATGATTTGCTGTCTTCAGCGCGCAGTGTTTATTGATGTCTATCAATTATGAACGGTCATAATCATACTTAACGAGATGTAATCTGAGTGTGTAGCTTATGTATTGTCACAAACGTTACATCAATCCTCGGTTACGTCGCTATTTAAAGGGCACCTATTATGACATTTAAAATGTTCCTAATGTTGTTGTGGGAGTCCCCAACAACAGTTTTACATGCATGCAATGACAAAAAACACTTTTGTTTTCGTATAATATGCATTTATTTTTACCTGATTTGCTCACCGACTCCCAAATGATTCGTTCAACGACTCGTTTTTCAAACCCCTCCTTTGCGCGACGCTAATCTGCGTTGATTGGTCAGATGACCCAGCAGTGTTTACAGAGATAATACTTATGGTTTAACACGGAGTACAATGATGCTTTTATCAATTAAATTGTATTATAATAATGATTATAGTCCACTGCTTTATAGTTTGTAGTAAAAAACGAAAAATAAGATAAAGAATTTAATGTTATGTTAGCGAGCATAGCCCAGAGTTCATATTGTAAAAGCACAATCAGTCTTTGTTTGCGTTAGCCCGATGCATAAACATAACGTTTTTACAAAAAAAAAAAAATGCAGTTACGTTACTACGAGGTATTACTCTATTCTTTAGACAACTCCGAAAACAACGACAAACACTTCACATATCTCAATACAATTGTCATTGAAGACCTAGAAGCTAAACGGTGCTTACACAACAAACTAAATAATTATTAAGCATGCTACATAAAATATAAAAGCAACAATTATTAATAACACTTACAGGTTGTGATACGGAGGAGGAAGCTGATGCAAATACACTTGGAACTGAACCTTCCTTCAATATCAGCCAGCTCGCGAATCCAAGTTTGATTGCATTTAAAAAGCAATCGTCTTCAAAATGACGGGAACAAAGCACAAGGCTCGGACTATACTTCTGTGGTATAGTGAATTGTAGCCACTTAGTCTTCAAATGCTCCTCCTTGGGCAGATGAAAAAAGTTTGCTTTTGAGTCGCACTTCAGAACTGTCACATTGTTAATGTGTTTTCTGTTGTTTATCATGGACTTTTAGTTTGTTTTCCATCTTCAGTGTTTTCATCATCTCTGTCGTCATTTTCATTAGTTCATTTTCGTCACCTGTTTAGTTAATTAGTCTTTGTTAATCATCATCATCATCACCTGTCGTCACTCGTTGTCATCTGTGTATTTAAGTTCCTGTCTCTCACCCTTGAGTTGTCGGTCAATGCTTATGCTAATGCTTATGCTTATGCTTATGCTTATGCTTATGTTTGTTTATGTTTGTTTATGTTACGTTGTATGGAGAGTGTTACCCTTGCCTGTACCAGTTTTGTTTAAGTTTGATTCTAGTAAAAGTTTGAATTGGAACTTTGGGCCTCAGCCTGTCTTCATCCGCACCATACCCGTGACAGATTGACCGACCCAAAAACGCTATGGAGGCATTTCTGTTCAATCAGAATGGGAGTTCATTGGAGGAGTTGGTGGAAGTTTACCTTCATCTTCATCAGGATGTTTACTGGGAGGAGGAGTTTTTGAAGCAACGGTTCTGGAGAGGACTTGATGATCCTCTAGCCCAGATATTGCTGCTCAGGGACTTAGATAGACCTTTTATTGAGTTTATGGACAGAGCTCTTTGGGTGTGTGGTTCCTCACTCACTGTGGGAGACATCCAGCCAGATCTTCGCGTCCAGCCAGATCTTGAGCCCGCTGACCCTGCGCCAGAGCCCTCGTCGCTGCCCAGCACAGAGCCCTCATCGCTGCCCAGCACAGAGCCCTCATCGCTGCCCAGCACAGAGCCCTCATCGCTGCCCAGCACAGAGCCCTCATCGCTGCCCAGCACAGAGCCCTCATCGCTGCCCAGCACAGAGCCCTCATCGCTGCCCAGCACAGAGCCCTCATCGCTGCCCAGCACAGAGCCCTCATCGCTGCCCAGCACAGAGCCCTCATCGCTGCCCAGCACAGAGCCCTCATCGCTGCCCAGCACAGAGCCCTCATCGCTGCCCAGCACAGAGCCCTCATCGCTGCCCAGCACAGAGCCCTCATCGCTGCCCAGCACAGAGCCCTCATCGCTGCCCAGCACAGAGCCCTCATCGCTGCCCAGCACAGAGCCCTCATCGCTGCCCAGCACAGAGCCCTCATCGCTGCCCAGCACAGAGCCCTCATCGCTGGTCCCGTCCAGCCCAGAGCTTCCTGCACCGCTGGTCCCGTCCAGCCCAGAGCTTCCTGCACCGCTGGTCCCGTCCAGCCCAGAGCTTCCTGCACCGCTGGTCCCGTCCAGCCCAGAGCTTCCTGCACCGCTGGTCCCGTCCAGCCCAGAGCTTCCTGCACCGCTGGTCCCGTCCAGCCCAGAGCTTCCTGCACCGCTGGTCCCGTCCAGCCCAGAGCTTCCTGCACCGCTGGTTCCGTCCAGTCCAGAGCTTCCTGCACCGCTGGTCCCGTCCAGCCCAGAGCTTCCTGCACCGCTGGTCCCGTCCAGCCCAGAGCTTCCTGCACCGCTGGTCCCGTCCAGCCCAGAGCTTCCTGCACCGCTGGTCCCGTCCAGCCCAGAGCTTCCTGCACCGCTGGTCCCGTCCAGCCCAGAGCTTCCTGCACCGCTGGTCCCGTCCAGCCCAGAGCTTCCTGCACCGCTGGTCCCGTCCAGCCCAGAGCTTCCTGCACCGCTGGTCCCGTCCAGTCCAGGGCCTTCGCCACTGGTCCCGTTCAGCCCAGAGCCTTCGCCGCTGGTCCCGTCCAGCCCAGGACCGCCTTCGCCGCTGGCCCCGGTCAGCTCAGAGTCCTCTTCGCCGCGGGTCCAGTCCAGTGCTGACCTCCCCAAGAAAATTTTTGGGGGGGGCAATAAGTCCTCTGAGGGGATCGTGGAGGCCCTGCCGACACGGTCGCCATGGCCGCCCGAAGGGTCCTCACCGCCATGGCCGCCCGAAGGGTCCTCACCGCCATGGCCGCCCGAAGGGTCCTCACCGCCATGGCCGCCCGAAGGGTCCTCACCGCCATGGCCGCCCGAAGGGTCCTCACCGCCATGGCCGCCCGAAGGGTCCTCACCGCCATGGCCGCCCGAAGGGTCCTCACCGCCATGGCCGCCCGAAGGGTCCTCACCGCCATGGCCGCCCGAAGGGTCCTCACCGCCATGGCCGCCCGAAGGGTCCTCACCGCCATGGCCGCCCGAAGGGTCCTCACCGCCATGGCCGCCCGAAGGGTCCTCACCGCCATGGCCGCCCGAAGGGTCCTCACCGCCATGGCCGCCCGAAGGGTCCTCACCGCCATGGCCGCCCGAAGGGTCCTCACCGCCATGGCCGCCCGAAGGGTCCTCACCACCATGGACGCCTGAGGGTCCGTCTGCTCCGCCATGGCCACGCCCTCATCCTGCTCCGCCCTGGCCACCTGCACGTCCTGCTCCGCCCTGGAGGCTTCCTGCTCCAGATCGGCCACCTGTTCATCAGCCTCCAGGGCGCCCACCCTCCCACCCCTTTGGATGTTTTACGGCGCGAGGACGCGCCTGGGGGGAGGGGGGGGTTCTGTCACATTGTTAATGTGTTTTCTGTTGTTTATCATGGACTTTTAGTTTGTTTTCCATCTTCAGTGTTTTCATCATCTCTGTCGTCATTTTCATTAGTTCATTTTCGTCACCTGTTTAGTTAATTAGTCTTTGTTAATCATCATCATCATCACCTGTCGTCACTCGTTGTCATCTGTGTATTTAAGTTCCTGTCTCTCACCCTTGAGTTGTCGGTCAATGCTTATGCTAATGCTTATGCTAATGCTTATGCTTATGTTTGTTTATGTTACGTTGTATGGAGAGTGTTACCCTTGCCTGTACCAGTTTTGTTTAAGTTTGATTCTAGTAAAAGTTTGAATTGGAACTTTGGGCCTCAGCCTGTCTTCATCCGCACCATACCCGTGACAAGAACACAGCGTCTCGTCGCCATGATGTTTTCAAGTTTTCCCTGCTGGCCTTGGAGCGCAATAAGTGGGCGTATCGTATTCAAATAACTTGACAAGTTGACGTCATCTAGTCAGAGAAAAAGCTTCGGTCTTTTAACGATTCATAAAAATGACTCAGAGTCGACTCTCACTTTTGAAAGACAATAACTTTATATACGGTGCACTTTCATATTTCAAACTTTGCAGGATGTTTTTGTTCACTTAGATCTATGTTACACACTACATGAAAGGTAAATTTCAAAATTCCAT